>NC_091772.1:72019335-72326593 GCF_029378745.1 Bos indicus
TGAATGCCCCATCCAAACTGTCTTGGCAGATGTATCATTTTTCCCACCTTTTTAAAAAATAAAAAATGATTTCTTCATCTCTTATTCAGTTTTTGAAAGTGAGGCAAGTCAATGAACTCACACATATTCCAGGAACTGACTTCCTTAGCCCCTAACAGAAGGTACTTAAGTGCACAGATGTTTGCTGGCTTTAAAAGGAGGCCTTGCTGTGTATGTAAAAAACATTCCCCCTAATTTTTTGCTCAATTTGTTTTAAGTTGGTAATGAAATCTGTGAATCTGTGCTCCCTTTCTTCAGGAAAAATGGAATTTTGATCTCTTTTAAAAATCAGAACGCAACAGGATAATGGAGAAATCAGTCTCAATAGCACATTTCATGTTCATTTCAGGGCTGTGATGCAAACATGATGATGCTACGCTTTTGGGGTCTTTGAGATTTTTGCCACAAACATAGTAGCTCAGGTGGGTTACTGCCTAAAGCTTGCTTCTTTGGTTGATTTTTGTCAACAAATGACATGTCTGCTTGTTTGAAATAAAATCATGAAGTTGTTAAGGCCTCTGCACAAAGACTGTTCCATTCTGTTGGCCCTTAAGAAGGATACTTTGCTCTAATCATCTCTTCTCTCTGAAAGCAAAGAGCTGAAGGAGAGACAGATAACCAACCCACACTGATTGCACTCTTACTACACGCCAACTAGTCACATCCATAAGAGGTCTGACTATCTCCTGGTAGTCCAGGAATGGTGGGAGAGAACAGAGGTGGGTGCTGCTTGGCCTCTGGTTTCACAAAGTAAAAGCAATAAAACATTGAACACGCGTTTTATTCACTACCTTACTGGATGCACGCCGTAGATTCTGCATTCAATAAAACAGCAAAAGCCAATGAAAACAGTTCCCCCAAATCTCACCACCCAAGAACAAAAATCACCCACTTTTGGAGGGCACTCCACATCTCTCTCTTTTCCAGTGATTCTGAACTGGGATGACTTTGTCCTTCTGGGGACATTTGCCAACATCTGGAGAGACATAGTTGGTTGTCACAAATGGGAGGGGGTGCTACTGGCATTTAGTGGATAAAAGCCAGAAATGCTATTAAATATCCTACAGTTGGCATAGGACAGCCCCCACCCACAACAAATGATCCAGCCCGAGTGTTAGTAACGTTGAGGCTGAGAAATCCCACCATATACACACGGATGTGACAATTACATAATCAAGTTCATTCTACACTATCTGTTGATCAGCCTGCAAGACCACGTGTATTGCTTATCTGATATGGTCAAGCACTGTTTGCTCCGTAGAGGGGGCTTCATTTAATTTTTATTGATACCAGAATTATGTAAGAGGGGGAAATATTACAGATTTTTTTTTAGCTAAAGAGACTTAGGCTTAGAGCAGGGAAGGGTCTGGTCTAAGGTTGCACAGTCAGTAGTCATGGTGCTAAGTCTGAAGTCCAGGTCTGAGGGATTCCAAACCCTGCTTCTCTCACCACCTATTGATCTTCCCCCTTCACCCCAAGACTTAAGTTTACAAAAGGCAACTCAGAACCTGGGGGGAAGACCCTTGAATCACCCTTCCAGAACCTGAGGGAGATAGGGCTTTGGTCTTCATGTACATCATTGAAGTGATTCTGCTATTTAAATTATCTCTTAAGTCTAATTTATATTTGTGTCAATATGATGTCAAGAATTAAAAGAATATTTTCAAGTTTCTTACTTAATTGCTTTTCTGTGGATTTCTCATTGCATGTGCAATTTCTTCTACATATATTTGTGAGTTACATTATATTCACAATTATTATATCAAGGTAGTGGATTAAATGACCTCAGTTTGTTAAGTGACCTTAGTCTTAATAACATCCACTTTGAATTCTCCTTCCCCTTCTGACAGCAGCTTTGTGATCCCCACCTTCTTTCTGTTTACATTTGGCTGTGTATCTGCCTTAATAATTTTATTTTAGGGGTGTTCTAATTGAAAAGTCAGTTTGTTTTAGTAGGTTTTTTTTTTAACATATATATACTTTCATAACAGGTATCTTTGGTCTCAATTCCATTTTCTTGTATTATATTTTGTATGCTCCTTTCTCTTATTTTCTCATTTTTCCTACCTTGCTAATTTGGTAAACAGAATATTTTTAGTTTGAATAGTATGAATGTTTTATTATATATTAGTATGTATATACTAATATACATAACTATATAACTATATATAGTTATATTAGTATAACTAATATAATTAGTATGTATATACTAATATACATAACTATATAACTATATATAATTAGTTGTATTAGTATATTAGTATGAATGTTTGTGTTTGTCCAAGATGCACAGGTTGAAATTCCTAAATAGTGTTGGTAAGTGGGGCCTTTGGGAGGTGCTTAGGTCCTGAGGGTGGAGCTTTCATGGTGGGATCAGTGCTCTTATAAAAGAGACCCCAGAGACCTCACTCACCCCTTCCATCTCATTGAGGACACAGTGAGACGTGAGCAGCCTGTGACCCAGAAAAGGGCCTCACCAGAACCCCTGCTATCACCGTTGTCTTGAACTTCCAGCCTCCAGAACTGTGAGAACTGGTTTCACAGTCATGCAGTCTGTGGTATTACATTTTGTTATAGCAGTCAAAGCAGACATTTAAAAATAAATAAGACATTTATTTTTCTAATTTTTCCTACCTTCTGCAAATTTCATTAACAAAATATTTTCAGTTCTGGTGATTATTTTCATGTCATTAAATAACATGCTTTCATTTATATCTCTGAAGTTATCAAATTCAGAAATTAAAAAGTAGCAGTTGACTCTTCTTGTGAAAATCAGTTCCCTTATACTTCCTCACTCTCTCCTCACCCCTATCCTCTGGTTTCCAATGGTATACTGTGATAAAATTATAAGATCATTCTGTTATGTATATTTTTAAGAATTAAAATAGCTCCGTTCCATTTTATAATTTTCATGGTTATTTAATTTTAATTTTATGTATAAAGTGTTACGGAGCACACCACCATACAACTTATATGCACGGGTCCTCAGTCATGTCTAACTCCAAAGAGAAGGGAGACAGTCAAACGGGGTTATCAAGTGAATTTAATGGGAATACAAAAACCTAATAGTGAGACAGATGCTCTGATGAAGCCATTATATTTCAAGATAAGGAATAACTCTGATGAACCCCATGGACTGTAGCCCACCAGGGTCCTCTGTCCATGGGACTTTCCAGGCAAGAATACCAGAGTGGGTTGCCATTTCCAACTCCAACAGATCTTCCTAATCTAGGGATCAAACCTGCATCTCTGGCATCTCCTGCATTGACAGGTGGATTCTTTACCACTAGCACCACGTGGGAAACCCACCATACAACTTTCCTTTCCATAAATACTTTTCTCATGAATTCTTTGTTTTGACTTATCTCTTGGTTGACTGAAGCACATCTTTAGGTATCTCCTTACCACTCTCTTTCCCACAAGAAGAACATATGAATCCTTGCATGTGGGAGTCACATATCAACTTTGGGCATGAAATTTTGGATCTCATCCTTTTTCCTTTGATTGTCTTCATCGCTTCATTTTCTTCTAGAATCTAATGCCAGATTTGAAAAGCTGAAGCCATCTGATTTTTATTTCCTTTGAGGACAACCTGATTCTTCTGCCTGAAGTTTCATCAGAGTTATTCCTTATCTTGAAATATAATGGCTTCATCAGAGCATCTGTCTCACTATTAGTTTTTTGTATTCCCATTAAATTCACTTGATAACCCCGTTTGACTGTCTCCCTTCTCTTTGGGAATGTCTTCTTCTAGTTCTTCTTTGAATATTGTTTCTGTTACACTTGTTCTCTTTCTTACTATCCTAGAACACAAATTATCCCTACATGACTTCCAGATTTCCTTCTGCTCCAGATCTCAGTCAGGCTCTGGTCAGGAGACAAAAAAAAAACAGTTATTTTAATAGAAATAACTTAATGTGAATAACTGTCATCTGGGCATAAATGTGCTAACTAGGTACTGAAAAGGCAAAAAGAGAACACTAGGATATTCTAGAAGTAGCAACACCAGGGAGCAGCTACCATCATGAGGACTGGAGAAACAAGGGACAAAGTTGGTACCAATAAAACTTAGAAGCTAGGAGAAAGGGCTCCAGAAAGCTCAAAAGCAGACTTCTAAGGAGCAGGCACTACTTGTCTGTGCTTGATGCTGGGCCAAGATCTAATAGTTCCTGTGCTTTAAGCCAAGTGTAACATCCCCTGCAAAAGCCTGGAACAGTGACAGGTCCAATGCATAGATACTTCTAGGCCAGTGGTTCCCAGCCTTGGCTTCACATTGTAATCACCTGGGAAATATTAAAAAGTACTGGTGAATGGATACCCTCCCTTGAGAGCCTGAGTTAAGTGGTCTGGAGTGAGGCCTGAATTGTGAGTTTTAAAAGCTCCCCAGGTAATTCTAAGTGTAGGCAAGGTTGAGGGCTACTGGCCTAGAAGCATCTCTGCATGGCACTGGTTACCACCCCAAGAAGGCACTCACTGCCTGAGGCTGCATTCACAGCTCTGGTTTTTTAGTATCATGATAGTCACCTAAGAAAGCTGTTTTTAAACTGGTGATACCCTTCCCTTCCCTCTGAGAGGCCCTGATTTAATTCATTTGAGTCAGGGGTGAACTTTGGAATTTTTAAATCCTAAGGAGTCGTAGTGTGCAGCCAGGGTTTAGGGAGAGGAAAAACCCATAATGCATATTTCTCCTATTATGGAGTTCTGATGAAGAGGTGCCAGACGTCATAGGGAAGCAAAAATGTCTTACATTATGTCAACACATTATGTCAACATTGGGCTTCCCAGGTGGCTGAGCGGCAAAGAAAGCTCTGCAATGCAGGAGATGCGGGTTCGACCCCTAGGTAAGGAAGAGCCCCCAGAGAAGGAAATGGCAACCCACTCTAGTATTCTTGCCTGGAAATCCCACAGAGGAGCCTGGCAGGCTACAGATCATGGGGTCACAAAGAGTTGGACATGACTTGGTGACTAAACCACCATCACCATGTCAGCATTAGAATACAAGGCTGGTGAGAGAAGCCTAACTTCAGTTCAGTTCAGTCACTCAGTCATGTCTGACTCTTTGTGACCCCATGAATTGCAGCACGCCAGGCCTCCCTGTCCATCACCATCTCCCGGAGTTCACTCAAACTCTTGTCCATCAAGTCGGTGATGCCTTCCAGCTATCTCATCCTCTGTCGTCCCCTTCTCTTCCTGCCTCCAAACTCTCCCAGCATCAGAGTCTTTTCCAATGAGTCAGCTCTCCACATCAGGTGGCCAAAGTACTGGAGTTTCAGCTTTAGCATCAGTCCTTCCAAAGAACACCCAGGACTGATCTCCTTTAGAATGGACTGGTTGGATCTCCTTGCAGAAGACTCTCAAGAGTCTTCTCCAAAACCACAGTTCAAAAGCATCAATTCATCGGCACTCAGCTTTCTTCACAGTCCAACTCTCACATCCATACATGACCACTGGAAAAACCATAGCCTTGACTAGATGGACCTTTGTTGGCAAAGTAATGTCTCCGCTTTTGAATATGCTGTCTAGGTTGGTCATAACTTTCCTTCCAAGGAATAAGTGTCTTTTAGTTTTATGGCTGCAATCACCATCTGCAGTGATTTTGAAGCCAAAAAATTAAAGTCTGCCACTGTTTCCACTGTTTCCCCATCTATTTCCCATGAAGTGATGGGACCAGATGCCATGATCTTAGTTTTCTGAATGTTGAACTTTAAGCCAACTTTTTCACTCTCCTCTTTCACTTTCATCAAGAGGCTTTTTAGTTCCTTTTCACTTTCTGCCATAAGGGTGGTGTCATCTGCATATCTGAGGTTATTGAGATTTCTCCGGGCAATCTTGATTCCAGCTTGTGTTTCTTCCAGTCCAGCGTTTCTCATGATGTACTCTGCATATAAGTTAAATAAGCAGGGTGACAATATACAGCCTTGATGTACTCCTTTTCCTATTTGGAGCCAGTCTGTTGTTCCATGTCCAGTTCTAACTGTTGCTTCCTGACCTGCATATAGGTTTCTCAAGAGGCAGGTCAGGTGGTCTGGTATTCCCATCTCTTTCAGAATTTCCCACAGTTTCTTGTGATCCACACAGTCAAAGGCTTTGGCATAGTCAATAAAGCAGAAATAGATGTTTTTCTGGAACTCTCTTGCTTTTTCCATGATCCAGCAGATGTTGGCAATTTGATCTCCGGTTCCTCTGCCTTTTCTAAAACCAGCTTGAACATCTGGAAGTTCACAGTCCACGTATTGCTGAAGCCTGGCTTGGAGAATTTTGAGCATTACTTTACTAGCGTGTGAGATGAGTGCAACTGTGCAGTAGTTTGAGCATTCTTTGGCATTACCTTTCTTTGGGATTGGAATGAAAACTGACCTTTTCCAGTCCTGTGGCCACTGCTGAGTTTTCCAAATTTGCTGGCATATTGAATGCAGCACTTTCACAGCATCATCTTTCAGGATTTGGAGTAGATCAATTGGAATTCCATCACCTCCACTAGCTTTGTTCGTAGTGATGCTTGACAAGTTAGATGACTTTAGTAGGGGGCCTCTTCCCAATGTCGGGATAGAAATAAACTCAGAGGGCCACACACATACATATCCATTGGTTGTTCAGTGGAGAAGACAGGATTAGGAGAAAGTTATGAATGTGAGTTGACAAGGTAAGTTTCAGTTTCCTTTAAAGAATTGCAAGTTCGCTTTGGGTGTCATCACCCTAGGGCAGTGGTTCCTGGACCAGCAGCGTCAGCATTGCCTAGTATCATTAGAAGTGCACATTCTTTGGCCCCACTCTAGACCTGCTGAATCAGAAACTCTGGGCGTGGAGCCCAGCTATCTGTTCTGACAAGTCTTCCAGCAGATTCTTGTGCACACTCAGATCTGAGATGCACTTCCCTATGGCTCAGATGGTAAAGAATCCACCTGCAATGCGGGAGACCTGAGTTTGATCCCTGGGTGGGTAAGATCCCCTGGAGAAGGGCATGGCAACCCACTCCAGTAGAATTCCATGGACAGAGGAACCTGGCGGGCTCCAGTCCATAGGGTCGCACAGAGTCAGACATGAATGAGTGATTTTCACTTTCACTCCCAAAGCACTAACATGTGGAAAAAGTCACACCAGAAAAAAACAAAACACTAAAAGGTCTGTGTCCCCCTCTGTCCCAGGAACCCCTTCAGGGGATGACTGCAGAGAGTAACCTTTATCCTCCCTCTGGTAGACCAACTGCATCACCATAACAACATGGATGCTCCTGGTGGGTCCCATACATTCACCCCAAGAACATCTTTTCCTAATAAACTAAAGAATTTGTATATAAAATTAGACTCCTGTGTCCTTTGTCCCTTCCGCCTGCCTGTGACAACTTGTATCATCTCTTTGCTGTTTCCTTCACATACTGAGAATTTATTTTTGTCTAATCCTGCTTTATCCTTTCAAATCAGTGCAAAGTCCTTCCAGATTTTGACAACTGATCATCTGATGGCCCTAGCTTTTATCTACTTCTGTAATTTTGTTCCCTTAGCAATACTTTCATTAATGCCTCTGTTGCATTCTCTTTTTATAAAGGGCCACATCAAACCATTGACACTAATTGCGCTCAGGATAAACTAAAGCCCCTGATTTATTTCCCACAAGTGATGCTGAGTCACCTCATACCCATCTTGCATCTCAGCTGTCAGTATTTTGGACCCAGGTGGCTCAGCAGTAAAGAATTCACTTGCAATGCAGGAGACTGCCTGCAATGTAGGAGATGTAGGTTTGATCCCTGGGTCAGGAAGATTCCCTGGAGAAGGAAATGGCATCCCACTCCAGTATTCTTGCCTGGGAAATCCCAAAGACAGAAGCCTGGTGGAATACAGTCCATGGGGTTGCAAGAGTCAGACACAACTTAACGAGTAAACCACAATACAATCTCATAACATCTCATGAGGTCTTAGCACATCACTGTTTCTTGAATCAACTGTGCCAAGGTAGCAGACTTTGCTCATGCTGGGGTGACCAACTGTCCTGGTTTTCCTGGGACTCAGGGCTTCCCCAGGAGGTAGAACTTTCAGGACTAAAACCAGGACAGCCCCCAGAGGCAGCTTTTAATCAGTAGAAATGGGATCTTGTGGGGAAAGCTAGCAACTTTGCGCTGTGGTGGGTGCGATTGGCAGCAGAGATGGCCCCAGATGGCCCCACTTCCTGGTATTCATGTCCTTGTGTGATGCCCTCCCCTGGAGAGTGGGTTGAATTTAGGGACTCGATCCTAATGTAGTACACGAGCTGGGATATCACTTTTGAGTTAGATAACAAAATGACTGAGACTTTCAACTTGCTGGCTTTCTCTCTCACTTTCTCCCTTGCTGGCTTTGAGAGAGGCCAGGTGCCTTGTTGAGAGGTGCCCTACAAACAGGTCTTCATGGCAAGGAATTTGAGTCTTTAGACAATTGTTATGGATTTCCCAGGGACAAGAGGCTTCCAGGGACACAGAACTTCCAGCACTAAAACCAGGAAAATCCCAAGCAAACTGGGATGAGTTGGTCATCGAAGTTTAGGTGACAGTTTTTGCAAAACAACTGCTTGGAAGTGGCTGTATAGTACAGGGAGCTCAGGTCAGTGCTCTGAGATGACGTTGAGGGGTAGGATGGCATTGGGTGGGAGGGAGGTTCAAGAGAGAGCGGATATATGTATACATATAACTGGTTCACATTGTACAGAAGAAACTAACACAATATTGTTAAGCAGTTAAACACCATAAAAAATAATAAGTCAATATACTACAATGAAAAAATTTTAAAACCTGCTTAGAAACCAAGGAAAACAGCTAAACTTTTGCCCCAAAACACTCTTGCCTGTTTTACTTCCGCGGGTTCCGCTAGCACTTTCTTCCTCAATCAGCTAGTCACCAAGAGCCACTGTTAATAATGCTATATTGTAGCCCAGAACTAATTGCAATAAATATTTTATTAATTTTCAAACAAAAGGTTGCCTTCAATTAACCAAGTGTGAAAAATTTGATTACGGTGGTTTGCACATAAGCCCACAGTAACCATCGCCAATTAGCAAGCTTGTGCCCCAACACCCTCATTAGTGCGTGTATTTATGACATATAAACAAAAATGAAAAGTTATGGTGCTGTGGCATCGTTTTTCTAAATTCTGCCAAGGGCAGGGAAGGAAACACAGTACTATTTATGTCAGGATGTAAAAGCAATCGTTACACATTACGTTGTAAAACCCAACCATATTTTCGAAGTGTTTGCCAAGTGTGGCATCTCCCACAGGAGGGATACTTTGCATGGAAATGCTACATGTCTTGCAAGTAGTTGGTCCATAACAAATGTGTGTTGACCAAAGTGGTTGAGTGTTAGAGCTATAAAGCTTCTGGGAACTAATTCTGCATGACCCTGAGGCTCAGAAAAGTGAAGCGACTTTGCCAGGGTAGGATGGCTGCAAAGGACAGCCAGGACCAGAGCCTTATACTAAAACAGGGTTTCCCAACCTTTGAACTCCTGCCATTTGGGACTGGATAATCCTTTGTTGTGGGGGACTTTTTTGTTCATTGTAAGGTGTTTAGCATCTTTGGCTCTCTACCAACTACATGTCAAGAGCAGCCTCTTACCCAATCAAGACAATCAAAAATATCTCCAGAGGGACTTCCCTGGTGGTCCAGTGGTTGGGACTTCATGCTTCCAATACAAGGGGCTCGATCCCTGGTCAGGGAACTAAGATCCCACATAGTGCACAGCACAGCCAAAAAAGAAAAGTAAGCAAAATGACACTAAGAAAAATAAAATAATTTAAAAAATATCTCCAGACATTGCCAAATGTCCCCTGGTGGGAGTGAGGATGGGAGAAAAGGAAGGCAGAACTGTCTTCAACTGAGGACCACTGTAAATACGACCTGGGATTCCCAAAGTGTGATTCCCCAGACCAGCAGCATCAGCTTCACTGGAAGTTTGCTAACAGGCCAGATCTGGGGGGCCCCCCACTCCAGACCCATTGAATCAGAAACTCTCAGGGGTGAATTCCAACAATAAAACCTCCAGGTGAGGTTTGAAACCTCCAAGTTTGAAAACAGCGGTGTCGACCATCTCAAAGCCTCGCGGGTGAATACTTTTTATCCCCATTTCATGGTTAAGGAAACTGAGGCTCAAGAGGTCACATGCTTTGCCCAAACTCTAATTTAGCAACAGCAGAGCTAGGACTTGAACCTGACTCAGTACAACAGCAGAGGCTTTCTGCTCTACCATGTCTCCTTGAAGACAGGCAGTGGGGATGAGGGAAATCTGGGCTGTGACACAGCATGTCCCTTCCAGACTGTCAGCATCGCAAAGCCCAGGCCTCTGTGTGGTCACTGTGGCCCTTTGGGGGCTGAGGTCATGATGAGAATTGTAAGAGCCTGGAGAGGCTTAATAAATGCCGGGTACACTGAGGTCACGCTGAGCACCTTGCTCCCAAATGAGTACTCTGAACAACTCTTTACTGAAAAAATATTTTACCAACCCAGATGCCCTCTTTATAGGAATCACCATTCCGTGGGTAACTACAGAAGCAGCCATGTCATATACCATGACCTCGCTCCCCCAGCCACAGCCAGTTGGCTTGGAATGGGTGCTTGATCAAAGTTGAACCCTTCCCTGGGATTTTAGACTTGGGACAAACTGAGGATTGAATTTGTCCTTTTCTAGTAGCTGAAACTATGATACTTCAGGACTTCCTGGTGGTTCATTGGTTAGGAATCTGCCTCCCAATGCAGGGTACATGGGTTCGATCCCTGGTGGGAGAACTAAGATCCCACACTTGTTGCTGTTGTTCAGTCACTCAGTCATGTCCAACTCTTTGCGACCCCATGGACTGCAGCACGCCAGGCCTCCCTGTTCTTCACCATCTCCTGGAGCTTGCTCAAACTCATGTCCATTGAGTCAGTGACACCATCCACCCATCTGGTCTTCTTTTGTCCCCTTCTCCTCCTGCCTTCAATCCTTCCCAGCATCAGGGTCTTTTCTAATGAGTCGGCTCTTCATATCAGGTGGCCAAAGTATTGGAGCTTTGGCTTCAGCATCAGTCCTTCCCATGAATATTCAGGATTGATTACCTTTAGGATTGACTGGTTGGATCTTCTTGCAGTCCAAGGAACTCTCTTCTCCAACACCACAGGTCAAAAACATCAGTTCTTTGGCATTCAGCCTTCTTTATGGCCCAGCTCTCACATCCATACATGACTACTGGGAAAACCATAGCTTTGACTAGACGGACATTTGTTGGCAAAGTAATGTCTCTGCTTTTTAAAACACTGTCTAGGTTTTCTGGATCCCACATGTCACAGGGCAAATAAGCCCTTGCCCCACAACAAGAGAAGCTCATGTGCCACAATAAAGACCCAGTGTAGTCAAAATAGAAAAAAAAAAATAGTTATTCAACAAATAAATAAAACTGTGATATTTCAAAGTCTGATGCTATCAGGCTCCACGTTGTTCCACTAGTACTATTACCAGCACAGGAATTTCTTTTACTTACAACCAAAGACACCTAACTCAAAAAAGCAAGACTTACATGAGAAAGAAAAAGCTCCTTTCACCACCATAAGCAACCGACGGGTAAGGGCAAGGTTTGTCATAACATTCAGGAGACGGGCAGGAAATGTACCACTGTAACCCTCACCCATAATTCAGAAAAGCTCATTCTGGGAAGTTCCTTCCCATCTTTGCTATGGCCTGTGGCCTCTGAAGATGACTCTGATCGTCCCTGGAAAACCAGACCTGTGCAAGACCTCTTATCCTTGATCTCCTCATCATGCCCAGCAACAATCCCTCAGACTGAGAGCAAAATCTCACATGGGAAGGATAAAGAGAAAAGATTATGAGTCAGGACTTCCCTAGTGGTCCGGTGATTAAGAATCTGCCTGCCAATACAGGGGTGATGAGTTCAGTCCCTGGTCCAGGAAGATCCCACATGCCGTGGGGCAACTAAGCCTGTGTGCCACAGCTACTGAAGCCCATGCGCCCTAGGGGCTGTGCTCCGCAACGAGAGAAACCAGGCAGGGAGAAGCCCATGCACCGCAACTAAAGAGCAGCCCCCACCCGCCACAACTAGAGAAAGCCTGAACCCAGCAATGAAGACCCAATGCAACCAAAGATACACAAATAAATAAAATTTTTAAAAGGTTATGAGTCAAAGTGACTGCAAGTTACTAAAGGGTGGTGGTTGATTCAACAACTGAGGAAATGCAGGAATTATGGAGAGATCAGAAGAGAAATATTTACTGAAACAGTTGTGACTCCAGACCCTCCCTGCTTTAATTGTTGTTGTTGTTCAGTCACTCAGTAAGACCCCATGGACTGCAGCACACCAAGTTCCCTGTCCTTCACCATCTCCCAGAGTTTGCTCATATTCATGTTGATTGAGTCAGTGATGCTATTGAATCATCTCATCCTTTGCTGCCCCCTTCTCCTTTTGCCTTCAACCTTTTCCAATGAGTTGACTCTTCACATCAGGTGGCCAGAGTATTGGAGCTTCAGCTTCAGCATAGTCCTTCCAATGAATATTCAGGGTTGATTTCCTTTAGGATTGACTGCTTTGATCTCCTTGCTGGCCAAGGGACTCTCAAGAGTCTTCTCCAACACCACAGTTCAAAGGCATCAAGCCACACTCAGCCTTCTTTATGGTCCAACTCTCACATCTGAACATGACCACTGGAAAAACCACAGCTTTGACTATATGGACCTTTGTCAGCAAAGTGATATTTCTGCTTTTTAATCCACTGTCTAGGTTTGTCATAGCTTTTCTTCCAAGGAGCAAGCGTCTTTTAATAGGGAGCCCAAAATCACTGCCCACCTCAATATTCACCTTTGTATAGCCAACAACAAATAGGTCTAAGGCAGAGACAGCATCATTGCCCCTTTTCACTAGATGGAGGCATGAATGAATGGATGGATGGATGGACAAACAAATGCTGAATGAGGCAGCTGTTCTCTGGAGGCAGAACTAGGAGCACGCAGCTGAGGTGAGTAACAGGGCTTCTGGTTGATCCTGGCATTATTGCTGGCAGATCTTTTAGGTGAGGAGGACAAGCGGCCACGACGGGCATAGAGACAAAAGCCTGACCCTCCACTGACCTGCTGTGAGACTCTGAGCTTCTCCCTTTGCCTCTCTGAGCCTCAGTTTACCTATCTACACAAGTTATAGCTGTCCCAGCTCTCCCCCTCCCCAGTCCCTTCCATCTCCCAGATCCAAGAAACCTTCATGGGCTTGGGGTGTCCCCAGGCTGCTAAAGCAGAGCTATGTTCCAGGCCCTCTGCAGAGCGGGTCTCCCCGACCATCTGCCAGTCTTGTTTGCAGAGCGACACCAGGACTGGTGGGCAGCTGGGAGGTCTCCAACTTCTCCAAGAACATCTCTGCAGATGCTTCTGAAAATGGTGAGACGTGGGCCTTGCAGCGAGTGAGAAGCTTGGAGCGCTGCCACTTGGTCCTGCCTGTCCCCACGCCCACCAGACAGACACCGTCCCCCGAATGCAAAGTGCTAATGACTCCCCAGTGGAGGGGCAGCCCTCCACTGTGATATGACAGGGATTCTACCAGATGTGTCAAAGGATAAAATTCTTGGAACCATTGGGATGATGCTGATGTCAGAAAAGAGGCAACTCTCCTATGGGGACATAGAAGGCCACATTTAGGGGTACCTCTTTGTCTCAGGGGTGCCCCTTTTACTCTACTTCCTGCTCCTCGCTGCCCAGGGCACTGTCAAGTCTCTTTTACAAAGATGTTACTCAGTCCCATGTTATCAGTTGATGAAAATGAGGGGCTCTCAATTCTATAGACAAACTCCTCTTGGGACTTTCCTGGCAGTGCAGTGGTTAGCACTCCACACTTCCACTGCAGGGAGCAAGGTTCTATCCCTTGGTTGGGGAACTAAAAATCAGCCAAAAAATTAAAACAAACAAACAAAAATAAAACCCTCTTAAACCCAGCCAGGACATCTTGGTGCAAAACATTAACAAAAAATGTCCGTTTATTAGCACTTGCTATTTCCTTGGTGCTGCGCCAAGTGCGTTTTATTTAATCCTCACACTGACTCTATGCAGCAGGTCGTCTATTCTCAGTGTAATATTGAGGAGTAAACTGAGGCTCTGAGAAGCCAATTCACGTGCCCAAGGCCACTGGGTAAGCAAGTGGCTCAGCTGAGATGGGAATGTTTTGGCCTAGCCACAGGCAAAGCTTGTGCCCTAACCTCTGGGCGGCACTGCTTCCCAGCACAACCCAGATCTTAAACCCAAAGACTCTTCCACCCTCAACAAACTGGCCCCGAACCCTCTCCACTCAGGCTACAGCCTCACTACACCGTTAGCAGCTCACAGCCAGTGCCACCACACATCTGTACCCTTTGCTCTCCCCAAAATGCTCCAGGCTCTGCTCAAGGGTCTCCTCCTCCAGGAAGACTTCCTGACCCTTCCCAGGCCCCAAAGTAGAATGAACACGTGTCTCCGTTCTGCCCTGAATGACTCTGTAGATGTTTCTATCACAGAAACATTTCCGCCACTGTGTATGTGTCTGTCTCAGCCTTCTGGCTTCCAATACTCCAGGGATACTGTCCCTATCTTGCTCATTTCTGTTTGCCCAGGACCTAGCACAGTGCCAGACACATGGGTGAACAGTCACGTGAACTGAAACCCCATCAGAAATCCAATTTCAAGCTACCCAGAACATCAAGTTCACGGGCAGGGTGCCTGGCACATGGCACACGCTCACTCAACAAAAATTCACTTCATGAATTAAAGAATGAGCGCATGAGCAAAGCAGCTGGGCGTTTGCACACTTATTTCTATTGAACCTCTTCCCAGATGACCTTGAGGGTTGCTTCCAGATGTAATCTGGGGAAATGGAAACTTCAGGTATTTTCTAGTAGATTGACCATTAACTCTAGGTTGTTGTTATGGACAGAATGTTTGTGTCCCTGCTCCCAAATTCAGGTACTGAAACCTTCACCCCAGTGTGATGGTATTAGGAGGTGGGACCTTTGAGAGGTAAGGAGGTCATAAGGGTGGAGCTCTCACCAATAGGATTAGTGCCCTCGTGAGAAGAAGCCAGATTGCTAGCTTGTTCTTTGTCCACTATGTGAAGACACAGCAAGAAGATAGCCGTTTGCCACCTGGAAGAGCATCCTCACCAGAACCCAACGTGCTGGCGGCCCAATCTCAGAATCCCACCTTCCTGGAACCATGTACAAGCCATCAGCCTAAGGCACTGTGTTACAGCAGCCCAAATGGACTAAACAGTCTCAAAGTAACTTTTTAGACTGTTCTTCTGAGACAACAGAACTTCAAAATGCAGTAAGAAAATAAACCTCCAATTTAAACTGTGACAATAAAAGAACATTAGTCACTCCACATTGCACACAGGCTTGGCTTGATTCTGGAGGGATAATGAGATTCTCAAAAATCAATGCTTAATACATAAAGGCTTTTTAGTGTCAGGTTCTGGCCAGAAACAAACCTTGAGACAGGGGTTCAAGTACAATCAGTTCATTTGGGAGGTGACTCCAGGAAGAACCAGCAGGGAAAGAGGAAAGAAAGAGAATAGGGACTTCCCTGGTGGTCTAGGGGTTAAAACTCTGGGTTCACAATGCAGGGGGCCCAGGTTCAATCCCTGGTCGGGGAACTAGATTCCACAAGCTGCAATTAAGACCTGGTACAACCAGATAAATAAAAGTAAATTTTTTTTAAAGATAGAGAAGAGATACAAACCAATTAACCAATTAGTTAACTGGTGTATTACCCGTCCAATTAGTGTGTTACCCGTCCAATTAGCACTGTGGACAACTAAATCTTGATCTTACTGGGGACTCTCAGAGACAGTGTAGACTCACCTCTGAATTGACCCACCCAGGGGGAAAGGGAGCTGGCTAGTTTTCTCCAACTCTCATTTGCCAAGCATGTTCCCAGGGCATTAACTTGGTGGTGGTAAAGAAACTGCCTGCCAACGCAGGAGATGTAAGAGATGTGGGTTTGATTCCTGAGTTGGAAAGATCCCTTGGAGAAGGGCATGGCAGTATTCTTGGCAATACTCCAGTATTCTTGCCCAGAGAATCCCATGGACAGAGGAGCCTGGCAGGCTACAGTCCCCAGAGATACAAAGAATCGGACACAACTGAAGCAACCTTCAGGCACCTGTGCACATTTGCAGCCTGCCCTCACACCCAGGGCTGAGGGATAGGCCTTGAACAGAGACTAGTGGTACCTGCAGGAGACCTTTGGCAGAGTCAGGGGTGGTGACTGCCAGATGGGAGTGAGCAAATCAACAGTGCTACAAAGCCCAAGGGAAAATGAAGTTGACACAAGCACTTGTCTCCAACTAATAGGTATCAGAACTGAATATAAATCTAAGCCAGGAAGTGAGACAAAAGCAAGTTCTGGGCAGAGGAGAAGCTAGAACCCTCCATCTGCCTCTCCTCCTCTCTTCCTTTCGAAGTCTGTGTGTCTGCCATTCTGCCTTCTCTCTCTCCCTGACCTGGAATCTATTTTCTTCTCAGTCGGAGTCTTTCTTCCTCTACCCCCTCAATATCTTCCACCCACCTCTTCTGTCCTGATTTTCCCATCTCTTAAGAGCCCATAGCACGAAAGCAAAGCATCTTGCTTAGTATTTGTTTACTTAGGAACAGTGAGTTTTATGTACACTGTTCTTAATTAAAATCTCAGCAAGTTTCTATTTGTGGATGGAGAGGCATTCTGCCTAAGAAGGGGGGGCTTTAAAATCTTGGCACCTTCTTTCCAAAGCATCCCCAGCACTTGGAAGGAACACTCAGGATTCAGTGTTGCATCGGGGGCCCGTGAAGCTATTCGTGTTCTCAGCAACACCAATTATTGGCAATTTCACTCTGTGAGGGAAGTGGATTTCCTTCCAGACATGCTATAGTGGCACTTAAGGAGAGGCGGCTCGCTGCTTCCTCCTTGTGGGTGGCCCAATGGATAAATGCTCATCCAAATCGTCAAATAGGGTATCTACAGTCTCCACCCAAACCACAGTCTGCAGTAATTGCTCTCTTCTGGCATTTTGGGGGCTCCCCTCTAAATGCATTAAGAAAGAGTCTCGCTGTCTTCCAGACTCTCCTGCTCACTTCCAACTCATTCTCTACATGACTTTCCTCAAAATCACTCAACTGTCGCCTCCTCCAAGAAATCTGCCTTGGCTCCCTCACCTGGCAGTCACTCTCTCCTCTCTGTTTCCTGAACTTGGGACCACTTGCTTGTACGGCATATGCTCCAGACTGTGCGGTCTGCTCACCAGGCTGTGGATCCTTAAGGACAGAGTCCCCAGTCTGGTCAATGTTTCTCACTGGAGGTTCAGCAGAGAGTTCAAGGTTGGTAAATGTTGGATGGATGAATGGATGGATGGATGGATGATGGCTGGCTGGCTGGCTGGCTGAATGAAATGCTGGGACTTAGTCTCAGACCAACTCTTGGAACTCTTGGGCTGACAACCAGTGAAAAAGACAAGGAATCCAAGGTGAGGAAGCCCAGTGGTTTTCACCCTGGGGTGGGTGTGGGCGCCAGAGGACTAAACATACCCCATGTGGAACCAGGGCTCTCCACTCGGCTGGTTTTACATATTGGGGTTCTGGAAATGGAATTCCATCCTAAAAAGCTATAAAACTACTGTTCTACAGTCTCAACCACAGCATTTTTTTAGAGGGGGCATGACTTACTCAAGGGAAGCTTTGCTCGGACCTAGGTTTACTAACTTCCGATCCATTGCTAGTCCGTGGCTCAGTACCACAGCCAAGCCCAGAGATGTGGTTCTGCCTCCAAACAGACACCCTGTGCCTGGAGATCCAGAAAGAGGGGACATCTGGCCAGCACTCAAAGGGGAGCTTGGGATGAGGAGATGGGGGACAGACAGCAGCAGGCGTGTGGGGCCGCCAGCGGCTACCCTGGACCAGAGTGGAGGCAGGAGTGCAGCCTCTAGGTATGCGGGAGGAGGCCAGAGGAAATGAGATAGGAGCCCCAAAATCACGGTGGAGCTCAGGAGTCTAGACTGGGACCAGGGAGTCACAGCGGAAGGCCGAGACGAGACCCCTCCCTCAGCCTTCCCGGGTGCATCACGCGTGGCCACAGCCCCGCAGGATGGCGGTCAGAAGCGTCCCTGGAACACACACCGGAAAGGGCAAATCCCTGCTGGACCCCTGTTCCCTCTCCCCGAAGCCCGAATCCCGCCTTGTGTGGAAGAGTAGTAGCCCAGGAGACGGGGGCTGCGGGACTTCGCAGCGCCTGGAAGCCCACCGCCCACCCCTCGCCACCTCGGCCCGGGCCTCAGGCCGCAGCCGGCAGAAAAGTGGCGGTGCTGCCACCTCCTGGTGCCTTCGGGGAGTACAACCCACGTCCAGCCGGCCTCAGCCTTCGCTTAGGTGGCCAGGGATCAGGAGGCTGGGGTTTCAGAAGAGCGGATCAGCTGTTTACTTTTCCTTTTTCTACATGCTATCATGGAAAGCTCCAAACATAAACAAAAACAGCGAGAAGTGTACTCATGCCTGTTATTCCGCTTCTCCAGTTAGTTTACCCCTGATCTTATTTCTTTACCCACCCCCACTGCCCCCTTCCAAATTATTTCAAAGGAAATCCCAGGCATCTTATCATTTCAACCTAAATGTTTCTGTATATATCCCTAAAATAAGTATTTTTACAAGATAACCACAACACCATTATCTCTCCAAAAAAGAATAGAATTCCTTAATGTCATCAAATATGTGTCAAATCATCAATTGTCTCATGAATTCATGTTTTCTATAATTTATTAATCAGGATCTTGATAAAGTCTACAAGTTAAAACTGGCTTAAAGTCTTTTGAGTCGTTTTTTAATCTATAGTTTTCCTTTTCATTTGTTATTGTGTTCAGGGTTTTTATTTGGGGTTTCTTTTTTTTTTTTTTTTACAATTCATTTGTTGAAAGAAATTGGTCATTCGTTCTGACATTTTCCACAGTCTGAATTTTGCTTGTTTTATCCCTATGGTATCATTTAACATGTTCCTCGAATTTCTGAGTTGTAAATTCTGTCACTTGGGGTTGAATCCAGAGGCTTGTTCAGATTCCTTTTTGATCTTTGGCCAAGTCTACTTCAGAGGGGCTGCTGTGTCCTGGCAGGAGCTAGTGATGCCAACTGGTCTCCCTTCTTGCGATGTCAGCAACCACTGACCATCATGACCTACATCCGCTGTTTCATTGGGGATCTCAAAATGCTGATATTCTATCACAGCTGTTTAGTTTTAAATCCAAGATTTATTATTGATTCAGAATTCCTTCCTGCAACAAAAATGGCCTGTGGGAGAAAAGCCTCTTCTGGACCCTGAAACGTCTCCTTCCTTTTCCAGAACTGTGTTGTCCAACAAGAATACCCACATGTGGCCACTAACACCTGAAAATTGGCCAGCTGGAATTTGAGATACGCTGTAAATATAGAGTACATTTCCAGTTTCCAAGAGTTGATATGGAAAAGAACTGTGAAATATCTTTATTAATCATTTTTTATCATTTGCATGTTGAAATAATATTTTAATATAGTGATTAAATAAAATGTATTATTAAAATTAATGCATCTGTTTCTTTTTACTTTTGAAATGTGGCTACTAGAAATTCTTAAATCATATTTGTAGCTCTTATTCTATTTCTGTTGGCTAGTGCTATGGCTCAGATGGTAAAGAATCTGCCTGCAATGCAGGAGACCCAGGTTCGATCCCTGGGTCAGGAAGATCTGCTGGAGAAGGGAATGGCAACCCGCTCCAGTATTATTGCCTGGAGAATCCCATGGACAGAGGAGCCTGGTGGGCTACAATCCATGAGGTTGCAAAGAGTGAGACATGACTGAGTGACTGGCACTACTACTAACACTGGTCTAGCATCTAGTTGCCACCGTGATTCATGAACTCTCCCAATGATTATTGAGCTCCACCTATGTGTCGAGCACTGTTCAGAGAATACAGTAGTGAACAAACTAGGCAATGCCCCTGTCCTCATGGAGCTTGCATTCTAGAAGGAAGAAATGAACAGGAGAACTAAATATATACTACTAAATAACCTATGAAGTAATAAAGTAAGCACAATAACTAAGCAACTAAGTACTACTTGTCAAAATATGGGACAATAGGGTAAAGCAATACCTGGAGGAAAATATATGGTTTTAAAAGTATTTGTCATAAAACTCAAGAGAGTTAATGCAAACAAGCTTAAGTCTTCAATAAAGAATTTGGAAGAGAGCAAGAGAGATGATGACATTGTGAACTAAAGTAGGGGAAATGGTGAAAAATTAGGGATTTTTTTTGAAGACTGAGTCAACAGGATGGATAGCTATTTCTGGAACTCAGTGGAAAGGGTATGAACTAGAAATATATACCTGGCAGTCATCAGCATGTAGGTGGTATTTAAAGTGATAGAGAGCAAGGGTAGATAGAGTGTAGGACCTAGGTGAACTCATCAGAGCCTCAGTTCTGAGCTTAAACTGGCTAAGTCTTGTTGGGAGCCCCAGGCTATATTAGGTACAGAGATGCTGCCTCAGACCAGTAACACTCACCTGGTGTGTAAACCAAAATACCCAACAAGGAACATAGTTGTCAGGTAGACCAGATGTCACCATCATCGTCATTGCCATCTTCATCTTCACTATTGCCATCACTTTTATCATCCATTCATTTATTTATTCAACATCTCACACAGATGGCATATTACTCCTGGTATATCAAAGGGGAAAGTGAGCTTTAATAACTTTGTCCACAACAGGACAGTGGTGGGAGTCTATCCTAGACCCCAAGTGTTGCATTGACGGTACAAGGATCTTCACTGCCACGTCGTTCATAACAGCAAAAGCCTGGGCACAGCATCAACTGCCATCATTAAAAGAGTGTTCATACAATTATAGGTATGAGTGATATAAACAGACATCTAAGATCTATTCCAGGGACTTTCCTAGTTGTCCAGTGGTTAAGATTTGCCTTCCGATGCAGGGGACATGGACTCAGTCCCGGGTGGGGAACTAAGACCCCACATGCCAAGGGGCAACTAAGCCCTCACCACACAAATACTGAGCCCACATGCCACAATGAATACCCAGCACAGCCGAAAAAAAAAAAAGGATCTATTCTAAAGAAAAAAAAAAAGACCTATTTTAAAATTCAGTAGATGCAGTAGGTGTGGTAACAGGGGTACTGTACATGAGCCCAGCACTGGGACTCAAGCCGAGATCTACCACTGACAGGTGTGTGACCTGTGGCAAATCACACTATCTCCCTGAGCCTCAGCTTCCTCATCTGTTCAGTGGGGGCAAGACTCCCTTTCCTGTGACCCCACAGGTCTTTGCTGCTGCTGCTGCTGCTAAGTCGCTTCAGTGTCCAACTCTGTGTGACCCCATATACGGCAGCCCACCAGGCTCTCCCATCCCTGGGATTCTCTAGGCAAGAACACTGGAGTGGCTTGCCATTTCCTTCTCCAATGCATAAAAGTGAAAAGTGAAAGTGAAGTCGCTCAGTCGTGCCCGACTCTTAGTGACCACATGGACTGCAGCCTACCAGGCTCCTCCATCCATGGGATTTTCCAGGCAAGAGTACTGGAGTGGGGTGCCATTGCCTTCTCCACCACAGGTCTTTAGTGAGAGCCAAATAGAAACAGATGCTAAAGCTTTTCATTTCAGCAGAAGGATGTGCAAATAAGAGGGGTCATGGCTGCTGCTTCCAGAAGTTCAAATAAGCCAGGCTCTGCTCAAGTGATACCTATAACTCTGGAGGCCTAGTCCTGCTAGCAGTAGGACTGAATCAGATTTTGGGACCCCCAAGCCTCTCTAGCTTTGCACACACCCAGAGAATCACCCTTAGATTCCAGTGACCAGGGCCTCCTGCCTTGTCACTTGGTTTGAAATGCCTTGAGGACCCTACTTTGAAGGGTCCTTCTCTGACCTTCCAATAGCCAGCACTTCTGTCCACAGGGCAAGGAACCTAGGGGTCCAAAAGGCTGTGCTCACCTATAGCCCCTCCGCATTCCTAGACCACACTGCTGCTGCTGCTGCTAAGTCGATCCATTCGTGTCCGACTCTGTGCGACCCCATAGATGGCAGCCCACCAGGCTCCCTCATCCCTGGGATTCTCCAGGCAAGAACACTGGAGTGGCTTGCCATTTCCTTCTCCAGTGCCTGAAAGTGTAAAGTGAAAGTGAAGTCGCTCAGTCTTGTCCGACTCTTAGCGACCCCATGGACTGCAGCCTACCAGGCTCCTCCGTCCATGAGATTTTCCAGGCAAGACCACACTGCAGTTCCCCAAATCCCCAGAATTCTGTGCCTAAATGTCATGAGCCTGCCTCCAGCACCTGCATCAATTCTTCTCTGGGTCTTCCTTCCAAGAGTGGACTATGCCCAGTGTATGCACTCCTAGCCTCAAAGGGCCAAGAGGAGGTTAACTGAATGGGGATGAAGGAGGTGGAAAGGAATGGGGAAATGCAGAGTGGGGTGACCACATGCACATAGGGAGACCCCGTGAGGATGGTGCAGGATGAAAAAGCTAAGGCTAGAAGAGGACGTGATGGACTGCAGCCCAGAGCCCCTGTTTGTGCACCTACCCCAGACCTCTCAAGCCCTGAAGGTGCACATAAACATCATAACACTGATCATTCTCCTTTCCTTCCCTGAGGAGGCTGGTGATAAAACACAGGGAGCAAAAACAATCATTGCTAGAGGCCTAATTATGGCGAGCAGCCTGTTAGTGCTGTATATAGACTCTGCTTTGGGGGAAATGTGCTGATTTATGCAGTTCCCAACATTTAAAGGTGAAGACCAGACTGTGGCTGAATCAGATCAAATCATTCTCTGGGACAAATTACAACACTGAGCTGCTGAGCAAAATTGTGTAAAAGATTGTCTGTCTTTCCTTCCCTCTTCCTGAGACTAACTTCACCTTGGGTTCTCTGGCCATTCCTTTGAGTCAAAGTCTCAAGTTGGCCATGTGGATATTGAAGGAGAAGTCAGTAATTACCAAGTACCTGCTCTATGCCAGGCTCTGGGGAATTTAAGGCATCTCAGACTGAGGCCTCCAGGAGCTCACATCCCAGTGAGCTCAAACAGATCCTCTTGGCCTGCAAGCTGTCTAGCTGTGGAAGATTGCAAAAATGGTACCAAATCCCCTCCACACCCGATATGTGCACCTTATTGCTATGTTACTTTGAATGCCCTTCCACTCCCATGCTGGGCTCAGTCAGGTGACTTGTTCTGGCCAATAGGATGCTAGCAAACATGATGCAAGCAAAGATTTGAAAAGTTCTGGGGAAATGGGGTTTGTCCTCTTTTGCAGTTCTTGGAATTCTCAATGTAAAGAAATTTGGGCTACCCTCCCAGAGGATGAGGACCACATGAGGTTATGCAGAGAGAGACCCTCCTGCTCAGCATCTCAAGAAGTCCTGGTAAGCCCATCATAAGCCAGCCAGTCCCAGGAAATCCACTGGCACACTGCAGACCAACTAGTGATCCCAGGCTGGTCCAGAAGAACCATCCAGCTGAGCCCAGCCCAGAATGCCAAACCATAAAATTGGAAATTAAATTATTTTCAATTATCCATAACAAAGGATAGGACTGAGCCAGACCTATAAGAATGAGTAGAATTTACCAAGTAGACAAACCAGGAAGAGTAAATCAGGCAGAGGGAACAACATCAGCAAAGGAACAGGGAACCCTGTTTCCAGAGAATTATGAGTCACTCAGTATGACTAGATCACAGCGCTTCCAGGAAAGATGAGGCTGGTAAGTTAGACAGAGGCCTTGCCTTAGGGGACCTCAGTGCTGAATTGGAAGTTTGGACTTTATCCAGTCAACAGTGGGAAGCCCCTGCAGAAACATGAGCAGGAGGGAGCCAAGGTGAGTTGTGTGTTTTTCAGGGTCACTTTGACAGCACTGAGGGTCATCAGGTGCCCACCTTCCATCTCCAGCAAGCAGTCAGTGCCACCAGCCTCTAAGAGATGTCAGGAAGCAGTCCTTCCACTCTCCTCCCCTCACCCCAACCTTAGGCAGGAGGTGCTGCTGGGATTCCAAGGTAAATGCACCTCAAATGAACGAAGGGAAGTCCATTTCCAATGTCAGTTTTCATGTAGCAATGCTGTTTCAAGGTCAGTGACAGGTGTGTTGGCTTCTCAGAGTCAGTGACAAAAGGGGACAAGTGTGGACAGTGAGAAGACAGCTTCACAAAATCAGCCTTTTTCAGAGTTGGAGAGGACCTTGAAGGCCAGCTGGCCCAGCCCCCTTTGAAGAAGGACTCTACCACACACCCTTCCTTACCTAGCTCCAGTGACAGGGTGCTCAGCATCTTCTCTGCTCAAAGTTCTTCATCACAGGCTTATTATTGGTTCGGGCTTCCTGCTTCAGTCCATAGCAGCCTGCAGAGGTGACAAGATGCCTACTGAAACCCTTGATTTGTCTCTTCTCCAGCCTGAACATAATTCTGGAGTGATCTGCACAGAATGAAAAGGGCAGCACTTGCTTCATTGCCAAATTCAAATCTCTATCAGTGTAGCCTAAATAAGCTGTCATGGCAGTTACATCAGTCCCACCCCCACATCACCTCCAGGATCCCCTTTCCCGATAAGGTGGTATTTTGTACGTCCTTCCACTGTAGCTGAATTGCAATTCTTTTCCGACATGACAAAATGATTGAAAAAACAAGCCCTAGAGCCAATGAATCTTTGTCCCCTCCCCAACCCCAGCCCAAGGTCTGGAATAGAGTAGCAGCTCATAAAGCATCTGCTGAATGAATGTCTGTTTCCTTTATGAGTACAGGCTATGGGATGGGACACACACAAAACAGCCTAGCACAGAACATATGGGCTCAGGAACAAGAATGCTTAGGTTCAAGGCCCTGTTTTCACTAGCCCCACCTTCACAGACCCACAGTTCCCAAACTATGTTCCAAGATACCCCTGGGCACTTCAGCAAACACACACGGGTACAGCTGCCCCTTTTTGGCCACACCACATGACTTATGGGATCTTAGTTCCCTGACCAGGGGTTGAAAACCTGGGCCCTTGGCTGTGAGAGTGCAGAGTTCTAACCACTGGACCAGCAGAGAATTCCCTAAAAGGTTGTTTGGTGGTTTTTTTTTTGCTGCAGTGCAAATTGGAAGGAGTTTCCCCAATCAGGGGTTGAACCCACACCCTCTGGACTGGAAGCAGGAAGTCTTAACCCCTGGACCCCCAGGGAAGTCCCCCAACTGTTATCTGAAATGTTCAAAAGGAACACGATCATATCTACCAGATATCCACAAACTACAGCTCATTTGCGCTGCATTCATTCTGATGACATCAGATCCTTGCAAAGCTGGGTTTTCAGTGTTTATAGTAATAAAAAGCAAATACCATGTGAAAACCAATGTAGAACAAGAAAAGAAGATGACAACATCCCACCTGATTCTAAGTTTTTAGATGTGTAGCGCCCAACAAGCACACACATCCCATTACTATGTAATTCTGCTTATTTAAGATGGAATAATTTTTTTCTTTCAACTTGTATGAATTATTTTTTCCAATAACTACTAAGCTGTTAGGACATAAATATTTAAAAGTAGTTGTTTGGACCTAACAACTTAATAAACAGAACTACTACGTATTTCTTTTGGCCTTTGGATATCATGGAAAAAATACTGAGATACTAAGGGTTATTGGAAAATATGGAAACCTGTTTTAGGCATTTTAACATCATTTCTCTGGACCTCAGTTTCCCTAAATATAAACTGAGGGGTAACAATAATAAACAATAAGGTTGTTGATAAGATTAATTGAGGCACCTCAGACGGGACTAGAATCCATGTGCCGGGACTAGAATCCAGCCTAAACCCAGGTTAGGACCTGAACCCACTGTCTTTTAACTGAAATCACACACCTGGTCTCAGGACTTAATGAAGCACAGATTCTCTAAGTCTAGTTGCAGAAAAGAACTCAGTGAGAGACAAAGTGATAGATAAGAAGTGGATTTATTTAGAGAGATAAGAGATGTACATTCTGTAGGAGGTTAAACCAGTCAATCCTAAATGAAATCAACCCTGAATATTCAATGGAAGGACCGATGCTGAAGCTGAAGCTCTAATACTTTGGCCACCTGATGCAAAGAGCTGACTCACTGGAAAAGATCCTGACGCCAGGAAAGATTGAAGGCAAAAGAAGGGTGCACCAGAGGATGAGATAGTCACATAGCATCAGGGACTCAATGGACAGGAATTTGAGCAAACTCCAAGAGATAGCAGAGGGCAGAGGAGCCTGGCGTGCTGCAGTCCATGGGGTCGCAAAGAGAAGGACACGACTGAGTGACTGAACAACAATAGCAACAGGAAGGAGGTGATTAATATTGCACAATTGAGATGCTAATTACGAACCATCTTTATCAGCTTGTTGCTGCAAATTTCCCCAGGCTCTGGAGGCCACAGTCTGAAAGAATGAGTTTCTAGGCTTAGTCTGAGTTGAAGGTAATTAAGACCGTCAGAGCTACAAAACCACATGCTTCAAACTGATTCAGACCTTTCACTAAATTAGCCCATCTCAGAATGTGTTGGAATCGTGAGGTTTTGCCAGCTGTATAATCAGTTCCTTATTCAATTCCTTAAATAGAGATTTGTTGATAAACCAACCTACTGTTTTTAAAATGAAGTTTTTTGGAAAAAAAAAATAATAAAGCTTTCCTTTAAAAAAAAGATTCCAATTTTCATCAGATCAAATTTCCTTTGCCTTTTTGCCTCTAGGGTGCCTAGGGATTCTGAATTTTTTTTTTTTTTTTTAATGCTGAGTTATTCCTTTATTAGATAGTCATTGAAATAGACCTCATTCCCATAGAGGGGTGATTATGGGCACAGAAAATACGTCCGTTCCTTTTACAAAGCTGGTAGCTGACAGCCGTGATTCTGCTGGTAGCATCAGTGGAAATGTTGCATTTTATAAAACGAATACTGAGATTATTATAAAGCTGTTTGGGGCATGTTTTCTGAAATTAAAAAATAATGAAAATGGAAAAATGGTTTCTCTCAGATGAAGGGCTCTACACACAGTCTAAACTCCCTCAGCCCCTTCCCTCCCCAGCTAATGAAAGATGAGTATCTGTCTCTGACCTCACCCTCCAGTCCCCTGGGCCACCCAGGTCTGAATCTGAGCCTGGAGCACAAAGCAAACTTCCCAGATCCTCCGTGTGAGTACATGACATTTAGACATTGTGACATCAGAAAGTTTAGGCTTTTGAAAAATCACCTTATCCCATCTCCTTGAGACCGACCTCATGACCCCAAAGAAACCTCTGGCAGAAAGCAAGGCCTCTCACATTTAGATGAGGAAGGAGTCTTTGTCACAAAAACTGTGAGAGATGGCTAAGATTCACATCTTGCTTCTGCTACCTACTAGCTGTGTGACCTTTGAGCAAATGACCTAACCTTTCTGTGCTTTGCTTTTCTCATTTGCCCATAATCCAATCACAGCACATTTAAATGATGCTAGGGTGAACGCGTTGAGTTAAAGTAAATAAAATGAGTAATTGCATGTGTG
Source organism: Bos indicus (assembly GCF_029378745.1). NCBI lineage: Eukaryota > Metazoa > Chordata > Mammalia > Artiodactyla > Bovidae > Bos > Bos indicus. Next base: position 72,046,866 of record NC_091772.1, read on the forward strand.
GCTTGCTTTGGGGGCTCACACTGTATTTCTTTTGGACAGCAATGCTTTAGCAGTGTTTACTGTATTAACTGTTTTTTTAATTTAACTTCTTTATTTATTTTATATTTTTGGCTGCACTGCATCTTCGTTCGGAGAAGGCAATGGCACCCCACTCCAGTACTCTTGTCTGGAAAATCCCATGGACGGAGGAGCCTGGTGGGCTGCAGTCCATGGGGTCGCTAAGAGTCGGACAAGACTGAGCGACTTCACTTTCACTTTACACTTTCATGCATTGGAGAAGGAAATGGCAAGCCACTCCAGTGTTCTTGCCTGGAGAATCCCAGGGACGGGGGAGCCTGGTGGGCTGCCATCTATGGGGTCGCACAGAGTCGGACATGACTGAAGCGACTTAGCAGCAGCAGCAGCAGCGTCTTCATCGCTGCGTGCCGGCTTCCCTGTCTGCAGCGAGCAGGGGCTGCTCTCCAGTTGGGGGTGTGTGGTGGCTTCTCTGGTTGCAGAACACAGGTTCTATGCACCTGGGCTCTAGCAGTTCCTGCAAGTGGCTCATAGTTGTGGTTCATGAGCTCTAGAGCACAAGCTCAGTAGTTGGTACACACAGGTCTAGTTACCCCACGGCATGTGGAATCTTCCCGGACCAGGGATCAAACTTGTGTTCCCTGCATTGGCAGGCAGATTCTTAACCACTGGACCGCCAAGGAAGTTCTGTATTTACTACTGATTAGGCTACTTCACTCTGAAAGCATAGACGTTAATCCTAGAAAATCAACGATGACCAGTGAATTTTATCCTGTAGAGAAGTAAATGAAAAGATGATAACCCAAAGTTTACAGATCTCTTACATGTACTTTACCAGTCTCATTCCAACATTCTTTCTTTCAAGTGACTATAAATATTTCTGCCTCATACTTTTTTGAACTCTCCTTACCATCTTGCAGGTTCCCCTCATTTCAAGGAGTTAATTAAATTTTTGACACATGCTCACTTTATGGAGAGTTATGGAAATTTTGGAAATTATACTTTGAATGGGGATTCTGAAGATAAAGGAGGCTGAAAGGACCCCTTTTTCTCCCCCATCCCCACTCCAGGCTGTTGCCTTTTCTGAGTACAAGCTGGTTCTTAAGGAGATCACCTCCCCATGACTCTGTGAGCCTCCCTGCCTCCTGGAGTTAACTAGTGAGCAACGCAGGCCATGCGTGCTCAGTCACTTACTTGTGTCCAACTCTTTGTGACCCTTTGAACCGTAGCCCGCCAGACTCCTCTGCCCACGGGATTTTTCAGGCAAGGATACTGGAGTTGGTGGCCATTTCCTCCTCCAGGGGATCTTCCCAAACCAGGGATTGAACCAGAGTCTTTTGCGTCTCCTGCATCGCAGGCAGATTCTTTACCACTGTGCGTCAAGGAAGCCCAGAACACTGCAGGAGCAAGAGCCAAAAGTGGCTGCTCCAGGGAAAAACTGGGCTTTCAGGATCTATAGACTCTGCGTGAGCTGCTGAGCCTTCCTGACCTTTAAAGCACCCAGAAGTTGCTCATGTGGGTTGAGTTACCCACCCTCAAGTTTGAGAGTTCAGAGAGACCAGGGAACAGAGAAGCTTCATTTGGATGTCTTGGAGGGAGCCAAAAGTCTCCCATGGACCATAGGTCCTCAGGGCCAGAGACCCTCTTCCCCTGCCTATCTCTAAAGACACATCTCAGCCAGATCTAAACTAGACAGCAGAAGAGAACAGAGGGACCTCAGAGGAGGGTGAGGCAGAAGCATCAGACCACATGGTCGCTGAACAGAACTGCAGCTGCAAGAGACCAACTAACACCTGAATTTTAAAAGTGATAGTAGGCTGTAAGAAGAGACAAGAACCTATCACACACACACACACACACACACACACACACACACACACAATTAGAACTTAAAAACAAAAACTTTGAGCTTAAAAAAAAAAAACAAGCACACAGATGAATTAAAGGAAAGGATGTCATTTTTGAGCCCTGAATCAGAAACCTGGAAGATCAAGTATAAGAAACATCTTAAAGCTTAGAGAAAAAAGAACAACTAGATAAAAGACATGAGGGAAAAGATAAAAGATTTAGGGGAAAGATCCAGGAATCCTAACATGCAAAGACACAGGTTCCAGATGGAAACAAAATAGGAGTAGAAAAAGAGGCAAATATCAAACTCAGACCAGAAGAAGATTTCCCTGAACTGAGGAAAGATCTAGATAGCCTGTGCACTCCCTGGAAACAAAAGTGCTTCTGGCTAAGAAATTATTCACATGATAGGATGGAAGAAGATAATTGCAAATGAAGCCACGGACAAAGGATTACTCTCCGAAATATACAAACAGCTCACACAGCTCCGTACCAGAAAAACAAACAACCCAATCAAAAAATGGGCATTAGACCCAAACAGACATTTCTCCAAAGAAAACACACAGATGCCTAATAAACACATGAAAAAATGCTCAACATTGCTTATTATTTAGAGAAATGCGAATCAAAACTAACCAGTCAGAATGGCCATCATCAAAAAATCTATAAACAACATATGCTGGAGAGGATATGGAGAAAGGGGAACATGGAACCCTCTTGCACTGTTGGTAAGAGCATAAATTGATACAGCCAGTATGGAGAACACTGGAGATTTCTTTAAAAACTAGGAATCAAACTACCATATGACCCAGCAAATGACCCAGCAATCCCACTACTGGGCACATACCCTGAGAAATGCACAATTCTAAAAGACACGTGTACCACAGTGTTTATTGCTGAACTATTTACAATAGACAAGACATGGAAGCAACCTAAATGTCCATCAACAGATTAATGGATAAAGAGATGGTGGTACATATAACATATACAATGGAATGTTACTTGGCCATAAAAAGGAACATATTTGAGTCAGTTCTAGTGAGGTGGATGAACCTAGAGCCTGTTATACAGAGAAGTAAGTCAGAAAGAGAAAAACGAATATGATATATTAACCGTATATAGCAAATCTAGAAAAATGGTACTGATGGCCCTATTTGCAGGGCAGCAATAGAGACACAGACGTAGAGAAGAGACTTATGGATGCAGCAGCATGGGGGAAGAGAGGGTGGGATGAATGAGAGAGTGGCATTGAAACATATATATTACTACATGTGAAAGAGGTAGCCAGCGGGAATTTGCTGTACGATGCAGGGAGCTCAACCCAGTGCTCTGTGACAGCCTAGAGGGGTGGGATGGGGTGGGAGGGAGGTTCAACAAGGAGGGGACATAAGTATACCTGTGGCTGATTCATGTTGATATATGGCAGAAACCAGCACAACACTGTAAAGCAATTATCCTCCAATTAGCAATAAATTTTTAAAATTATTCACATGATAGGGTAGAAGAAAGATGCGTAAGGATAAGCAAGAGCTCACCGTTGCTGTGGTGAGCCAGTAGACGGATGACAGTGTATATGAGCCACAAAAATAGCTACTGTTTCACCTCTGCCCTCAAAATCTCCCATAAGAATATCTCTTGTGGCCCACAGTTCAGTTCAGTTCAGTCCCTCAGTCCTGTCCGACTCTTTGCAACCCCATGAATCACAGCACGCCAGGCCTCCCCGTCCATCACCAGCTCCTGGAGTTCACTCAGACTCACATCCATCCAGTCAGTGATGCCATCCGGCCATATCATCTTCTGTCGTCCCCTTCTCCTCTTGCCCCCAATCCCTCCCAGCATCAGAGTCTTTTCCAATGAGTCAATTCTTCGCATGAGGTGGCCAAAGTACTGGAGTTTCAGCTTTAGCATCATTCCTTCCAAAGAAATCCCAGGGCTGATCTCCTTCAGAATGGACTGGTTGGATCTCCTTGCAGTCCAAGGGACTCTCAAGAGTCTTCTCCAACACCACAGTTCAAAAGCATCAATTCTTTGGCACTCAGCCTTCTTCACAGTCCAACTCTCACATCCATACATGACCACAGGAAAAACCATAGCCTTGACTAGATGAACCTTTGTTGGCAAAGTAATGTTTCTGCTTTTGAATATGCTATCTAGGTTGGTCATAACTTTCCTTCCAAGGAGTAAGCGTCTTTTAATTTCATGGCTGCAGTCACCATCTGCAGTGATTTTGGAGCCCAGAAAAATAAAGTCTGACACTGTTTCCACTGTTTCCCCATCTATGTCCCATGAAGTGATTGGACTGGATGCCATGATCTTCGTTTTCTGAATGTTGAGCTTTAAGCCAACTTTTTCACTCTCCACTTTCACTTTCATCAAGAGGCTTTTTAGTTCCTCTTCCCTTTCTGCCAGAAGGGTGGTGTCATCTGCATATCTGAGTTATTGATATTTCTCCGGGCAATCTTGATTCCAGCTTGTGTTTCTTCCAGTCCAGCATTTCTCATGATGTACTCTGCATATAAGTTAAATAAGCAGGGTGACAATATACAGCCTTGACGTACTCCTTTTCCTATTTGGAACCAGTCTGTTGTTCCATGTCCAGTTCTAACTGTGGCTTCCTGACCTGCACACAGATTTCTCAAGAGGCAGATCAGGTGGTCTGGTATTCCCATCTCTTTCAGAATTTCCCACAGTTTCTTGTGATCCACACAGTCAAAGGCTTTGGCATAGTCAATAAAGCAGAAATAGATGCTTTTCTGGAACTCTCTTGCTTTTTCGATGATCCAGCGGATGTTGGCAATTTGATCTCTGGTTCCTCTGCCTTTTTGAAAACCAGCTTGAACATCAGGAAGTTCACGGTTCACATATTGCTAAAGCCTGGCTTGGAGAATTTTGAGCATTACTTTACTAGCGTGTGAGATGAGTGCAATTGTGCGGTAGTTTGAGCATTCTTTGGCATTGCCTTTCTTTGGGATTGGAATGAAAACTGAACTTTTCCAGTCCTGTGGCCACTGCTGAGTTTTCCAAATTTGCTGGCATATTGAGTGCAGCACTTTCACAGCATCATCGTTCAGGATTTGGAATAGCTCAACTGGAATTCCATCACCTCCACTAGCTTTGTTCGTAGTGATGCTTTCTAAGGCCCACTTGACTTCACATTCCAGGATGTCTGGCTCTAGGTCAGTGATCACACCATCGTGATTATCTGGGTCATGAAGATCTTTTTTGTACAGTTCTTCTGTGTATTCTTGCCATCTCTTCTTAATATCTTCTGCTTCTGTTAGGTCCATACCATTTCTGTCCTTTATCGAGCCCATCTTTGCATGAAATGTTCCTTTGGTATCTCTGATTTTCTTGAAGAGATCCCTAGTCTTTCCCATTCTGTTGTTTTCTTCTATTTATTTTCATTGATCACTGAAGAAGGCTTTCTTATCTCTTCTTGCTATTCTTTGGAACTCTGCATTCAGGTGTTTATATCTTTCCTTTTCTCCTTTGCTTTTCACTTCTCTTTTTTTCACAGCTATTTGTAAGGCCTCCCCAGACAGCCATTTTGCTTTTTTGCATTTCTTTTCCATGGGGATGGTCTTGATCCATGTCTCCTGTACAATGTCATGAACCTCATTCCATAGTTCATCAGGCACTCTATCTATCGGATCTAGGCCCTTAAATCTATTTCTCATTTCCACTGAATAATCATAAGGGATTTGATTTAGGTCATACCTGAATGGTCTAGTGGTTTTCCCTACTTTCTTCAATTTAAGTCTGAATTTAGCAATAAGGAGTTCATGATCTGAGCCACAGTCAGCTCCTGGTCTTGTTTTTGCTGACTGTATAGAGCTTCTCCATCTTTGGCTGCAAAGAATAGAATCAATCTGATTTTGGTGTTGACCATCTGGTGATGTCCATGTATAGAGTCTTCTCTTGTGTTGCTGGAAGAGGGTGTTTGTTATGATCAGTGCATTTTCTTGGCAAAACTCTATTAGTCTTTGCCCTGCTTCATTCCGTATTCCAAGGCCAAATTTGCCTGTTACTCCAAGTGTTTCTTGACTTCCTACTTTTGCATTCCAGTCCCCTATAAGAAAAGGACATCTTTTTTGGGTGTTAGTTCTAAAAGGTCTTGTAGGTCTTCATAGAGCCGTTCAACTTCAGCTTCTTCAGTGTTACTGGTTGGGGCATAGACTTGGATTACTGTGATATTGAATGGTTTGCCTTGGAAATGAACAGAGATCATTCTGTCGTTTTTGAGATTGCATCCAAGTACTGCATTTCGGACTCTTTTGTTGACCATGATGGCTACTCCATTTCTTCTGAGGGATTCCTGCCCGCAGTAGTAGATATAATGGTCATCTGAGTTAAATTCACCCATTCCAGTCCATTTCAGTTCGCTGATTCCTAGAATGTCTACCTTCACTCTTGCCATCTCTTGTTTGACCACTTCCAGTTTGCCTTGATCCATGGACCTGACATTCCGGGTTCCTATGCAATATTGCTCTTTACAGCGTCGGACCTTGCTTCTATCACCAATCACATCCACAGCTGGGTATTGTTTTTGCTTTGGCTCCATCCCTTCATTCTTTCTGGAGTTATTTCTCCACTGATCTCCAGTAGCATATTGGGCACCTACTGACCTGGGCAGTTCCTCTTTCAGTATCCTATCATTTTGCCTTTTCGTACTGTTCATGGGGTTCTCAAGGCAAGAATACTGAAGTGGTTTGCCATTCCCTTCTCCAGTGGACCACATTCTGTCAGATCTTTCCACCATGACCTGCCCATCTTGGTTTGCCCCACGGGCATGGCTTAGTTTCATTGAGTTAGACAAGGCTGTGGTCCTAGTGTGATTAGATTGACTGGTTTTCTGTGAGTATGGTTTCAGTATGTCTGCCCTCTGATGCCCTCTTGCAACACTTACCGTCTTACTTGGGTTTCTCTTACCTTGGGCATGGGGTATCTCTTCACGGCTACTCCAGCAAAGCGCAGCCGCTGCTCCTTACCTTGGACGAGGGGTATCTCCTCACCGCCTCCCTTCCTGACCTTCAACGTGGGATAGCTCCTCTAGTTGTGGCCCACAGTAACAAGAAATATATATGTAAGAGAATTTGTAAAATGTAGTTCAGCCTAGCCAAGTTCACATATTTCAAAGTCACTATAACCAGCCAAGGCTGAAAGAGCTAAACAGATACCCTTAGCTCCATTTTCACTGAGTGGCTTCTGGTCAAGCTGAGCAAGCCAGTGGTACAACGGCTTAGCCGGTTCTGCCCTATGTGGAACTCCTTTCATGGGCAACTGTTATCTCAGAGCTCCCCTGTCAGGCTGCCAGAGACAGTATTAGTTGTACATCATGATGCGATGGTTTCCCTGCCCAAGCCTGCTTCCTCCCATTTCCTTTCACAGGTGTTACAACACCATAAATCTGTCTCTGCATCTGCATCTCAGAAATTCCAACCCACATAAAACATTGTTAAAGCAGCTATTATAATTATGCTCAAGGACTCAAAAGAAAATATGCTTCTGAAAAAAATGAACAAATAGAGAATTTCAACAGATGAATAGACATTACAAAACAGTACCAAATGAACATTCTAGAACTAAAAATTACCATAGCTGGATTTTTTTTTTTTTAAGTTCACAAGATGGCTTTAACAAGAAATTGAAGGTGACAGAGTCAACATACTTGAAGTTAGGTAGAAGTTATCCAATCTGAAGAGCAGAAAGAAAAAGGCTAAAAAAATTTTAAGAGGCTCAGGGATCTGTGGAGCAATACTAAAAGGTTTAACATAAGTGGGGTCCCAGAACACAAGGAGAAAAGGGGACAAAAAAAAGTTTTTTAAAGAAATAATGGCCAGGGATTTGACTGGTGGTCCAGTAGTTGAGAATCCACCTTCCAACGCAGGGGACGCAGGTTCGAGTCCTGGTAAGGAACTAGGATTTCACAGGCTGCAGAGCAACCAAGCCTGTGCACCACACCTAGAGCACTGGCGAGCTGCAACTATAGAGCTCACGCACTCCGGAGCCCACACGTCACAACTTGAAGGAAGCCCATGCATCACAATGAAAGGTCCTGGATGACGCAACTAAGACCTGATGCAGCCAAATAAATATTTTTTTATAAAGAAAGAATGGCCAAATTTTTCCCATTTAGGTGACAGTTATAAATTTACAGTGTCAAGCTCAAGCCCCAAGCAGGAATAAATACAAAAAAAAAACAAAACCCACATGTGGATGGCTATTTCACACCAAACTTCTGAAAATTAGAGACAAAGAAAATATCATTAAAGCAGCCAGAGAAAAATTGCACACGGCTATCAGCAGTGATTTGAATGACTTCTGACTTCACATCAGATGTAACGGAGGGCAAAAGACAACTGAATTGGTGGGACTTCCCTGGCAGCCCAGTGGTTAAGAATCTGCCTTCCAATGCAGGAGATGCAAATTCAAGCCCTGGTTGAGGAACTAGGATCCCACATGCTGCAGGGGAACTAAGCCTGCCCACCGCAACAAAAGATCCACAGTGAAGATTACACATGCCACCACTAAGGCCCAACAGAGTCAAAAATAAATAAATAAAATAAGTATTTTTAAAAAGAATAATCTGTAGAGTGATGAAGGGAAAACCGTCAACCTAGAATCCTAAACCCAGTAAAATAGACTTCAAAAATAAATATATTGCTGCACAAGACATTACTGCAAACTAGTGGCTTTAAAACAACACACGTGGGTTGTTTTACCGTGGGTCAGGAATCAGAGGATGGCTCAGATGGGTCCTCTGTAAGGTGCCATCAAGGTGTCAACCAGGGCTCAGTCCTCATCTGGAAGCTTGACTAACCACAATGAATCCTCTTCCAAACTCACTTAGGTTGGTGGCAAAATTCATTTCTTAGAGTCTGTAAGATGAGGCCATCCTCAGCAGCTAGATGCCACCTACAATTTCTTGCCCTGGCAGCTTGCTTGCTCAGAGCCAGCAAGTGAATGAGAAAGTCTAAAGTCAGCTAACAAAACAGTCTTTTATAACGTAACGTAATCATGGGAGTGGCAGCCTATCACTTTTGCCACGTTCTTCTGCTTAGAAGCAAATCACACGTCCCATCCACACTCACAGGGAGGGAGTCTATAAACACAGGAACACCAGAAGGTGGGGCTTCCTGAGAGTCATCTCAGGGTCTGCCCACCACAATGAATGGAAATAAAAAACTAACACAATCATTGCCAGCAGACCTGCTGGCTAAGTCTGTCCGACTTTTTGTGACCCCATGGACTTCTCCAGGCCAGAATACTGGCGTGGGTAGCTTTTTCCTTCTCCAGGGGATCTTCCCAACCCAGGGATTGAACTCAGGTCTCCTGCATTGTATGCAGATTCTTTACCAGCTGAGCCACAAGGGAAGCCCAAGAATACTGGTGTGGGTAGCCTACCCCTTCTCCACGGGATTTTCCTGACCAAAGGATCGAACCCAGGTCTCTCGCATTGTGGGCGGATTCTTTACCAACTGAGCTAAGGAACGGAATGTGCGTGTTAGTCACTCAGTCATGTCCGACTGTTTGCAATCTCATGGATTGTAACCCACTAGGCTCCTCTGTCCATGGAATTCTCCAGGCAAGAATACTGTAGAGGGTTCCACTCCCTTCTTCAGGGGATCTTTCTGACCCAGGGGTGGAAGCCTGGTCTCCTGCATTGCAGGCAGGTTCCTTGCCGCCTGAGCCACCAGGGAAGCCCATTACAAGGAATTCTATTACTAAATGCAGTTCATCAAGTGAAACGAAATGACATCGATGGACCTTCATATCTTCAAGAAGGAATGAAAATCCTTGGAACTATTAAATATATTAAATATAATGTTAAAATATTATATTCTTCTTAATTTCTTAGAAGAAGGCATCTGAACATTTAAGGTAGTAATTATACCACTGTATTGTAGGTTTATAATGTAATATTGTGATAAATATACATAAAAGTTGATCAGATCAGATCAGTCGCTCAGTCGTGTACGACTCTTTGTGACCCCATGAATCACAGCACGCCAGGCCTCCCTGTCCCTCACCAACTCCCAGAGTTCACTCAGACTCACGTCCATCGAGTCAGTGGTGCCATCCAGCCATCTCATCCTCTGTCGTCCCCTTCTCCTCTTGCCCCCAATCCCTCCCAGCATCAGAGTCTTTTCCAATGAGTCAATTCTTCGCATGAGGTGGCTAAAGTACTGGAGTTTCAGCTTTAGCATCATTCCTTCCAAAGAAATCCCAGGGCTGATCTCCTTCAGAACGGACTGGTTGGATCTCCTTGCGGTCCAAGGGACTCTCAAGAGTCTTCTCCAACACCACAGTTCAAAAGCATCAATTCTTTGTCGTTCAGCTTTCCTCACAGTCCAACTCTCACATCCATACATGACCACAGGAAAAACCATAGCCTTGACTAGAGGAACCTTTGTTGGCAAAGTAATGTCTCTGCTTTTGAATATGTGTGAAATGGTAAAATAAATAAATAAATTTTGTGTAAAATCTGAATGTGGCCAAAGTTCAGATGTGTAGTCACTAAGCAACTGCTTTAAAAAATGAAAAATGTATAGCTAAAAAGTTGATTAATGAATTAAAATGGAGCTTTAAAAATTATTTACATGACCCAAAAGAAGACAGAAAAAGTAGAATACAGAAGCTAAGAAAGACAAGTAATAAAACTGTAAATATATATCAAATCATATCTATAATTACAGTATCTTAAAAAACTAAATGCTCCAATTAAAAGTTAGCAGATAAGGGGGATTTCCCTGGTGGTCCAGTGGTTAAGACTTCACCTTTCAACATAGGAGGTGTGAGTTCAGGCCTTAGTCATGAAGATAAGATCCCACATGCCTCGTGGCCAAAAAACCAAAACATAAAATAGAAGCAATATTGTAACAAATTGAATGAAGAATTTTAATATGGTCCACATCAAAAAAAAAAAAATCTTCAGAAAAAAGCAGATAAGGTCAGAATGGATTAAAAAAGAAAAACAGAAAAACAGGCTATATTCTGACTACAAGACAGACTTTAACTATAATAATACAGGTAGATGAAAGGAAATGAATGACAAAAGATATAGTATACAGCATACAATCAGGGCACAAAAAGGAGGAGACTTCAAGACAAAGGGTAATATAAGAGTTTAAAAGGGACATTTCATGAGAGTAAAATGGTCCATTTTTATCAGGATATAAAAATTATAATTACATCTAATAATAGAGCTTCAACATACATGAAAAAAATTGACAAAATCTATCACTCCACTCAGAAATTGATGGAACAACTAGATCTTCAAATCATTAAAAAATCAAAAGATTTGAACAATGTCATAAACCACCTGGACTTGATTTATATTTATAGAACACCATAACCGAAAATAGCAGGATACATATTTTTTCAAATACTCATGGTACTATTCACCAAGATGAAATGTATCCTGGGCCATAAAACAAGTCTCAATAAAATTAAATTGAAGTAATACAGAGTGCATTTTCTGTCCATGATGGAATTAAATTTTAAATTGATAGCATTTAGACATATAGAAAAAATAAATCTTTGAATATTAAGCAATAAACTTATAATCATTGAGTCAATGAAGAAATCATAAGGAAGTTTTTTCAATATTTTTATATGATTAGTAAAAAATACAATACATCAAAATTTGTGGGATGCAGTTAAAGCAATGTTTAGTGGGAACATCATAACATAAATATTTATATTAGAAAATCAAATAGACGTGAAATAAATTAAGTTTCCACCTCAAGAAACCAGAAAAATAAGTGCAAAGCAAACCCAAAGTTAGTAGAAATGCTTTTTATTTAAGAGCAGAAATTCTCAAGATAGAATATAAAGAAAATTAACAAAGCCAAAAGCTGGTTCTTTGAAAAGATCAATAAAATTAATAGTCCCCTAGCTTGATTGACAAAGAAGAGATAAAATACAAATTACCAATATCAGGAATCTTCTGAACCTTCTGATTCAGGAGTATCCTGAATCTTCTTTCAGGAATGAAAGAAGAGACAGCCTTTCAAATACTATAGACAGTAAAATAATAATAATAGAATATTATAGATAACATTACGCTAAAAATTATGTAGACAATCTAGATCAAACACACAAATACCTTGAAAAAGACAATTTACCAAAATTGATATAAAATAAAATAGAAAAACTAAATAGCCACATACCTAATAAGAAATCAAATCAATAATTAAAAACCTTCCAATACATCCACATAGAAAAACCTTCCCACAAAGCAAATTTATCATTGTGAATTTTATTAAGAAAGAATTAACTTTCATCTTACTAAAAATCAGAAAATGGAAAAGAACACTTTCCAACTCATTTTATGAGACTAACGTAACCTCGATAACAAACCCAGCAAAGAAATTTTTTAATTTCAAACCTATGTCCTTTATGAACACAGATACAAAAATTCTCAACAGAATATTAGCAAATAGAATCCAACAATATAGAAAACAAAATGCATCATGACATACTGGGTGTATCCTTGGACTCTCAGCTTAACATATGCAATGCCAATCAATGTGATTAACCATATTAACAGAATAAAAAGAAAAAACAAACTTACTCAAATAGATTCTGGAAAACCATTTGAAAAAAATTAATCAACAGCCATTCATTTAGAAAAAAAATCTCCCAGCAAACCAGAATTAAATGGCATCTTCAAAAACCCTCTGTTAACATTTTACTTAAATATTGAATGAATATTCCTCCTAAGATTAAGGATAAGGTTGCTGCTGCTGCTGCTGCTGCTGCTGCTAAGTCACTTCAGTCGTGTCCGACTCTGTGCGACCCCATGGACTGCAGCCTACCAGGCTCCCCCATCCCTGGGATTCTCCAGGCAAGAACACTGGAGTGGGTTGCCGTTTCCTTCTCCAATGCATGACAGTGGAAAGTGAAAGTGAAGTAGCTCAGTCGTGTCCGACTCTTGGCGACCCCATGGACTGCAGCCTACCAGGCTCCTCCATCCATGGGATTTTCCAGGCAAGAGTACTGGAGTGGGGTGCCATTGCCTTCTCCCAAGGATAAGGTTAGGATATCCATTTTCTCCACTTCTATTTCACACTGTATCAGAGGGTCTAGCCAGTGAAGTAAGAGAAGAAAAAGAAGTAAAAGATGTATCAATACAAATTAAAGAAACATGTAAAACTGTCTTTGTTCACAAATAAATGACTGTTTACATAGGAAACCTTAAGAAATCTGCAAAACATCTAAAACTAATAAATAAATTAGCAAATGTGTAGATACAAGAACACTATACAAAAATCAATTGTCTTTATATTTTAGCAATGAAACATTGGAAAGTGAAATGAGAAAAGCAGTTTCATTTACTCTGTCAAAAAATATTAAATACTCAGGAATAAATTTAACAAAGGACATTACCTCTACATTAAAAACCTCTACATCAAAACTATATTAAAATTACACTAGACAGTCTCTTCAATAAGTGGTGCTGTGAAAACTGGACAGCTACAGGTTAAAGAATGAAATTAGAACACTCCCTAACACCTTCCCTTGTGGCTCAGCTGGTAAAGAATCCATCTGCAATGTGGGAGACCTGGGTTCAATCTCTGGGTTGGGAAGATCCCCTGGAGAAGGAAAAGGCTACCCACTCCAGTATTCTGGCTTGGAGAATTCCATGGACTCCATGGGGAGTATAGTCCATGGGGTCGCAAAGAGTCAGACACAACTGAGAGACTTTCATTTCACTTCACTTCACTAACACCGTAGACAAAAATAAACACAAAATGGATTAAAGACCTAAATGTAAGGTCAGACACTATAAAACTCTTAGAGGAAAATATAAGCAGAACACTTTTTGACTTAAATCACAGCAAGATCTTTTTTGACCTACCTCCTCGAGTAATGAAAATAAAAACAAAAATAAACAATGGAAACTAATTAAACTTAAAAGCTTTTGCAAAGCAAAGGAAATCATAAACAAGACAAAAAGCCAACCCTCAGAATGGGAGAAAATATTTGCAACTGACAAGGAATTAATCTTCAAAATATACAAACAGTTCATGTAATTTAATATTAAAAAAAAAATTAAAGTGTGCTTCCCTCACAGCTTAGTCGGTAAAGAATCTGCCTGCCAATACAGGAGATGTGGGTTCGAGTCCTGGGTTGGGAAGATCCCCTGGAGAAGGCAATGGCAACCCACTCCAGTACTTTTGCCTGGAAAATCCCATGGATGGAGGAACCTGGTAGGCTACAGTCCATGGGGTCACAAAAAGTCGGACATGACTGAGTGACTTCACTCACTCATTCATACAAAGAGCTCATGCAATTTAATATTAAAAAAAAAACTCAATCAAAAAATGGGGGAAAGAACTAAATAGACATTTCTCCAAAGAAGACAGATGACCAACAAACACATGAAAAGATCACTAATTATTAGAGAAATGCAAATCAAAACTATGGTATCTCACATAGTCAGAATAGCCATCATCAAAAAATCTATAAACAATGAATGCTGGAGAGGGTGTGGAGAAAAGGGAACTCTCTTGCACCATTGGTGGGAATATAAGTTGATACAGCCACTATGGAGAACACTATGGAGGTTCCTTAGAAAACTAAAAACAGGACTGTCATATGACCCAGCAATCCCATTCCTGGGCATATACCTAGAGAAAATCATAATTCAAAAAATACATGCACCCCAATGTTCACTGCAGCGCTATTTACAATAGCCAGGACATGGACGCAACTTAAATGGAGGAGTGGAAAAAGATGTGGTACATATATACGATGGAATGTTAGCCATTAAAAGTAATGAAAATATGCCATTTGCAGAGGTCAAGGTTCTGGTTTTTCCAGTGGTCATGTATGGATATAAGAGTTGGACTGTGAAGAAGGCTGAGCGCCGAAGAATTGATGCTTTTGAACTGTGGTGTTGGAGAAGACTCTTGAGAGTCCCTTGGACTGCAAGGTGATCCAACCAGTCCATTCTGAAAGAGATCAACCCTGGGATTTCTTTGGAAGGAATGATAATCTGAAACTCCAGTTCTTTGGCCACCTCATGCGAAGAATTGACTCATTGGAAAAGACTCTGATGCTGGGAGGGATTGGGACCAAGAGGAGAAGGGGACAACAGAGGATGAGATGGCTGGATGGCACCACTGACTCGATGGACGTGAGTCTGAGTGAACTCTGGGAGTTGGTGAGGGACAGGGAGGCCTGCCATGCTGCGATTTGTGGGGTCGCGAAGAGTCGGACACGACTGAGCGACTGAACTGAACTGAACTGAGGTGGACCTAGAGACTGTTATACAGAGTAAAGAAAGCCAGAAAGAGAAAAACAAATACTGGATAATAGCGTTTATATGTGGAATCTACAAAATGATACAGATGAATTTATTTGCAAAGCAGAAATAGAGACACAGATGTAGAGAACAACTGTATAGACACCAAGAGAGGAAAGGGGAGGCAGTGAATTGGGAGACTGGGATTGACAGGCGGCCCTAGTGGTAAGGAACCTGACCGACAATGCAGGAGACTTAAGAGAGGCGGATCTGATCCCTGGGTTGGGAAGATCCCTTGGAGGAGAGAATGGCAACCCTCCAGCATTCTCGCCTAGAGAATTACATGGACAGAGAAACCTGGCAGGCTTCGGTCCATAGCATCGCAAAGAGTCAGACACGACTGAAGCCACTTAGCACAGCACATACACAGTTGTCTATGTATAAAAGAGACGGCTAATGAGAACGCCTACTATATGGCACAGGGAACTCTACTCAGTGCTCTATGGTGGCCTAAATAGGAGGAAATCAAAAAAAGAAGGGATATAGCTGATTCAATTTGCTTACAGCAGGAACTCACACAACATTATAAAGCAATTATATTCCAATAAAAATTAATTTAAAAAACAGAGTAAAGTTACACTAAATACTACAAATACTGAGAGAAATTAAAGAATATCTAAACAAATGGAGATATATACCAAATATATCAATTGGAATACTTAGTGTTTTTAACGTGTCAGTTATCTCCATATTTAATGCAATCTCAAACATAATCCAATCAGTCCATTTTGTAGAATTTGACAAACTGATTCTAATATTTATATAGGAATATATAATATTTATATAAAAATACAAAGGACCTACCAACATCCAAATCAATCTTGAAAAAGGACAAATTGATGGGAATTTGCTGATGATCTAGTGGTTAGGACTCAGCCCTTTTATTGCCATGGACCTGAATTTGACTCCTGGTGGGAAACTAAGATCACACATGCCAAGCTGCACAGCCCCAGGGGACTGGATGGGAGGAAAAAAAAAAAATTGGAAGAAGACTAACACAATTTGACTTAAAGAATTACTATGAAGTGACAGTAATCAAGGCATTGGGTCAATGGCATTTGTATTGTTTTTGATTTTCAGTCACTCTGTTGTGTCTGACTTTTTTCGACCCCATGAACAGCAGCACACCAGGCTTCCCTGTTTTTCACCATCTCCCAGAGTTTGCTCAAACTCACGTGCATCGAGTCGGTGATGCCATCCAACCATCTCATCCTCTGTCATCCCCTTCTCCTCCTGCCTTCAGTCTTTCCCAGCATCAGGGTCTTTTCTGATGAGACAGCTCTTCACATCAGGTGGCCAAATTATTGAAGCTTCAGCTTCAGCATCAATCCTTCCAATGAATACTCAGGGTTGACGTCTTTAGGATTGACTGGTTTGATCTCCTTGCAGTCCAAGGAACTCTCAAGAGTCTTCTCCATTACCACAATTCAAAGCCATCAATTCTTCAGCACTAGCCTTCTTTATGGTCCAACTCTCATATCTGTACATGACTACTGGAAAACCATAGCTTTGACTACACAGACCTTTGTCAGCAAAGTAGTCTCTTCTTTCTAATACGATATCTAGGTTTGTCATAGCTTTTCTTCCAAGCAAGCGTCTTTCAATTTCATGGCTTCAGTCACTGTCCTCAGTGATTTTGGAGCCCAAGAAAATAAATGTCATAAGGACAGACAAATAGCTCAGTGGAACAGAGTAGAGAGCTCAGAAGTATATCCTTATTTACAAGGTCATTTGATTTTTTAATTATTTTAATTTTTGGCCACTCCACTAGGTATGTGGGATCTTAGTTCCCCGACCAGGAATAAAACTATTCTCCCTACATCAGGAGCTCAGAGCCTTAATCACTGAATGGCCTGGGAAGTCCCTGGGTCATTTCAGTTCAGTCCAGTCCCTCAGTCATGTTCGACTCTTTGCAACCCCATGGACTGCATGCAGTATGCCAGGCTTCCCTGTCCATCACCAGCTCCTGAAGCTTGCTCAAACTCATGTTCATCGAATTGGTGATGCCATCCAACCATCTCATCCTCTGTTGTCCCTTTCTCCAATGAGAACCACATGAACAGTATGGGTCATTTTATTTTTGACAAAAACCAAAAAAAACAATCCAAAAAAGAAAGGAAGATGATTTCAATGTATTTTCCTGAGACAGCTGGATACCCAGAATGGAAAAATAGTGACCGTCAACCCTTACTTCCTCACACCTTGTACAAAAGATACATGAAGATGACTCACTGACCTAAACATAAAAGCTAAAACTATAAAATTTCTAGAAGAAAATGTAAACTATCTTCTCAACTAGGGATTACACTTCTTTGGCAGGTTTCTTAGGGAAGACTTACAAAGCAATAATCATTAAAAAAAATCATAAAAGAAAAAATTATAAATTAGATTTATCAAAATGTAAACTTTCTACTCATCAAAAGACACCTTTAAGAAAATGAATACACAGCTCTCAGACTGGAAAAAATGCACAAAACATGTAGCTGACAAACAACCAGAGTAGTCAGAGTATATATTTTTTAAATCCTCCTGCAACCAACAATACTAAATTTTAAAGTCTATTTTAAAATGGTAAGAACTTTTAAATGATTTAACAAGCACTTCGTGAGAAAACATATGAGTGGCTCATATGCACATGAAAACACGTTCAACATCTTCAGTCATCAGGGAAAAGCAAATTAAAATCACAATGAGATCCCTTTGCATATTTACCAAAATGAATATATTTAATATATGTTAAGAATGTGGCGTGATCAGGACTCACCTCGTGTTGAGGGGAGTGGAAAATGATATGTTTTGGGGGAAAGATCCATCAGTATTTCATGAACCTAAACATGTACCTACCCTATGACCAGCCATCTCACTCCTAGCTATTTACACAAGAGCAAGAAAGCACACGTCTACAAAAAGACTTTTACACAAATGTTCATAGCAGCTTAATTCATAATACACAGAAAATGAAAACAGCTCAGAAGAATGGATGAACACACTATGATGCGGTCATAAAATAGGATACTACTGGGACTTCCCTAGTGGTGCAGCGGTTAAGAATCTGCCTGCCAATTCGGGGGATGTGAGTTCAATTCCTGGTCAGGGAAGATCCCACATGCCATGAAACAGCTAAGTCAGGGCACCACAAATACTGAGCCCTAGCTCTACAGCCCGTGAGCTGCAACTGCTGAACTCATGTACCACAAAACTGCTGACGCCCAAATGCATAGAACTTGTGCTCTGCAACAAGAGAAGCCAACTCAATGAGAAGCCCCATCACCACAAGGAAAAGTAGTCCCCTCTCCCCTCAGCTAGAGAAAACCCAAGCAGAGCAATGAAGACCCAGTGCAACCCATAAATAAATTAATTTAATTTAAAGAAACAGGATACTACTGAGCAATGGAAAGGGACAAACAATATAAATAAATCTCAAAATATTATGAAAAGTGAAAATTTTTTTTTCTAAAAAGTGTTTATGCTATATTTCATTTAAATGAAATTCTAGAACAGAAAAAATCATGAAAAATTATTGTCATGAAAAGATCAGAACAGTGGTTTTTTTTTTTCCTGGGGGCTCGGGATGGGATTGCTTGGGAAGGGTCATGAGAGAACTTTCTGGGGTTGATGGTAATGTCCTATAACTTAGTTGGGATTTGGAATACAGAAGTACAAACATTTGTCAAAACTTGTTGAAAGGTACTTGAGATTCAAATGATTCATTTTATATAAATTATATCTGAAAAAAAGCCTGTAAATAAATATTGAACAAAAATTAGTAATGTGACACTAAAGTGTGTAGAAGTAAAGAGTACTGAAGTCTACAATCTTGAAATGCACCAAAAATAAGATGGATTGATAAAAGACAAATGAGTAGCTGGTAGATGGGCAAATACAGCAAAATTTCACTGCAAATATGATTGATGGGTGTATCAATGTTAATTGCATAATTCTTTCAATTTATCTATATATTTTACATTTTATAGAAAAAAAAATTTTTAGTGAAAAAAAGCCATAGCATCTCTGACCCAACAATTTCACTCCTGGGAATCTATCCCACAGCAGTGAAAGTACTAGTCTATAAGAACAGATGTATAAAAACATTTATTGCAATGTTCTTAGTGACCAAGAACTAGAAGCAAAGTGAATATCCATCAATCAGTTCATCTGAATCAAGTGTGGCATAACCATGCCATGGGCTACTACGTGGACGTTAAAAAGATGAATCAGAACTCCTCTAGACAGTTAAAAGGAATTTCACTGAGATATTGTCAAGGAAGAAAAGTGTGAATATGATCCTATTTTTTTAAAAACCAATCACACACTGTATGGGATTGTACGTGTAACAAGAAAGATACTGAAGAACATGTATTAAACTGTTAACACAGCTTATAGGGAGAGGCTGAGATAAGGTGTTGAGTGCCGCTGCAGGGTTAAGGGGGAAATCTTTGATCAAAACAGCATTAGGGAATTCCTTGGTAGTCCAATGGTTAGGACTTGGAACTTCCACTGCAGGGAGCATGCATTTCATCCTTGGTCAGGGGAACTGGGGAACCAAGATCCTCCATATCTCAGTACAAGGCCAAAAAAAGAAAAAGAAAAAATGTGTATCATTGCACTTAAGTTAAAGTGTCTACATGTACACCATGAGTGGTACCTGCAGAGGTGCACAGAAGGATGGGAGCCAAGACGTGCATAATCATCAGTCATCCCAGGGTGGTAGAATTCTTAGGTAACTCTTATTTGCTTCCTTTTGTTGGAAGGAATGGAGAGCCGGGAGGAAGGAGGCTTTCACACGTTCCTCATCCTCACCTCCCAATTCACCCCTCAATCCTGCTCCAACCCCATTCTTGCCAAGTCCTTATCTTATTTGACTCTCCAATATTTCACTTGTTGATCCTGTCTCCCTGAAATACTCTTTCCCACCAACTACCACAACACCCTGGTCCCCACCCCTGCCTCTCTGGCCTTCACTTCTCCCATCAGCTTTGTGAAATCATCTTCCTCTCCCCATCCTTCCCACCATTTCTCTCTGGATTTTGTCCTGGGACCTTTCCTTTTCTCGATTTATAATAATTACCATCTGTCTGCGACCATCTCCCAAGCTTCTCTCTTGTTGCTCCAACCAGACATCTCTATTTGGATATCCCATGAGCTCATCAAATCAGCATGGCCAAAACTAACTTTATCATATCTCCCCCCAAATCTACTGCTTCTCCTCCTGCAAGTCCAGGCTCTGGATACTGCAGACATCACTGCCCACCCAGTTGCTCAAGCCATCAGCTTGAGTATCATCCCTCACTTGTTCTCACCCCCGCATCCAGTTACCCAGTGCTGTCAATTCTACCTCCTGAAAGAAAGTGAAGTCGCTTAGTCGTGCCCGACTCTTTGTGACCCCAAAGACTGCAGCCTACCAGGCTCCTCTATCCATGGGATTTTCTAGGTAAAAATACTGGAGTAGGTTGCCATTTCCTTCTCCAGATCTTTCTGACCCAGGGATTGAACCAGGGTCTCCTGCATTGTAGGCAGACGCTTTACCATCTGAGCCACCAGGGAAGTCCTCCTGGGTCTCTCTCAAATCCATCCTCCTGTCGGCGCCTCTACTACAACTGCCTTGGTTCAGGCAGTGTCTCTCTCTTCTAAATGACTGAAACAGCCTGGTAACTCATCTTTCTCTCCACTGCCTCTCACTCAATTCCCACAGAAACCAGAGAGATCTTTCTAAACCACAGATCTCATCACATCATTTTCTTGAGGCTTTCCCATTGCTCTTAAAACCAAGATCAAACTCTTTAATCATGACCCCTTGGTTTAAGGATATGCTCAGCCTCCCCCAACACACATCACCTCCAGTCCCTTTCTTCCATCTTCACCCCACACCTAAGGAGGGAGAATATGCTATGGGGCCAGGCTCAAGGTCTAGGATGCTAAGCCAGCTAGGGCACAGATTGAAGAACTGAACATGTGGCAGAGGTGACTACCTGTCAGGTGGGTGAAGGTGGAAGAGAGTGGAGGCTGCTTCTCCTAGAGGAACAGCTTGCCCTCTTTCACTTGTCCCTCTGACACTGTCAAGAGGTTGGGCAGTGAGCTGGTTGGAGGCTACTGACCACAAGGAAGAACGGCTGGAGTGGGGATGAAGCCGCTTTTCTCTGGCTTTAAGGAAAAGCTTCTGCTCTGACCTTCTGAATGTCCTCCATGTTAGTTCCTAACACTAGAATATCAGAGCTTGGACCCAAACCCAGAGGGATCCTTTGCTACTGACCCTCTTCTGCACATCCACAGCACAGTGCTGGGCACAACTGTTTAATGTAATCTTATTCGTGTGCAGCACACCTGTCCCCTCAACTCTGTGGATGAGAAATGTCACCTGCCACATCAGTAAACAAAGGATGTTGTAGCCATCAAGCCAGCAGCCACTGCAGCCACCCCTGACTGTGCGCCCTGATGGGATTCAGGATGGAGAAAAGCAGGATTCTGGCCCTAGATAGCTAAAATGCACATCAAAGGAATGATTTCAGTGAGCCCAGGGTCTTGCATCTTCTCATATACAGGAAAGCTTTAAATTCATTAACTTGAGATGTCTGGTTTGCATTAATTAACAGTCATCTTTAGATGTTCTAACTACCTGGTTTTTGTTGCAAAACACGTGTAAATCCTGGCTCCTCCCTTGCCTCTTTGGAGCAGTCCCTCAGAGCTATCTGAGAGACTGTCTTCTGGGTTTAATTCCTCCGTTTTGTCTGCCCAATAAAGCATAATTCTTGGATTTTTTTTTTTTTTTCAGTAGACAGCCCCAAGCTCCCCAGCCAAAAGATGAACCTGAATAGGTTGGAAAAACTGAAGTGAGGAAACAGGAAGGCTGCAGGCTGGTCAGAGGGGCTTCCTGCCCTTGGAGTGAAGTGAAAGCCACTCAGCTGTGTCCGACTCTTTGCGACCCCATGGACTATACAGCCCACAGAATTCTTCAGGCCAGAATACTGGCATGGGTAAGCGTTTCCCTTCTCCAGGGGATCTTCCCAACCCAAGGATCCAACCCAGGTCTCCGGCATTGCAGACAGATTATTTACCAGCTGAGCCACAAAAGAAGCCACAAGCCTGCCCTTAGAGGTGTCCCCGTAAGTGCCACATACTACCTTCATGGTCCACCTACGCTTTTAGAGCTGGCCTTGCCAGTCACTCGCTGCATGACCTTGGCCTCATACCCTGAGCCTGACAGAGGGGAGGTGGAGGTTACAGGGCTTGTGTGTGTCTGCTTTCCAGAAAAGTCCCAACTTGAATGCTTCCTAAAGAATGCTAGCCCACTTTCTTTGGAAACTTCCACATTTACATATAAATTGCTACCTAATGGCTCTGCCCTCCTTTATCTTAGCTCCAGGTTCTAATGAGCTGGAAAAATGGTCCTGAGCTGAGGAATAATGAAGCTCCCAGGCTGGGGAAGGAAGAAGGCATGGTTCTTCCCCTCTCTGTGCCACGGGAAAGCCAAGGAGGGATGGATGGGGGGAAACATGACGGCCCTCCCCACTGGGACAGCTGCCCCACTGTCCCAAAGGAAGGGGAAAAAAATTTTTTTATAACGGTTTGAAACTCGGTGGAAAATCAAGCATGAAAATATGTGAAATCCACTACACAATTTGTGAAAAGCGAGTCATAATTCTATTTGTTCTGCCCAGTGTTCACATCTCAAATTTTTCACCCAGATAGAAACTAAAAATAAAGATGAACCAGGAGCGCCATCTGGGGTGAAATATGTCACTACCTCTGCTGCTCAAACTTGGAGGTCTGTGCAGACCCTTGGGGTGGGTGAGGCATGATGTAAAGTCCCCCTACCCAACACACATACACCCACACAACCTCTACGGGGTGCCAGGCTCCTCTTAAAGCACTTTAATACATCCTTGTATTTGATTTCCACAACCTCTGCTGGTCCGATGCCCATTTAAAGATTGAAGACAGTAAGACAAGTCCAGTTAAATAACTGTCCGGCTTAGGATGCAAGCACAGGTCTCTAATTCTGCCCCCCAGGTTCATTCTTACTTTACTGCTGAATGTGTTCACCAGAGCAAGGTTCTTAACTGAGGTCCACGGACAGAATTTGGGGGCAGGGATGTGGGGTGGAGGGGGGTCATGGCTTAAAAAAAAAAAAACTGACATTTTATTTTCTCCTACTTCTAATTGCAATTTAATACTTCCTTATAATCTGAATGTGGGCAACAAATCAGTACCTGTAACTCTGTCACCAACAGAAGTTATGGATGTTTTCATATCCTATTGTTGTTGCTGGTATCTCAAAATGTCATTTATGGTCATCACTATTTCAAAATGTCAGCAGTTATTTGGGCCTATGACAAGATCTTGTAATTTAATGTGTTAATAAAGAAGCACTGTGGTAGCCAGGTGGCTTCTCCAAAAAAAGCTCTATGCAGTATTTGCTGTGTGGTATAAACACTCCAACCATTGCAAGGATGGCTATGTTCAATGACTGGTTTGCAAATTTCCTGAAAATTTAACAATTATAAGCAGGGACAAGATGGTTTCAGCACACCCTTGGCACAGAAGCGGATTTTCCTGGACCTGCCTGCCTCCCTCCCTGTATGCACCTCTCTTTCCTGAAACCCCTTGTGGCCTACAGTATGATGTTAATGACAACAATAGATTTTAAACATATATATTAAATCCTTTCTCTGTGCCAGGCATGTTCATAAGCACTTAACATGACATATCATTTAACCTAGCAATGATCTGTTGAAAAACTTCATACAATTTTTACAGTTGCATGTGAGTTAAGTTTTGTTTGGGGCAAAATGAGGACTGCAGGTAAAGAGACAGCTCTGAGATAGCTTTGAGAAACTGCTCCCAGGAGGTAGGCGGAGGAGCTAGGATATGCGGAAGTTTTGCAACAGAGGGCAGGTAGTAAAGAACACCAAAAGATTACTGTTAATTAAAGAAACCAGATATGTCAAGTTAAGGAATGTAGCTCTTTTCTATGTTTGGGGAAAGATGCAAGAACGTAGGTTCACTGAAATCATTCCTTTGATACATATGCTTCCTCTATCTGGGGCCAGTATCCTGAGTTTTCACATCTTTGAGTTTCTTCAGGACTCACCACGGGGAGTGGCTGCAGTCTGGTGGCTGCTTGATGGCAGGTGTTCTTTCCTACCTGAGTTCCCTCAGGGCTCACCAGTTCACTCTCCATGGTGGCTACAATTGCTGATGACTGAGACATCATTTGTTTACTGCTATGGCAGGAAATATTCCATTCCTCGGGTCTTATAAGGCAGATATTATTGGAATGGGGTGGGGGTAGGGGAGATTTTTGCACACTAGACACATTCAGTCATATCTGGAGATATTCTTCATCGTCATAACTGAGTTTGCTACTGGCATCTAGTGGGTAGATGCTGCTAAATATTCTACAATGCACAGGATACACACATTACTCAACAAAGAATCATCTAGCCACAGATATCAATAGTGCTGAGGTTGAGAAATCCTGTATTACTTTGAGTCCCGTTTTAGAGATGGGAAAACTGCAGCCCATAGATATTAATTTGCCCAAGTTCACAGAGCTATCACACAGTAAGTTCTCAGTGAAGACTAGTTCCTACTCCCTGAGTTTCCCTTACCAGATGCAGGGAAAGGAGCTTACTGAAAAGAAAGCAGCCTACTGGGGTTAATCCTGGAGATGGAGCTTGGTCATTACATTTTGGAGACTCCAACTTCAGCCACTTCTAAAGAAGGAGAAGGAGACTTGGCCCCAGAAATGATTCCCAGAGTCGATCAGCCAGATGGCCCACTGTGCTGGCTGCAAAATATATTTGAGAAAATAAAATGGAAAGGGGAAGTGCTCTTCCACAGATATTTATTAAGCATCTGCTATGTGTCACCACTATCTAGGTGCTGGGGATAGTGTAGGAAACAAAACAAAAATGGTTCCCATAAAGTATACAATCTGGTAGAGGGGACAGGAAAGCAAATTAAAAATGGGTTGAAATAATTAAAATAGATGCTGTGAGGGAAGCAAATGAGGTGCTGTGAAAAATAAATTTAGGGGGACTCTCTTTTGATAGGGTGGTCAAGGAGGACTTCCCTAAAGAGGTGACATGTGGGACTTCCATGGTGGTCTAGTAGTTAAGGCTAGTGGTGTTAACTAGTCACTAGTTAAGATTGGTGGTCTGCCTTCCAATGCAGAGGACTTGGGTTTGACCCCTGATTAGGAAACTAAGCACTCACACGAAGAGAAGCAACTAAACCAGTGTGCCGCAAACTAAAAGCCTGCATGCTGCAACAAAGACCCAGTACAGCCTAAATAAATGAATACACGAAAGGCCTATGTGGTCAATTACCATTAAAAAAAAAAAAAAAAGCGGTCACATGTGAGCTAAGACCTGAAGGTTGAAACGCAAGTCACGGGAAAAGAGGGTAGAAAGAGGAAAACCAGGAGAGACTAGCAGGGCAGGTGACGGGATCCAAGGAGGGGAAGAGTTGGATATATTCCAGTCATCAAAAGGAGGTCGCTTTGTGACTGGAGGACAGAGGAGAGGAGAAATTCGGGACCTAAGAGGTCAGCGGGGGCCAATTCCATGCTGGGTGTTTTAAGACTATGTCCCATGCACCTTTGTGTGCACAACACGCAGAACAAGCGTGACACAAAGTAAACTCCAGGCTGGGGGGACTAGATAAGTGAATAGACCTGGGGGTGGGAAGGGACCGTAGGCACATCAATGGACACCTGGACCCTCTTCTGCTCCCCAACCCACCTCCCTTAACCCAACACTTCTGCTGAACCAAGATCCCCAGATGCCACACCCAGGGCCCAAAACACATGAGTGTGTGTATGTGTGTGTACAGTAACGACAATGATCAAATCAGCAAACGGTATTGCAGACATCTTCAGCTCCAAGGTCATTCATATCTGGAGAACCCACACACCTCTTTCCTTAGAAAGCTGCATTAATACTTAGTCATTTGGGGAGCTGCAGCCCACTTATGCCTAATCACTGAACTGTTGAATAGCAGTGGGATGGGCTGGATTAGCTTTGCTGAGCAGGTTAGAAATCCAGTACTAAGCTCTGTACATGGAAGTCCAGAATTCTGGAACAGGGAGGTTCAGCTCAGAGGGCAGGTGACAGCAGGAAGTTGGGGAGGCCAGGAGTTAGACAAGGAAAGGAAACAGATATCCAGGGAACACTCAGTCTGTGCAGCTGCTATGTGAAGCTTTCATCCCACCACTCCCTTCCTTCCCCATTGAATCAAGAATGTTTATTATCTTAAGAGGAGTGCAGACACCACCTGAAATAAAGAGGTCATAGTTTGAGTCTTTCTAGAAACAGTAGTCTTAGAACCTGGCTATGGAGGGGGAAAAAAAAAAAGTTTCTTAATTCCAGAATCTTCCTTTTACATATCAAGGGAAAAGTCTAAACCTGGAGTTTATCATAAGTGATTGGGAGATGGGATTCAGGAAAAGAAGTCAGGAAAGTTACCACCCCACTGGAGGCAGGCAATCTCTTTCATATCTGGAGGTGGACCCAAGGAAGGAGGGAGACTTGGCAAGAATGTGAATAGGAGAAAGACATTGACTGGGCTCAAGGATCCGGTGCCCTTACCTCTCTCAGCCCAAAATTAGAAGGTAAGAAAATAGCAATTCCAGTAGGCAAGGGGATAAGGCCGTATCAGAGGGAGTTTTGCTTTGCTGATGCTCTAAAAGGAGACTGTGGGACTTCCGTGGCAGTCCAGTGGTTAAGACTCTGCCTTCCAATGCAGGGGGTGCAGGTTTGATCCCTGGTCAGGGAGCTAAAATCCCACATGCCTCACAGCCAAAATATCAAAACATAAACTGAAGCAATATTATAACAAATTCAATAAAGACTTTAAAAATGGTCCACATCAAAAAGCCTTTTAAAATAAAATAAAAGGAGACTGCCTCAGCATACCTCCACACCCACCTGGAGCAGCTAAGATGGTGAAGAAAGATAAAGTAGCCATCAGGATTTCATCACAGAATTGGAGCTTCTGTAAGTGCTATGGGAACAAGATGTTTCATATTGGAAGAACTTACACAGATGTGGGAGGACTTGGGAAAGAGAAGGGAAGGAAGTGAGGGGGGCAGAGAAACAGGCACTATGGTGTCTGCTGCACATACTGGCGTGTGTTGTAGTGCAGAGCAGAGCTTGCAGGGAAATCCAAGAAGCCGTTCCTGTCTGCTAAAGGGAGCCCACAGAGGGAGCCTCACTGTGGCAAAGAAGATGGAAAAAAGAGGACAGTCTTGAGAGATGCTTGGAGGTGGGCGTGAAAGATGAGTAAAGGGAAGGAGAGGAGCCACAGAGGACCCCAGATTTCTGGCTCGAGTTCTGAGCAGACTGAGTGCAACCTACCAAGATGGGGACGACAAAGAGGCTGCAGCAGGACCAGAATGACAGGGAGACGGGTGAGGTATCGCCTCGGGCACCAGATATAAGGGTGTGCCAAAAACTCAGTAATCAAGACAAATAATGTTCCAGTGCAATATTTTTTAATCAAAATGAATGCCCCCCAAAATCCATGATTAACAAGATCACTATTACTGATTTTTTCTTTGCCTCTGGCTTCAATGTGGCTTGGCACCGTTACTGATCTGTCTATATTTAAAATTCTGATATTTTGTTCATTGTAGATTTTTTTTTTCTTTTGCATTCACTCCATTTTTAAAAATATTGCATTAAACTATTTTTTGGTGGCCATGGTTTTTACTGCTAAGTCACTTCAGTCGTGTCCGACTCTGTGCGATCCCATAGATGGCAGCCCACCAGGCTCCCCCGTCCCTGGGATTCTCCAGGCAAGAACACTGGAGTGGGTTGCCATTTCCTTCTCCAATGCAGGAAAGTGAAAAGTGAAAGTGAAGTCGCTCAGTCGTGTCCAACTCTTAGCAACCCCATGGACTATAGCCTACCAGGCTCCTATGTCCATGGGATTTTCCAGGCAAGAGTACTGGAGTGGGGTGCCATTGCCTTCATGTTTTTTAATGCCCCCTTAAATGTTGTACCTGGTACAAAGGCTTCACTCACTTCACCCTAGTCCCAGCTCTAAGAAGTAGGACTGAGAAGAGGTGGTAAACTGAGATGCAGTCTTGGATATATACAGAGATTAAATGAAAGGGCATATGTTACATGCCTGGACCAAAGCAAGTCTCTTTGGGTGCCTGGTGCAAATTCACCAGGCCTTACCACTTCAGGGCCTGCCAGTTGCCAGCACCCGCATTTTCTGCCTGAGGACTGTCTTAGCCACCAAGTGCAATAGGCTAGAAGCACTGGGTAGTTAACTCCCCCTGCAGCAGCCCTCAACCAATGATCCACAAGAGTACAAATAGCCCCACTCTCTCAACCTCCGATGGGGTAACTTTAAAGTGTACATGTTCCAGAGTCCTCGGGTGAGATTAAACTCCAACATGAACAATGTAATTGGCTTAATAATACACCTTTAAGCTCTGTCCCTTCCCCATCTCACTTCCCTTCCCTCCTACTGGTGTTTCTGAGGATTGCCTCTCAACTAAACTCCATGGCCTCACATCCTTGTCTCAGAGCCTACTTCTAGGACAACCAAACCAAGATCCACATGTGTCCTCCTTTCCCTTACCCTCATCTCTACAGGAACATGGAATATTCTGCACATACTTGGAATTCTGAGCATGCCCTGAGGGACCCCTGACCTCTGTGCACTCTCCTGGGAGGGAAGTCAGTAGGGGGGTAATTGCCAGCCAGCACTGAGAGGCCTGGATCTGAAATGCTCTCTGCTGTGTTTCTGTAATCTCTGCACCCTGAGTGGAAAAATAATTGGCAGATACCTTTCTCAGTCATTAATTCTTCACAACCAACACTGAGCCCTTGGGGCAAAAGCTGATTGTCTGCCGTTACTGCCAGCATGGCCCTGAATTCAGAACAGGAATCGTGACTCTCCCCCTCACTCTCTTTACAACCACTCCTCTGCCCTGGTGCCATCTTCCACCCACTCCCAGAGCCCAGGAGGGACCAGAGAAAGCTGTTGGTGCAGACTGAAGGCAGGAAATGGCCCTCCATCACTCGACTAAGGGGTTGAGTCAAAAATCATGGAAGCTGGAGAGTTTATGCTTCCTTTTTAGGAAAAACTTTTTCCACATTCACACTTTTTCCCATGATCTCCGTTTACACTTGCAACAACCATATGCACTAGGTATGATTATCACGCCCACTTTACAGATGAAAAGGCTCAGAGAAGGCAAACATGTTAGCTTAGATAACAAAGAGAGTCTCTCTTTGACTAAACTTGAATCAAGTTTCTCTGAACTCTCTTCCCAGCTAGGGCCTGATTTGAAGCTTCTGTGTTCATTTCTGCTAACATATACAATTTTTGCAAGAATCCTGCCAAGTTGGTTTAGCTAGAGCTCCCCACCCTAGATATCTGATCACATTCAATATTTGATCAGGTTCCCTCATCTTCTACCATCTCACAGGCGATGACTAATCACCCTGGCCTGCCTTCAACAAGAATCCTGTTAGGTTGGTTTAACCAGAATTTCTCCCTTACTCCTGATGTTACTGCTCCATAATTTTCCACTTGTCAACCTGACACATCAGGCTCTTTGGCTGTAAATTACTTGTTTTCCTTACTATATTCTGAGTTGAGCTGAATCTCACTCCCTACAACAAAACCCCACTGCAGTAGCCCTTATGAGCTTGGGTGCGTGCTAAGTCACTTCAGTCATGTCTGACTCTTGGCGACCTTATGGACCACCACACTCCTGTGTCCATGGGATTCTCCAGGCAGGAATACATGAGTGGGTTGCCATCTCCTCCTCCAGGGGCTCTGCCTGACCCAGGCTCTCACTGGCATCTCTTTCATCTCCTGCATTGGTAGGCGGGTTCTTTATCAGTAGTGGCACCTGGGAAGCCCAGTAGTCCCTATACTTATTTCAATGTTCCCCATGAATTGAGTCTGCTTTCCCGATTTTTTTTTCAACAAGTGTGGTGAATAATTTTTTTCCTTCAGCATAGGTCACAGGATTTGGACCCTGGTCTGCTTGATGACAAAGACCATTCTCTTCCCAGTGTCATATGCTGTTTTTCTTCCTTCAGTAAATACTTCCTGAGCACCTACTATGCACCAGGCCCTATGCTGAGCCCAAAGGAGGACAAAGATGAGTAGGGAACATTGCCTCCCTCTAAGAGAGAGAAATAAAAACCTCCCCATTCTGCCCATTTTCAATTCTAGGGGCAGAGCTTCTTTTTTCCCCTTGTTTTGGCTGTGCTGGGTCTTCATTGCTGCATGCAGGCTCTCTCAAGTTGGGAGCAAGGGCTACTCTCTGGTTGTGGTGCGTGGACTTCTCATCGAGATGGCTTCTCTTATTGCAGAACATGGGCTCAAGGGCTCACAGTCTTAGCAGTTGTGGCACACAGGCTTATTTGCCTTGTGGCATATGGAATCTTCCCAGACCGGGGATGGAACCCTGCAATGGCAGGCAGGTTCTTAACCACTGGACCACCAGGGAACTATAGAACTTGTTTTTAAGACGTTTACATATACTCTATGGGGGCTTGAGCCTTACAAGGGTAAACTGGAGTAAACACAACAGAGATTTAGCTCACAAAGCCAAAATGTGCATTGCCTCACCCTTTACAGAAAACATTTGCTGACATCTGGTCTACCGGGCCATATACTGCAGAGAGATGCACCAATTTACTTACTTCTCAACTCAACTCTATGACCTTATCCTATAAACATGTCCATTTTACAGATGAGGAATAAGGCTCAGAGTCATGAGAGGACTTGGCAACACTGGCATAAAGTTGAAGACTTGGGTAATTCCCAAGCCCTCTACCCTTTCCTCCCAGACACGCCTCCAAGTCACATCCAAAACATTGATGGCCAAAGTTTTGAAACACTGACATTCACTCTTGAAACAGCCCACAATCCCCACCAGGAGTGGGCCATGGGGTCAGCCCTGGTCTCTACCCTCCCCATCTCCAGACATCTGCCAGGCTGCTCTTACAGCTGAAGTCCATCTGGTCGCCAACCCTGTATCGTGGTTTTCTCCAGCTGGTATCAAAAGGTCTTTCATGTGATAAACATACATTTATGTGCTAATACAAAATGTGAGGTCCCAATTAATTACTTCTATTGGCTTTATTATTGAATCTTTATGGGAAGGACAGAGGGACAATCACTGGGGTTGGCATGTCAGGGTGGGGCTGGTGAAGGCAACGGTTGGGGGGGTGGGGGACTTGAGTGTTCTATGTGACAGAAGTGCCCTAGATCAGTTCACAAGAAATCGACATCAATCCATTCTTAGCAGGGGAATACGCCCTGAAAACAGAGTTGCAAGGGGAGGAAAGTTGGTCAACCTGCACATGGCAGATGCTGAGCCAGCTGCTTCATCTTCTCAACACTCACCTGCACAGCCAAGGTCAGAGTGCTGGAAACACCTGTGCCTCTCTGCCCCAGAGCTTGATTTCTGGCTGCAAGAGACACTCAGCTACTAGGGCAGCTGGACGTAGCCCTCCCTCAACACAGCTAGCCAGCTGATGTACAGATTCCCCAGCTTCCTACCCCTCAGCTGTGAAAAAAAAACATTCTCTTCGCTAGGTTGAGGTGTGTTCTGCAGTGGCTCCCAGAGTCCCCGGGGGCATTAGGGCCCA
Source organism: Bos indicus (assembly GCF_029378745.1). Lineage (NCBI taxonomy): Eukaryota > Metazoa > Chordata > Mammalia > Artiodactyla > Bovidae > Bos > Bos indicus. The sequence continues at coordinate 72,078,669 of NC_091772.1, forward strand.
GTGGCTTACTATGTCATCAGCCCAGTAACACACCCCTTATGGCTTTCTTCCCTTCCTTGTCCCGTATCTTCTCTCTCCTACCACTGTTTCCTGGTATCACCTCCCACATAAACTATTTGCACTTGAGTGTTGTCTCAGGGCCTCCTTCCAGAGGACTCCAAACTCAAATAAACACCAAGAATGTCACAAGCCATCTCATCTGATCTCACCACAGCCCTGGGAGTTGGAATCATCCCACTTTCCAGACGTGGAAACTGAAGAACTCAGAGAGGTTAAGTGATCAGAACTCTAACCTGACAGGCATCATCAGCAAAGTCTATAGAGTGCTCAAGAAAGGTTTACAGGGAGACGGGATTGGCGCTTGTCTTCTTGAGCACAGGTCAAAACTGTCCGAGACCCAGCTGAGCTCACTCTGCTCCAGCTACTACTCCCACCTCCAAGCAGCCATTCCCTTGGAACCCTCCATCAGTGAAGACAACTGGAATGGGATGGGAGACTGCTTCTAGAATCAGCCTGTCATAAACCATGAAGAACCAAGAGTTCTTAGCTTGCAGGAAGTCCATAGGGAAAAAAGTGGGATGGATGAAATCTGCATTTACTAAATGATAATAACCAACACGTATTTAGTGCCTACTATGTGCTAGGCACTGTTCTAAACACTTTACCATATAATAACTTTAAAAATTTTTTACTCTTTGTGACAGGTGCTATTCTTTTCTCCATTTTACAGACAAGGAAACTGAGGCACAAAGAGGTTAAGAAATGTGTCCAAATTCACACCCCAGCAGATGATAGAGCTGGAAACAGAAGCCAAGTGGTAGGCTACACTACAGGCATGTAAAGCTTGTGCTTGCTCAACTTCAAAACTGAAGAACTCAGAGTCAGCAACGGAGACATCAATGCTTTTACGGATGAAGAATCTTACATGTCTGAAGCAAGGTCCTGGAGTGACACCCCACTGCGTGCAGTCTGTACTTGGGGTGCAGTAGGGGACAGATCCACATCAGGTTGGTTCCTTGGTTACCAGGGAAACTAGCAGATTGGCACACACCTCACTGCCCCTTTCATAAGAACTCAGTTGCTAGCTGGGCCTGGGGCAAGTATGTAGCAAGGTCAGTCATGCGAGCAGGGTATAGATGAAGCACTGGTCCAGCAGGAGAATACAGAGAGCAAGAAAATAGCCACCTTGGGTGGCCTGACCATACACCAAGTAATCTGGCTCCCCAGATATGCTTTTAATACTTGTTGAAAGATAAATGGAGGCACATTAAAGAGTTTATATGAGAAAAATGGATCCAAATTAGGCAGCAACAAACCAAAAAACGCTCTCTCCCACAGGGTCATTGGAAAGGCTTATACAGAGAAGGAGCGGAGGAAAAGAAAGGCTGCAGCTTACAGCCTAGTTGGTTGTGATGGGTTATCCTTACATTTCCATTTCTTAACCTCTAGACATATATACCTGATTAGGTTTTGGTCTGCTTACATAGGGCACCAAGGAGTTAGAGCCACTTCAGCCTGACAGTGTTCCTTGATTAATTAATTTCCTACTCTCTTCACTACACTCTGCCTGTAGCAGAACCTGAATTTCTCCTAATGGCCTATTAAAGGGAGACACCCCAAGAGACAGCGCCCCCATCAGGCCTGGAGGGCCAGAGCTCAATTTTGGCAGAACGAATAGGAAGTTCAGCTATGTCGAGTGAGGTGCAAGGCAATGAGGGGAGGCTTAACCTAGGCTCTCTGGAAACAAAAATGGTCGAAAGCGCCGGATGGTCTTGGTCTTGTTCCATGTCTTTTTTTTAAATCATTTTTATTGATATATGTGTGTTTGTATGTGTGTGCGTAGGTCAGGAAGCAACAGTTAGAACTGGACATGGAACAACAGACTGGTTCCAAATAGGAAAAGGAGTACGTCAAGGCTGTATATTGTCACCCTGTTTATTTAACTTATATGCAGAGTACATCATGAGAAACGCTGGACTGGAAGAAACACAAACTGGAATCAAGATTGCCAGGAGAAATATCAATAACCTCAGATATGCAGATGACACCACCCTTATGGCAGAAAGTGAAGAGGTACTCAAAAGCCTCTTGATGAAAGTGAAAGTGGAGAGTGAAAAAGTTGGCCTAAAGCTCAACATTCAGAAAACGAAGATCATGGCATCTGATCCCACCACTTCATGGGAAATAGATGGGGAAACAGTGTCAGACTTTATTTTTCTGGGCTCCAAAATCACTGCAGATGGTGACTGCAGCCATGAAATTAAAAGACGCTTACTCCTTGGAAGGAAAGTTATGACCAACCTAGATAGCATATTCAAAAGCAGAGATAATACTTTGCCAACAAAGGTCCATCTAGTCAAGGCTATGGTTTTTCCTGTGGTCATGTATGGATGTGAGAGTTGGACTGTGAAGAAAGCTGAGCGCCGAAGAATTGATGGTTTTGAACTGTGGTGTTGGAGAAGACTCTTGAGAGTCCCTTGGACTGCAAGGAGATCCAACCAGTCCATTCTGAAGGAGATCAACCCTGGGATTTCTTTGGAAGGAATGATGCTAAAGCTGAAACTCCAGTACTTTGGCCACCTTATGTGAAGAGTTGACTCACTGGAAAAGACTCTGATGCTGGGAGGGATTAGGGGCAGGAGGAGAAGGGGACGACAGAGGATGAGCTGGCAGGATGGCATCGCTGGCTTGATGGACGTGAGTCTCAGTAAACTCCGGGAGATGGTGATGGACAGGGAGGCCTGGCGTGCTGTGATTCATGGGGTCGCAAAGAGTCAGACACAACTGAGCAACTGATCTGATCTGATGTGTGTGCGTTATGTGTGTTAGTTTCTCAGTCATGTCTGACTATGACCCCATGGGTTATAGCCCACCAGGCTCTTCTGTCCAAGGGATTTTCCAAGCAAGAATACTGGAGTGGGTTGCCATTCTCTTCTAGGGAATCTCTCCAACCCAGGGATTGAACCCAGGTCTCTGGCATTGAAGGAAGATTCTTTACAATCAGAGCCAACAGGGAAGCCCTATTATTGACATACAATTTATATACAATCAAATACACCCATTTTAAGCATCCACTTCAATGAGTTTTGGTAAATGTATACGTTTGTGTTCATACCACCATAATCATGACACAGAACTCACTCCAAAAATTTCCTTCCTACCCCTCTGCGGTCAATCCTCAACTTCAAACACCAGCCCCCTACAACCACGAATCTGCTTCCTGTCCCTTTAGTTCTGCCTTTTCCACAATATCACATAAGTAAACTCACACAGCATATAGGTGTTTGAGTCTGGCTCCTTCCAAAAAGTATGACACATTAATCCACATTGTTTTTTTTTATTGCTGAGTAGTATTCTATTTTGTGAATCTGTCTACCCATTCACCTGGGCTGTTTTTGCTACTGCTAAGTCACTTCAGTCATGTCTGACTCTGTGCGACCCCATAGATGGCAGCCCACCAGGCTCCCCATCCCTGGAATTCTCCAGGCAAGAGTACTGGAGTGGGATGCCATCACCTTCTCCGATTGGGATTGTATTGCTACTGCTGCTAGTCGCTTCAGTCGTGTCTGATTCTGTGCGACCCCATAGACGGCAGCCCATCAGGCTCCCCATCCCTGGGATTCTCCAGGCAAGAACACTGGAGCGGATTGCCATTTCCTTCTCCAATGCATGAAAGTGAAAAGTGAAAGTGAAGTCACTCAGTCTTGTCCGACCCTCAGCGACCCCATGGACTGCAACCTTCCAGGCTCCTTCATCCATGGGATTTTCCAGGCAAGAGTACTGGAGTGGGGTGCCATTGCCTCCTCCGGGGCTGTTTGTAGTTTGGGGCTATTATGGATAGAGTTGCTGTTTACATATAAGTACAAGATTTTCCTGGTTTTTGCAAAGATTTTCGTTTATTTAATTACCAAGTAACACATGAACACACTCTTCCTTTTATCAAAATAATAAGTAGAGTCAAAAGGAGGACTCCCTTGCACCTTGCCCTGGCAATGCTTCTCAACCTTGAACATGCACACAAATCTGCTGAGGAATCTTATTAAAATGCCTGTTATGATTCAGTAGGTCTGGGGTGGAGTCTGAGATTCTGCATGTCTAACAAGCTCTCGGGGAATGCTAATGGGAGGGAGGTCCACAGACCACACTTTGAGTAGTAAGATCCCAGGCCAGTATTTCCCAAGCATGGTCACTTGACCATGTGCTTTACAATCATGCAGGAGGATGTTAAAAATGCAGATTACCAGGCCCTGCCCCTCCCCCACTGACCCCATCTCTGAGGATAGAGTCTGCATAGCTTTGAGTTGAAATTATGCTCACCAGTGTCCAAAGATCACTGCTTTGGGACTGGTTTTTGGAGGGCCTGACTGGATCTGTCTTGACCCTGCTTATGTTGCCTGAGCCCTGCACAATGCCAGGACCATGCAAAATGCCTTTTAAAAGACTTACTTCCCCTCCCTCTACTAGGAGGTGGGTTTTATGCCCTGGGCACACTCCTGGATGCTTTCCAAAAGGTTCCACTCAGCTTTTCTGCCCTACAACGTTAGAAGGCCATCATGTGACGCAGCTTTTGCTGCCAGGATAAGAGCTGTAGTGATAAGCATGAGCACTGACAAGGCATTCAGGAATAAGCTTCAGTTTAAATTTGTCCAAATAACAGCAACAGTGGAACTAATGATGGGGAAAATGTCTGCAAACTGAGCTCAGTGCCAGGTGGAAGAACAGAAACCTTCGTGCAGCAGCCTCAGGGAACCTCTGCGAGGGGACCCACCCTCGCCTCTCGTGGGGCTCTGACAGGCTTGGAGCCCACGGCACTGGCTGAAGTCTGCTGTGGCTTCTGTAGTGATACTTCTCAGATTTCCTCCCCAGCTTCGTGCTCTTCACCCGACACATGGCCAACTCAGATCTTCCTCATCAGCACTTCTGTCTCCTGGCTGCCCCAGAGTTGGAGCACTGATTCTGTGTCCACCTGCCCAGAAGCCCTGGATTTCCATTCTGCCACCTTGCCTGCTTCCATTCACAAGCACTGATTGCCACAGTGGGCTGTTCCAGGAGCTTCTCAATGCCAGTTTGGTTCCATGCAGAAGGAGAGGCAGGGCTGAGTGAGGAATCAGACAGCAGCCACCATCTGTGCCAATAGGGGCCACAGCTCTTAACTGGCCCAGAGAAAACTGTGGCTGCAGCAGCAGTGGGAAGGTCCAGACAAACCCAGGGGGGTGAGCTTGAATCTGAGGGCAGTGCCTGAAGAGGGTCACAGATGAGTCTCAACACACAAACATTCAGCAGCCAAGGTGACAAACAGACTTGAAAGTAGCCCCAGGAAAGTTTTTGGGGAAAGTAGACATTTAGCCAAAAGAGAGGATATGAACAGGAAGAGGGTCTGCGTGCTGCCCCCAAATATCTGAAAGACCTTCGTGTGGGAAACAGATGTGGTTACTGAACATCCTCAGGGGCACGCTCAGGACCGGAAGGTAGACAATTCAAGAGAGCATTTTTTTCCCCCACTATCTGTAAAGAATTTAATCACAGTGTGAGATGCCCTAGAATGGACTTATCTGCCTGTTTAGGCAGTGAACTCTCCATCAGGAGAGGTGTTCAAGTCAGGGCCAGAAAACCTCTGGGTACGTAAGGGCTTGACAATTAGAAGGTTTGGACTCAGAGACCTTTAAAGATCTATCACTGAGCTTCATGAGGCGCGGATGAAGCAGCAGGTGGAATTTATCTAATACTGTGATAGCAAATAGCCACCAGGTGGCGACAGAGCCACATCGTCCCAGCCAAGGAGCAATTCAGTAACTTACAGAAACTTAATTGGAAGTAAACAGACTGATTTAAATTGACATTTATGGGCAAAATCTATGAATCAAATCCCAAGTAGATCTTTGGTCCCCAGCAGGACCTGGGAGCTCTAGGTTAAGGACGTTATAATCTTTTTTGAGAGAGGTAATCTTTCTTTTAATTTTCCACTGAAGCACCACACGCATACAGCAAGGTACACAAATCATAAGCATACACAGCAATGAATTCTCACCAATAGAGCACACCCTTATAACTAGCACCTAAATCAAGGGAAAAATATGGCCAGAGCCCCAGAAGCCTGTCTAGTCACTCCCACAGACCCCATACCTGATTTCTAACACCATAACCTAGTTTTGCTTTCCGGTCTCACATACATTAAATCATATAGTGTGGATTCCAGTGGAATCTTAGAGGGTTACATCGTTGTGAGAGCCACTGATTTCGCTGTGTATGGTTGCAATTCCTTTCTCATTGCTGTGTGGTATGAATATAGTAGTATGCTCTGTAGCGTGAATAAACCACAATTGATTTGTTCATTCTCCGGTTGATGGTATCTGAGTGATTTCTTATTTGGGGGCTACTACATGTTATGCTGCTATGAATTTCTAGCACATTCCCTAAGGAGAGCATATGTACATGGTTCTGTTGCGTATATAATTGTTAGGCCATGGGGTAAACACTAGCAGCTTTCACCTTTAGTAGACACTATCAACAAGTTTTTCCAAAGCAACAGTATTAATTTGCATTCCTACCGACAATATATGAGAATTTTGGTAGCTCCATAGCCACCCCAGCCTTCTTTCTCTGTCTAGATAAGTTTGGGTGGAGGAAGTGTAGGATACTTATAGCTATAAAAAACCAAGACAACATATTAAAAAGCACAGACATTACTTTGCTATAGTTTTTCTAGTAGTCATGTGAGAGTTGGACCATAAGGCTGAGCACCAAAGAACTGATGCTTTCAAATTGTGGTGCTGCAGAAGACTCTGGTGAGTCCCTTGGAAAGCAAGGAGATCAAATCAGTCAATCTTAAAGGAAATCAATGCTAAATAATCACTGTAAGGACTGTTGCTGAAGCTCCAATAATTTGTCCACCTGAGGCAAAGAGCCGACTTATTGCCCCTTCATTGCCAATTCAAAGCCCCTGATGCTGGGAAAGATTGAAGGCAAAAGGAGAAGTGGGTGGCAGAGGGTGAGATGGTTAGATAGCGTCGTCGACTCAATGGGCATGAATTTCAGCAAACTCTGAGGACAGAGGAGCCTGGTGTGCTATAGTCCGTGGGGTTGCAAAGAGTTCAGACACAATTTAGTGACTGAACAAGAAGGACAACAGTACACCTCTTACCCTCAGATGAGAGTGAGTGTCTGGGCAGCATGAGTGGGTGAGCACGAGCCAGGAGGAGGAAGATTCCGTCCACCAGGGTGTCCTGATGAGCCCTCTGGAGCATAGGTGTCTGTTGAATGAAGAGCCTCCCTTCACAGGCTCTGAACAATTACCAGACTAAGCACTTACTGTGGGCCTGGCACCTTCCTTTATGCTGGGGATACAGCAGTGAAGAGACAGACAACACCCCCACTCTAATGACACATATACTGTAGTGGGGGTGGGAGAGAGTAAATAAACACATGTCACATGGTGAAAGTTTAATATTGTTGTTGAGTCGCTAAGTCATGTCCAGTTCTTTTCAACTCCACAGACTGCAGCCCACCAGGCTCCTCTGTCCATGGGATTTCCCAGGCAAGAATACTAGAGGGGGTTGCCAATTTCCTTCTCCAGGGGATCTTCCCAAACCAGGGATCGAACTCAAGTCTCCTTCATTGCAGGTGGATTCTTTACCACTGAGTTTAATAAAGAAAAATAAAAGAAGGTAAGAAAATATAGTGTGCAGGAAGGGATGCTGTTTTTTATATATATACTTATTTATCCATCTATTTGGCTATGTTGGATCTTAGCTGTGGCACCGGGATCTTCATTGCATCATACAGGATCTTTTGTTTATCAGTTCATGGACTCTCTGGACTTCCCTGGTGCCTCAGACGGTAAAGCATCTGCCTACAATCCGGGAGACCAGGGTTCAATCCCTGGGTTGGGAAGATCTCCTGGAGAAGGAAATGGCAACCCACTCCAGTGTTCTTGTCTGGAAAATCCCATGGACGGAGGAACCTGGTAGGCTATAGTCCATGGGGTCGCAAAGAGTCAGACATGACTGAGAGACTTCACTTTCTTTTTCTTTCATGAACTCTCTAGTTGTGGCCCCCAGGCTTAGTTGCTTGGTGGCATGTGGAATCAGTTGCTTCCCAGCAGAGGGGATATCAATTCCCCTTACCAGGGCTCCAATCCATGTCCCCTGCATTGCAGGGGTGATTCTTAACCACTGGACAAGCAGGGAAGTCCCAGGATCCTGTTTTAAAGTGGGTGATCACAGCATCACCTCACATCTGTTAAAACTTGTTCAGTCACTAAGTTGTGTCTCACTTTGCAACCCCATGGACTGCAGCACACCACACCTGTTAAAACGGCTATGATAAAAAAGTGAAGATGAGGGGAAAAGGGAGCCCCTCCCACTGTTGGCGGGAGTGTAAATTGGTGCAGCCACTATGGAAAACAATGTAGAGGTTCTTCAAAATATTAAAAATATTGCTATTGTATAATCCAGCAATTCCACTTCAAGGTACATAGTGTACCCAAAAGAAAAGAGAAAGCTATCTCAAAGGATATCTGTACTCACGTGTTCACTGCAGCATTATTCACAGTAGCTAATACATGGAAACAGCTTAAATGTATGTCAACAAAGGAATGGATAAAAAACATGTGGGGGATATGATATATATACACACACAATGAAATGTTATTTGGCCATAAAAAAGAAAACCCTGCCTTTGCTACAACACCAGGGGACCTTGCGGGCACTATACTAAGTGAAATGTGAGATAGACAAAGACAAATGTTCTTACTTACACACAGAATCCAAAAAAGTTGAACTCATAAAAACAGAACAGAAGAGTGGTTGCCTGGGGCTAGAGAGTGGGAGAAATTGGAAGATGTAGGTCAAAAGGTACAAACTCCCAGCTGTAAGATGAATAAGCTCTGGGGAATCTCATATACAACATGGTGACTATATTAATAATACTGTATTAACAACTTGAAAGTTGTCAAGAGAGTAGATCTTAAAAATCATCACCACACACACCTTCCAAAAATGGTTATTATGTGAGGGGAATGGAGGTGAGGGGTGTTAACTAACCTTATTGCGGTAATTATTTTGCAATATATACATGTATCAAACCATCACACTGTACATTTTAAACTTACATGTTATATGTCAATACTGTCTCAATAAAACTGGAAAAAAATAAAATAAAATGAGTGGTTAGAGAAGTGACACAGTGATTTTGAGCAGACGCAGAAAGTGAGGGAACTATCAGAAAAGAGAGCTCCAAAAATTGGGAGATGGTCAATGCAAAGGCCCATGTGGTAGGTGGGTACTTGGCACACTCAAGGCACAGGAAGAATCAAGTGGGAGGAAGAGTAAGGAACAGCAGGAAAGCATTAGGAGGGAAATGATTGGGTAGGACCCACCTCCGAGAATGATCAAAGACAACTACAAACCCAACCCTTATAGACATGTATGTTCATATATAGGATTGAGGCATCTTTACAAACACCTAATTTGGGTCAGAGATAGGCAGACTTTCCGTGAAGAACCAGCAAGTAGGCTTTCTGGGCAGGCTCTGCTATTCAATACTGCTGTTGTGACTTAAGAGCAGACAACAGGTAAATGGGTGTTGAGGTGTTTCAAAAGAACTTTATTTACAAAACTCAAAGGCAGGCCTCAAAAACGACAGAATGATCTCTGTTCGTTTCCAAGGCAAACCATTCAATATCACAGTAATCCAAGTCTATGCCCCAACCAGTAACGCTGAAGAAGCTGAACGGTTCTATGAAGACCTACAAGACCTTTTAGAACTAACATCCCCAAAAGATGTCCTTTTCACTATAGGGGACTGGAATGCAAAAGTAGGAAGTCAAGAAACACCTGGAGTAACAGGCAAATTTGGCCTTGGAATACGGAATGAAGCAGGGCAAAGACTAATCGAGTTTTGCCAAGAGAACGCACTGGTCATAGCAAACACCCTCTTCCAACAACACAAGAGAAGACTCTACACATGGACATCACCAGATGGTCAATACTGAAATCAGACTGATTATATTCTTTGCAGCCAAAGATGGAGAAGCTCTATACAGTCAACAAAAACAAGACTGGGAGCTGACTGTGGCTCAGATCATGAGCTTCTTATTGCCAAATTCAGACTTAAATTGAAGAAAGTAGGAAAAACCACTAGACCATCCAGGTATGACCTAAATCAAATCCTTTATGATTATACAGTGGAAGTGAGAAATAGATTTAAGGGACTAGATCTGATATATAGAGTGCTTGATGAACTATGGATGGAGGTTCGTGACATTGTACAGGAGACAGGGATCAAGACCATCCCCATGGAAAAGAAATGCAAAAAAGAAAAATGGCTGTCTGGGAAGGCCTTCAAATAGCTGTGAAAAGAAGAGAAGTGAAAAGCAAAGGAGAAAAGGAAAGATATAAACATCTGAATGCGGAGTTCCAAAGACTAGCAAGAAGAGATAAGAAAGTTTTCCTCAGTGATCAATGCAAAGATATAGAGGAAAACAACAGAATGGGAAAGACTAGAGATCTCTTCAAGAAAATTAGAGATACCAAGGGAACATTTCACGCAAAGATGGGCTCAATAAAGGACAGAACTGGTATGGACCTAACAGAAGCAGAAGATATTAAGAAGAGGTGGCAAGAATACACAGAAGAACTGTACAAAAAAGATCTTCACAATCAAGATAATCATGATGGTGTGATCACTCACCTAGAGCCAGACATCCTGGAATGTGAAGTCAAGTGAGCCTTTGAAAGCATCACTACGAACAAAGCTAGTGGAGGTGATGGAATTCCAGTTGAGCTATTTCAAATCCTGAAAGATGGTGCTGTGAAAGTGCTGCACTCAATATGCCAGCAAATTTGGAAAACTCAGCAGTGGCCACAGGACTGGAAAAACCATAGCCTTGACTAGACGGAAGCAAGAGAGTTCCAGAAAAACATCTATTTCTTCTTTATTGACTATGCCAAAGCCTTTGACTGTGTAGATCACAATAAACTGTGGAAAATTCTGAAAGAGATGGGAATACCAGACCACCTGACCTGCCGCTTGAGAAACCTATATGCAGGTCAGGAAGCAATAGTTAGAACTGGATACGGAACAACAGACTGGTTCCAAATAGGAAAAGGAGTACGTCAAGGCTGTATACTGTCACCCTGCTTATTTAACTTATATGCAGAGTTCATGATGAGAAACGCTGGGCTGGAAGAAGCACAAGCTGGAATCAAGACTGCCAGGAAAAATATCAATAACTAACCTCAGATATGCAGATGACACCACCCTTATGGCAGAAAGTGAAGAGGAACTAAAAAGCCTCTTGATGAAAGTGAAAGAGGAGAGTGAAAAGGTTGGCTTAAAGCTCAACATTCAGAAAACGAAGATCATGGCATCTGGTCCCATCACTTCATGGGAAACAGATGGGGAAACAGTGGAAACAGTGTCAGACTTTATTTTTGGGGGCTCCAAAATCACTGCAGATGGTGACTGCAGCCATGAAATTAAAAGACACTTACTCCTTGGAAGGAAAGTTATGAGCAACCTAGATAGCATATTGAAAAGCAGAGACATTACTTTGCCAACAAAGGTTCATCTAGTCAAGGCTATGGTTTTTCCAGTGGTCATGTATAGATGTGAGAGTTGGACTGTGAAGAAAGCTGAGTGCCGAAGAATTGATGGTTTTGAACTGTGGTGTTGGAGAAGACTCTTGAGAGTCCCTTGGACTGCAAAGAGATCCAACCAGTCCATTCTGAAGGAGATCAACCCTGGGATTTCTTTGGAAGGAATGATGCTAAAGCTGAAACTCCAGTACTTTGGCCACCTCATGTGAAGAGTTGACTCATTGGAAAAGACTCTGATACTGGGAGGGATTGGGGGCAGGAGGAGAAGAGGACGACAGAGGATGAGATGGCTGGATGGCATCACTGACTCGATGGACGTGAGTCTGAGTGAACTCTGGGAGTTGGTGATGGACAGGGAGGCCTGGTGTGCTGCGATTCATGAGGTTGCAAAGAGTCAGACACGACTGAGCGACTAAACTGAACTGATCTGAAAGGCAGGCCTGCTTGGGCCTGGGGCCATAGTTTGCCTCAGACACTCACTCCACTTCACCTTCTTGAGTCGTCAAAATCCATTCAAAAGTACAGCGTCTGGTATATAAAATTTTCAAACAAAGACAGCAAAACCTGTCAGAAACTAGCTTATATCACTTTTAATCACATGGATGCTTGGGAAATACTTTTGGTTTCCAGCTAAGTATATTAAGAATTCCCATTGGATTTAAAACCACGACAACTATGCCCTACTCCAGATTGTACTTTACAATTTCTGTTATCACTGTGGATGGTGACCACAGCCATGAAATTAGAAGACCACTGGTTGTTGGCAGGAAAGCTATGACAAACCTAGACAGTGTGTTAGAAAGCAAAGATATCACTTTGCCAACAAAGGTCCATATGGTCAATTCTATGGTCTTTCCATCCAACTTCCCTTGTAACTCAGTCGGTAAAGAGTCTGCCTGCAATGCAGGAGATCTGGGTTCAATCCCTGGGTCAGGAGAAGGCAATGGCAACCCACTCCAGTATGCTTGTTAGAAGAATTCAATGGACAGAGGAGCCTGGCAGCCTACAGTCCATGGGGTGGCAAGAGTCAGACACAACTTAGCGACTAAAGCACCATAGTCTTTCCAGTAGTCATGTACAGATGAGAGAGTTGGACCGTAAAGAAGGCAGAGTACCAAAGAATTGATGCTTTCAAACTGTGGTGCTGGAGAAGACTCTTGAGAGTCCCTTGGACAGCAAGGAGACCAAAGCAGTCAATCCTAAAGGAAATCAACCCTGAATATACTTTGGAAGGACTGATGCTGAAGTTGAAGCTCTAATACTTTGGCAACCTGATGTGAACAGCTGACTCATTGGAAAGACCCTGATCCTAGGAAAGACTGAAGGCAGAAGAAGAGGGTGACACAGGATGAGATGATTGGATGGCATTACCAATTCAATGGACATGAACTTGGGCAAATTCCTGGAGCTGGTAATGGACAGGGAAGCCTGGTGTGCTGCAGTCCATGGGGTCTCGAAGAGTGGGATACGACTTGATGACTGAACAGCAACAATCATGGATTTGAAGTTATTAACTCTCTTCTGGATCAGATTGCAGCTCCTCCCTCCCTCTCTTGCTGACAGATTGCCTCTCTTGCTGACAGGCACTCCACAACTTTTAAATGAACAGTGATCTTTATCTGCCACCATGATTATAGACACTTCAGACACTGCCAAATGCTGTACATCCGTCATTTCTCCTTTGAGTTGTTCTTTCAAAACATCAACAGAAGTCAGATTATCAGCAAGACTCCACAGAATGCTGCTGGCCCAACACTCCCTTCAATAATGATATTTGAGACCATTTCCTCTTAGGCAATTTAAGTTTTTCGTTAAGAGTAACCACTGGGGAGGAATTCCCTGGTGGTTCAGTGTTTCAGACTCTGTGCTTCCATTGCAAGAGGCAATTGATCCCTGTTATGTAGGAGATGGAGAAGGCAATGGCACCCCATTCCAATACTCTTGCCTGGAAAATCCCATGGGCGGAGGACCCTGGTGGGCTGCAATCCGTGGGGTTGCAAAGAGTCGAACATGACTGAGTGACTTCACTTTCACTTTTCACTTTCATGCATTGGAGAAGGAAATGGCAACCCACTCCAGCGTTCTTGCCTGGAGAATCCCAGGGACCGGGGAGCCTGGTGGGCTGCTGTCTATGGGGTCGCACAGAGTCGGACACGACTGAAGTGAGTTAGCAGCATGTAGGAGATAGATGGGCTCCATATTATAGACCTTTACAGCTGGCCTCCTATTTACATTTCATAGGGCAGGAAGACATGGGCTTCAGGCAGGATACTACAACAGCCTTTCCTGAGGCAAGAGCTCACTTTCCCTATTAGTGGATGAACAATTCAACGCTTGGTGAATTCGGCTTCACAATGATAGGAAGAGCTGACATTGAAGGATCAAAACACAACATTGCTGTGAACACTTGGCTGCCACAAGCCAGTTATCCCTGTGGTAACTTTTCTGACACTTCCTGCTTAAAACCCCAAAGATTAGAAGGATTGTGAGGCCCCCCTTTTACAGTCTGTGTTCATACTGAAAATCAAGATCAAGCGAGCTTTAGCCCTTCTGCCCCACAGGAGGTTTCTGTCCTCCCTAAGCTCGCCTCAGGACACCTGTGTTACTGTTTGACAGGTGTACCGCCCCAGTCAAACTCCCCACCTGGCACTGTACCTTAACGCCAGAAGTGAGAACCCCTTTGGGGTCACCGTCCCCCACATCCCAACTCACTGAGTCAGTGAAAAAACCATCAGACAAGAGCTAGGTGGGCTGCAGTTAAGGCATTTACAATCAGCCTCCTGTTTGCCCTCCAAAATGGAAGGAACAACAGAAACAGGGTAAATAGCCCGTGTCTGCCTCTTGCCAGCCCCTTACAGTAATGGTCACGGCAAGGACAAAGAGTGGCCAAACCCTGTTTGAGTAAAGAACTGACGATCGGGCTTCCCTGGTGGCTGGTGGTCAAGAACCACCTGTCATTGCGGGAGACAGGGGTTTGATCCCTGATCTCGGAAGAGCCCACATGCTGGGGAGCAACTGAGCCCATGTGTCCAGAGAAGCCACTGCAATGAGAAGCCTGTGTACTGAAAATAGAGTAGCCTCCGTTCACCACAGCTATAGAAAAGCCTGCTCAGCAACAAAGATCCACAGCACAGCCAAAAATGGAAAAATAAATAAATTTTTTAAAAAAAGGATTAACTGGTCTCCCGTCTCCCCTTCTTTGGGGACAAGGGAGACACTACACAGCACAGAAAGGCTCCTTGTGGGTCAAAAGTCAGGAGATAATGTCAGACCAACCTCCCAGAAGCCTTTACTTCCGAGATTGATGAGGGTCCCAGGGTAGGTCAGGTGTGGAAAAAGAAACAGGTAATTGGCCTGAAGGAAGACAAAGGCCCGGAAGAACTACCCTATATAAATGTCTTAACTGCCTCTTTACTGCACTCCTCCTCACTAGGGAGGACACCCACACCCTTTCTCTCCAGGTGTGCATCTCTGCCTTGCTTCTGTCTAAAGTAAACAAACCATTTTTCTAGGTCCTCTCCCACTCATTGTGCTATGTCTCTAATAATAAACTTTGTACCCGCATTTACAAAGTTGCGGGTACAAAGTTGCATTTATAAATGCATTTTTCACCGCGGCAAAGATCCAGGGGGGAAATAGCTTCTAGCCCCTAGCCCTCACTGGTCTGGTGGCTAGGATTTCTGGTTTTCATCCCAGCTGCAGCTGCTGCTAAATCGCTTCAGTTGTGTCCGACTCTGTGCAACCCCATAGACGGCAGCCCCCCCAGGTTCCCCCGTCCCTGGGATTCTCCAGGCAAGAACACTGGAGTGGGTTGCCATTTCCTTGTCCAATGCAGAAAAGCGACAAGTGAAATGAAGTCGCAGCTACCCAGGTTCAATTCCTGGGCAGGGAATTAAGATCTCATTTCATGCCATCACTCACTGCTGCCTCACCAAGATCATCACCTGGTTAGGGAACTAAGATCCTGCAGGTCCCGGAGTGGTCAAAAAAAAAAAAAAAAGAGTAGCCCCTGGGCTCTCAAGAAAAAGAAGTGAGGGAGAGGAGGACATGTCAGCTGCATCTTTCTCTGCACAAATGAACAGCAAGGAGACAGGAGGTGACACCCAACTTCCCATATGCATCTTAGTTCAGAGTGGGGTGTCACCTCTTGCCAAAAATGAACTTTTGGACGGCTTATGGGACATTAGTTTCCGGACCAGGGATTGAACCTGGGCCCTAAGGCAGTGAAAGTGTGGAGTCCTAACCACTCGACCTCCAGGGGATTCCCAGCCAACAGTGAATTTCAACAAACTTCAAAATACTGACAATTCAATCAGTGAAAAAAGTTATCCCATTAATTCTCCTTTCCCCAATTACTATATTCCACAAACACACAAAATTTTTACCATCCACCTATATATTTTATTTATCGAACTTTAAGCACAGTGTAGCCTCTACCACCAGATGCCAGTTCTTAACACTCCCCCTCCCCCAGTCGTGACAACCGACAGACTCTCAGACTTTGCCAAATGCCCCCGTGGGAGGAGGGGGAGGGAAAAATCATTGCCTTTAAACCAGAAACTGTAGAAGATCACGGAGAAGGCAATGGCACCCCACTCCAGTACTCTTGCCTGGAAAATCCCATGGATGGGAGAGCCTGGTAGGCTGCAGTCCATGGGGTCGCTAAGAGTCAGACATGACTGAGCAACTTTACTTTCACTTTTCACTTTCATGCATTGGAGAAGGAAATGGCAACCCACTCCAGTGTTCTTGTCTGGAGAACCCCAGGGACGGGGGAGCCTGGTGGGCTGCAGTCTATGGGGTCACACAGAGTCGGACACGACTGAAGTGACTTAGCAGCAGTAGAAGATCAAGGCTGCCCAGGTGGAATACAGGGAAATACCTTAACAGCCAGTATTAACCCCATGATGCCCTTTTCCCTCAGCTTGTGTTACACCTTGCCCTCCGACCCTTCTTCCCAATTTTCTAGTCACTTCTTACCAGCATCTTTTCCTGCACTTGTTTCAGAGAACTCCAGGGTCTTCTGATCTTCCACTTAAACTTACTCCTCTGGGGTTTAAATAGTATTTCTAGTGGTAAACTCCAAACTAAGCGTTTCTGCCACATAGATAAGATACCCTTCAAACCAACGGGCGGGGGCGGGGAGGGATCACGTTGGGACAACGGACGCTCCACTGAGGGAAGGAAACGAGCGTACCTCTGTGGGAGGGCTGTCAGGTCTTGCTCAACTTTGTTGGGCCAGAGGTCTTGGCCCTGCTCCCTTTGTCAGTACTACAGCAAGTGGGCTTCCCAGGTGGTGCTAGTGGTAGAGAACCCGCCTGCCAACGCACCCCTGGGTGGGGAAGATCCCCTGGAAGAGGGGATGGCAAACCACTCCAGTATTCCTGCCTGGAGAATCCCATGGACCGAGGAGCCTGGCAGGCTACATACAGTCCATAGGGTTGCAGAGAGTCGGACACGACTGAAGCAACTTAGGACGCACAGCGATCGTGGGATTGTCATGTATACTTCAATCTACAGGTGACTCCAGGAGTCAGTGCTCCAAGACTCCTGGAAGGACAGTTGGACATACCGGAAGGCAGTGAAGTGAGACCGCAATGGCCGCTGTGGGGCCACGAAGGACAGAAGCCAGCAGGGCTGTGAACCCCGGTCCGGGTCCACACGACCTCGGAGCAGAAACTTCGGATACTGTGGAAAGGGCACTTAACCCACTGACTAGGCGCCTTCCACACCAGCTGAGCGTGAGCCCAACGATCCGCGAAGAAAATTCGAGCCTCGTTTTGACGGGCCAATCAGAGATCGCGGAGGCCTAATATGACAACCTCCAGAACCAATGAGAACAGGGGATTCTCCGGGACGGCCTCCCGAGCGCCCGTCCTGAAGAGCTAGCCTGGAGAAAGTTTTTTGTTTTTTGTTTAAAAGCACAAATTAGAAAACAAGTCCTTGGCTGGAGACAGAATATGACGTTGACAAAGATGTGTGGGAAAAAATTCGGTGAGCGGGTAAAGCCTCACTTCCCCGAAACTTGGCGGGCTGAGGAACAGCAAGTCACCCTCGAGCGCCGCGCTCCGCGATCCAGAGCGGGAGAGTACGTGCAGCGCGCTGACGTCACACGCAGGGCACCGCCCCCCTACCGCCCGCCCTTATAGCGTAGCACAGGCGCGCGCGCACCATTGTGTGGCTGGACTCGGCCGCCGCTGTGGTGTGAGGTGCGTGTCCGGGCTCTCGCCGTCACCGCACCCGCACCGCGGCTACTGCCGTGCGGTCCGCCGTTCGACCGCCAGCCCTCGGGCCCCTTGCCCGCTGCGGACATGCCGCGCGTCTACATAGGACGCTTGAGCTACAACGTCCGGGAGAAGGACATCCAGCGCTTTTTCAGTGGCTATGGCCGCCTTCTCGAAATAGATCTTAAAAATGGGTGAGTCGGACCCCGGGAGCCCGCGTCCGCTCGCAGCGCCCCGGGCCTGCGGCGGCAGGGCCCGTCTGAGGGAGAAGACGGTCAAGGCCGCGGCGCCGCGTGGCAGGGCCGCCAAGATGGCGGCGGCGCGGAGCCGCGGGCGCGCGCGGGGACGGGGGGTCGCGCGCGCGTGCGCGCCCTCGGCCTAACGACGCCCGCCGGCCTCCGGCCCTCGCACCGCCCCCCAGGTACGGCTTCGTGGAGTTCGAGGACTCCCGCGACGCCGACGACGCCGTTTACGAGCTGAACGGCAAGGAGCTGTGTGGCGAGCGCGTGATCGTGGAGCACGCCCGCGGCCCGCGCCGGGATCGCGACGGCTACAGCTACGGAAGCCGCAGTGAGTTCCACCCCCGCGCGCTCCGCGTCCTTGGGACCCCGGGGGGTGGGCGCAGGCTTAGGCGGGGCGGGGTGGAGCCTCCCAGCCGGGCAGGCGAGGTGGCCGCGGCCGTTTGACTCGGGTGCTCCCGGGGCTCGCTGCCTTCACACCTGCCCGGGGAAGACACGGGACGCCGGAGCGCGGGGACTGGGTGGTGGGTTTTGCCTAGGCAGGGTTTGGGTGTTTGGGGGCGGGGATTGCCAAGTCGGGAGGGAGTGACTTGTTGGGCCCCTGTCAGCACTGTCGTGGGCTCTAACTACGGAGGAAGTGAGGGGTGGCTGTATTTGTTGTATCCCCTCAACTTGCCTGTCAGTGCATTAGCTAGAAATGTGAATGACTTAGCGTAGAAGTTTGGGACTGGTTGGGGTGGAGGTGGGGGCGGGGCGGGGAATGAGGTGGGGTTTTAAGCGTAGGTTTTAGCTTTACGAAAATTGACGGGGGCCAAAGAAAATATATTTATAAATGTGGTTTTACACCACAAAGGAGATCTAAATGAGCTTTATGCTGTATATGCACTAGTTGGGGCATGTTATTGGGAGGAGGTGGGAGGGGGTTGGTTATGTTAAATGTTTGATGTTGAAATTGTTGCATGTTGAATTCAAACTTTTTAACAAGTCCTTGATGTTTCAATTTGAAAGTGACCAATGGGGCTGAGGCTGTGTCCACTGAGGCTAAGATGACTGCCTTTCCTGATTGGCCTTGGCTTTTCCATACATTGTGTGACCCTTGCCCTATGACCCTTTGGCTGACCTTACCGGAAGCCATGACGACAGCAGCCTTTTGCCATTAGACGCAGGGTGATGGTGAGGATTCCAAGGGTTAGACAAAACTGGTTAATCTGAACTAGGTGACTGTTACCTTGCGTGTTTTGTGGCCAAACCACCACCAAAAACCTCACACTGTGATGTAAGTACTTAGTGTAACTAGTAAACATTTTTGTAAAATGTAGAAATGCATGTAATCAGTTAAGTTTTATATTTTACAATGTTCTGTAAAATAAAACTTAGCGAGGTAAATTGAATAAAGGAGCAGTCACTCTCTAACAGAATGTAGGAGAAGTTTAGTTGGTTTTAGTCTGTTTTGACTTGCCCTTAATTTAATTTATGGCAAATCATAACTGTATCGAAGGTTTAGCAGTATAATAGCAAAGTCCTACTCCAGTAAATAAAGTTGTTATGTTTGTACTAACTTTCAAAAACATTATGCATGCCTATCATTGCAAAGCATCTAATTGTTCTCTTCACATGATAAAGGTGGTGGAGGTGGATACAGCAGTCGGAGAACCTCTGGCAGAGACAAATATGGACCACCTGTACGCACAGAATTCAGACTTATTGTAGAAAATCTTTCTAGTCGTTGCAGTTGGCAAGATTTAAAGGTAAGTGCTATATAATTTGGGATAAAAAAGATTTGACTTAACGTTTAAAAGGTAAGTTTTTGTATTCTTTTATATCTGAGAATCAAATACAGCAAATCTTTTTTGTTTAGATTTCTGGGAATGACCAGTCATATTGCTCTTCTAGGATTTCATGAGACAAGCAGGTGAAGTAACCTATGCAGATGCTCACAAAGAACGCACAAATGAAGGTGTCATTGAGTTTCGCTCCTACTCTGACATGAAGCGTGCTTTGGATAAACTGGATGGTACAGAAATCAATGGGAGAAATATTAGACTCATTGAAGATAAGCCACGAACAAGCCATAGGCGGTCTTATTCTGGAAGCAGATCTAGGTAATGTATTGAAGGGTATAGGGGGAGACAGTATTTGCCACAAACAAAAGAAAATTCAAGCAGCAGTATTTCAATTACTGCTGAATTGAAATTAGGTCAATTTTTAGTTTCTTTTGTTATTGGCATTGTTGGGTTCTTTTTAAAATATTTTGATACTAGATTTAATTTGTAGTGAGCAATTAAGGAGTTTTACTGTTGGCTTGTCTGTCTAAATTGTTCATTTGTGTTGAGGTGTCTTGAGATGAAAATTCATTACCACATTTCTTATTATAGGTCACGATCTAGAAGAAGGTCACGAAGTAGAAGTCGTAGGAGCAGCCGCAGTAGATCTCGAAGTATCTCAAAAAGTCGCTCCCGGTAAGTGGGTTCTTGAGTGTTTTTCTGAATAACTTACTTTGTCTATAGAGTGCTTGTGTGTTCTGCCAAGGTACTGACAAAAAATCTGGCTTTTCTTGTCTAGATCCAGGTCTCGGAGCAAAGGTCGATCACGGTCTCGTTCCAAAGGCAGGAAATCTAGATCAAAAAGCAAATCTAAACCCAAGTCTGATCGGGGCTCCCGTTCGCGCTCTCGGAGCAGATCGAAGGATGAGTATGAGAAATCTCGAAGCAGGTCTCGTTCTCGATCTCGTTCCCCCAAAGAAAATGGAAAAGGTGATATAAAGTCCAAATCTAGATCGAGGAGCCAGTCCCGTTCCGATTCGCCCCTACCTGCTCCACCCTCAAAGGCCCGTTCCGTGTCCCCTCCACCAAAAAGAGCTTCAAGATCCCATTCTAGATCTCGTTCAAAGTCAAGGTCACGATCCAGATCGAGTTCCAGAGATTAACCCAGAACTCTCCACTCTTTGCACACTATTACGGAACACTTTCCTACTTGCTTAGTCAGTTACTCTTTCATGTTTCTACTTGACCTCTTCTGCAAGAAGAAACCTCCCAAAATGGGCACACAGAAATTGGATTTGTAGCCAAATTTGATGAAAAAGATGAGGTTCTAAAGAAATGGCATGAAGTCAAAGATCCTCTCCCTTGTTTGTAGAATTAAGATAACTTTGATTTTATAGCTTTTGAGCTAAAATAACTTTTGTAAAGATTAAGCTCATTTAGATTTTTTTTTTTTTTTTTTTTTTAAGTATTTCAGCAGGATCTGCTGGAGGGGTTTTGTTATTGTTATATTTGTTTGCTTAATTTTAAATTAACCTTTTCAGGCTTTGAATACTTAAGGCTTTAGAGGGAGAACCCAATTTTCAATTATGTTGGCTTTTTATAAAGCTTGAGTTATGTAAGATTTCAATAAAAGTTTGCTACCAAGATGATTGCCTTACTTGAATAGGTCACTCTTAAATTCCTTGAGATACTGATAATCTATCTGTGGAAACAATGTAAATTCTACTTAAGTGTAAAACAAGGCAAGTCTCAGATGCAATAAGTTTGGATACGTTAATTTGTGCTGTTAATCAAATTTGCCAAAGTCATTTTGGCCCCTTAAACAGGTTTAAGTTAAAAATAAAAGATTTTGTAGTGGACCTGTTAAACAGTTGCCTAAGTTAATAGCTTTTTAAAATGTTTTTTAAACTTAAATTGGTTGAACTCAAAAAAGTAGTTCTAATACTTGGGATCTCATCTAGCCTGGTAATCCCACTTTCTGAAAGTGATAGTTGTAATTAGTGTTTTGTAAGAGTAAGGTTCCTTGATCTTTACTGTTTGTTATGTAAAAATAGAAGTAACCTTTCTTTGATCAGAAATTTAGTATGTTATTCAAAATGGAAAAGCAAATAACTGTGTTTTCTACTGGAAAATCCTTAATATTAACAGGCACTTAACAGATCATTTGGTAAAGCAGTTACCATTTAAAGCAAAATTCTACCTAACAGTCATCCTTTTGTAGTTAGCGGGGTTCTGTGATAATTGGTTAGATCATCCTTATGAACTTCATGTGGTTGGCTTGGAAAAAACTTAAATGGGTTAAACCATAGTACTTCATCATAAAGTGTAATAAATTCTGTGGAAACCAAATTATAATCAGCAAATTTGTAGGAGTTACTGGGTTACAATTAGTCCTTATGTCTGTAAGCCTAGTTAGTTGAAATTGCAGTTTGAGAAATGAATTACCTTATATCTCTCTGTTAGGTTCGTTAAGGTAATTTCATTTTAAAAACCATTCATTAGTCTTAGTCTGAAAACAGGCTGTAGGTTGTTTGGCTCAGCTTTAATATCTTTTTGGGAGCTGTCAGTGTATAAGATGTCAAGGGCTGGGTAGTGTTAGGGTAGGGTGTGATGGATACCGCCATTTTGAGAAATTTCTGGGCTTCCTGTTATGAAATCCTAAAGAGTCTAATCTTAGGAACATAGTGCCCCAAAAGGTTGATGCTTCTTTGACGACCTTATTTTCTTCAATGCTTTTGAGGTTTTTTAAGATATTCATAAGAAATACGGTTTGTTTTTGTTTTCCCATATAGACCTTGGATTTTGAGAGAAAAAACTGGTATCTGTAATTATAGTTCATTGTTTTGCCTGTTTGAAAAAACAAAAGTTGTGACTGTTGCATAAAAAGGCAAGTCTGCACTGCCTTTCAAAATCTATTTAAGGACAAGTTACTTTTAAGAATTGGCTTTGACCAAAGTTCTCTTGTTTTCAGGGAAAGAACAAAAGCTTTTAAAACCACAGCCTTTTAAAGTAAAGGAGGGGGGAATACTACAATATACAATTTGACTTTCTAAAAGTATGCAGCATCCTTCAACTGGGCTTTCTTATGTTAGGACATCACATGGTAAAGGCAGGTTTGTCTACCCTTGTCAGCTGCCGCCCCCGCAGGTGGGTAATGGTATAGTGAATGCCTAACCCATCAGAATTTAACAGCAAGACCAGTTTATTAAAACTCGAGTTCCTGTTCCTGTGGACCCCCATCACTGGACATGCCAGACCACTGCTTATATATAAACACTGGCCCACTTAGAGGTGACCAATAAAATGTTTAGTTCCTTGCTAACTTAAGTAGAATCTGAGTCTGCAACTTGCCACATCTTTATCTGTGGCTAGATGGGAGTGTTAAACTGGTAGAGAGCAGAATAGAAGTGTGATAATCTGGATCCCCCTTTCTTTTACCTGATAGTGTGTTAACATGCCTTAGTGCCTTTATGGCCAGTTCGAGTCTTTCCTGCCCTGTGACTTGACGTTCCACTCCTGTGTTGTTACCATCTTTTCTCTTGGTATCTTCTTTCTCCCACTTTGTTAACCTATTTTGTGCTTTATTGCCTCAATAAAATGTTCACTGAGGGAAAGGTTTGATTTGAGTTTATTGTGTATTCCCACTTAGTATCAAATATTTGGCAAATATCTGATATTTGGTTTTTTTGAATCGGAGTTGCCATTATCAGGTTTGTTTATTTCCTCACTTGAATATGAGGAAAGGACTTCTCCGCTTCTCAGAAACAAGAGGTTAGGACCAACATAATATTAATAGATGGTTTATCGTGGGCTTCCCTTACGGTTCAGCTGGTAAAGAGAATCCGCCTGCAATGCAGGAGACCTGGGTTCGATCCCTGGGTTGGGAAGATCCCCTGGAGAAGGGAAGGGCTACCCACTCCAGTATTCAGGCCTGGAGAAGTCCATGGATTGCATAGTCCATGAGGTCACAAAGAGTTGGACACGACTGAGCGACTTTGATCATCATCATCATATCTGGGGCAAGCTGTTAACCGTCATGCTTCGGTGTCATCCACGGTGGTAGGGATAACCCCTCGTGGGTTGTGAAGATGAAAGTTTAATACATGAAAAATACTTTGATTAACACCATAATGATTGCTGTTATACAATAAAGTCTTTTGTATTCAACTAAGTCTTTAGATTTCACACAAAATTTAACTCCATTTATCTTGTAGCAGTTTGAACATTTTCTGTGATCATTACCCAGATAAACTAGGAAACTCGATCATCTTTTCCCAAATCCTCAACCTAATTTCACTTTTATTTATCTTGCTTTCAGAAAATGTTTTCTCAGTTCAGTTTTTGTGGTTATATGCAATTTTAGTCTTGCGAAAATGGAATGTTCCGTAAAGTATCTCTCTTTCAGCGTCCACTTCTAAGGTAGCCTTCCAAGTGGCGCAAGTGGTAAAGAGCCTGCCTGTCAATGCAGGAGACATGAGAGACAAGGGTTTGATCTCTGGGTCAGGAAGATCCCCTGGAGTAGGGCATGGCTATCCACTCCAGTATTTTTGCCTGGAGAATCCCTTGAACAGAGGAGCCTGGCGGGCTACAGACTGTAGGATCACAAAGTCAGACACAACAGAAGCCACTTAGCATGCATGCACTAAGGTAGCTGCTTCTAACACACTGTATTTACCCAGGCTAATCCATTGGTAATGCCTATGTGCATCAATAAGCAATTCATACCATGAGTGTGTTCTGCAGCTCACTTAAGAGTAGTACAGAGATCTGCCACTCTAAATGGTGCACTACCATGGAATGGATTTTTTTCAATACCAACTTTTTTAAGGAAGTAATTTTTTGGTTTATATAACCAACAGTCCATAAAAAATGTATTTTAGAGCTCTTAAAAAACATTTTAGCACTTAGTAATTACCAGTTTACACTACAGTTTTTCTTTTTTGGTAAAGCTGTACAGCTTGAGGATCTCAGTTCCCCAGCCAGGGATAAAACCCAAACCCTTGGCACTAAAAGTATGGAGTCCTAACCACTGAACTGCCTGGGGATTCTCTAAATTTTGAGCTTTTTGAAGCAGCAACCACATCTTGAACTTTGTGTCCCTAAAGCCATGTATGCTTCCGTTAATTGAAAGGGAGAGTAGGTGCAGTTGTGTTTTGTAGTTAGTCTTCTAGATCCTAAGTAGCTTGCTTAGATTGGCCTGTTTTAAAACAACTTCACACATGGGCCCCAGTGTAGTAATTAGTAAAGTGATTAACTTAAAGTGAATAGGGTTCAGAAATCAGAAAGTGAATACAAACAGGTAATAAACAGTAAATTCCATCCTTGACCCCTTGAAGGAAGTCAGGATTACTATTTTGAGATCATTACTGTGGAAATTATTGTATTTGTAAGGGAATTTGTTAACAGGCAGGATTTAAATCCTGCTTCAGTTCCTAACAGCCCTAAAGTGTTGGGGTTTTTTTTAAGCCTATTTCAGATATTCAGTTCCTCTTAGTGAAAAAGCACAGAAGCCTGAATGAGCAGGCTGCTTTTACAGTTGTTTTGACAAAGTTTCAAACTTAAGGAAAATTTGCACTATAGTACAAAAAAATTCTATTCCCTGTGCCATTTACCAATAATACTTCGTTTTACTTACACTGTTCCTGAGCCATCTGAAAGGTAAGTTAGAGACGTGTTTTATTCTTAAGACTTTGTGTATTTCCAGGGATGTTCTCATATTAACTATAGTGTCTACTTATCAAAACCAGGAAATTAGCTTCGATATGATCTTGTCTTTTCCACTATGTTTTGTCAGTTGTCCAATAACGTCCTTTATATGTATTTCCACTGGCCTAGGATCATTTGCTCCTTTTTGTTGTCATGACTTTAAACTGGAACAGGTCCTCAACCTTTCTTGACCTTGTCATTTTTGAAGAGTAAGGGTGATTATTTCGTAGAAGTTCTCAATTTGGGTTTGTCTGATGTCTCCTCATGATTGCATTTTTGGCAGAAATATCACAAGAATGAGATTGTCTTCGGTATATCTAGTGGTACCTTGTAATAATAACCCGAGTCACTTATATAAAGTCACTTTTTCCCTTTATGATCAGTAATTTGTGGGAGGTAACTAGAGCCTATTAAATATCCAGTTCCTTTCAAACTGTCACCCACTGTTAACATTTGTCGATTTTCTAAGTTCTGTTCATTGGCATTTCACTAAGGTGGTGCTTTGTGTGGGGGGTAGCCTTAAAGGTCAGGAGAAAAGAAGGGGTGTTTGGTTTTTAAGAGGAAGTTGAATCATTTTGGAGTCTGAGAACATTGCTGAAGAGAGCTTAAACTACATCAGTTTGTACTTAATAGCTGTGAAAGTAGGACAGTGGTGGTTCTGGCCAAGGGCCAAAAGGAGCTAGAGGTAACTTTTACATACATGAGAGGAATATGCAATAGAAAGCAAGCTGTGTCCTCAGCTATAAAAGTGTCTTCTAATACTGTAGGTAGTAAATGCTGTTTTCAGAGCGTTTGGCACAATCACTTGTGAAATAGTAGCTGCTTTTATTGTAAAACAGTACAGGGACTTTCCTGGGGGTCCAGTAATTGAAAATCCATCTTCCAATGCAGGGGACGTGGGTTTTATCCTTGGTCAGGGAACTAGGATCCCACAGGCCGTGGGACCCACAAGTCAACAGTGGTTAGGATTCCGTCCTTTCACTGCTGGCTGATGAAAAATCCTACAATCAGGAATACCCAGCGAGGGATCATTTAAATTTGAAGGAGAGGGACTTCTGGTTGTCCAGTGGTAAGAACCCGCCTGCCAACGCAAGGGACACAGGTTCAGTCTCTGGTCCAGGAAGGTTCCACGTGCTGTAAGCAGCTAAGTCAGCACACTGCAGTAAGAAACCTGCGCCCCACAATGAAGAGTAGCCCCCACTCAGTACAACCAGAGAAGTCCCACAGGCAGCAGTGACGACCTAGCACAACCAAAAATTACAAC
This sequence comes from Bos indicus, assembly GCF_029378745.1. Taxonomy (NCBI): domain Eukaryota; kingdom Metazoa; phylum Chordata; class Mammalia; order Artiodactyla; family Bovidae; genus Bos; species Bos indicus. The sequence continues at coordinate 72,105,462 of NC_091772.1, forward strand.
TAAGAAGGAAATTTGAAGGAAAGATAAAAGAGTTTTAGGGATAAGCAAAAGATAAAAGTTCAGCATCACCATTTTGGATTTTCTGACTTCCAGAACTAAAGGATAATAAATTTGCATTTTAAGCCACTTTGTGGTGGTGGTTCTGCAGCAGTTAAAAACTAATAAGCTTAATTCAGAGGTTCTTTTCCCCCATTGGGTTTTCAGCAGCAGCATGAGACATGAATTCTACCAAATGTGTTGAGAACAAAAGATATTTAGCAGGGTTGGAGTAACAGAAATAGCTGAGGCTCTGGCCCACACAGAGACAAATTTTCCTAATGCTTGCAAATACAGGCTTCAGTTACAAAGCTAAAATGTAAATTTTGTCAGTCTCGATTCTTTGGAAAGCATACACCCATACACGTTATGTCCAGGGGGAAAAGTAGGACCTGAAGGAAAGAAGGACTCAATTATATTTGGAAACTTGGACCTCCCCTGCCTTTTCCACAATGGGACCCCCAACTATATAGTCAGGTGGTCAGGGGTGTCCAGTCTTTATACAAGGGATTCAGTTTAAACTCCCAGTACTGCATGGACCCAAGATCCCATCGCTCGCAATGTGTGTGTGATGAAACCCAAATCCCTGTCCAGTAACCACCTCCAGGACAAGAGACGTCAGGCCATCCCCTGGTTCCTCTGTTTCCATCTTTGTTTCTGGCTCCTGATTGCTCTTGCAAATTCAGCCATAAATTTACTCTTTTTCCTTCTTGGCTTGCTTGGTCCTTCTGCTTGTAATATTTTATCCAGGATTTGGGTGTGTTTATGCTAGAAAGTGCTCCCTATTAGCAAAATGTGCCATACCGTTGGAACCAGAAGTGTTTTCCTATTTATAAAAAGGGTGCATTTTCCTAAAATAAGTGCACTGTCCCAAGGATGAATTAAAATCTGTAGGGACAGAAAGGTGTGGGCTGCTCACTAGCAATAGTTTTCTCTCTGCTTCTGTTCACCAATATTTCAAAAAATTCGAGGTCCATCCAGTCTTGACTACAGACTTTCAACCCTAAATATTCAGTGGAAGGACTGATGCTGAAGCTCCAATACTTTGGCCATCTGATGAGAAGAGCCAACATTGAAAAGGACACTAATGCTGGGAAAGATTGAGGGCAAGAGGGAGAAGAGGGTGACGGAGGATGAGATGGATGGCATCACCAACTCAACAGACATGAGTGTGAGCAAACTCCAGAAGATAGTTAAGGACAGGGAAGCCTGGCGTGCTGCAGTCCATGGTGTCACAAAGAGTCATAGATGACTTAGCAACTGAACAACAGTCCACTCTTGAGTAGTGAGTTAACTTGAAAATAGTGAAGGCTATTAAAACTTGTAGAATATGGGGTTGTCACTTGAGGGAAGAATAGGACTTCATCACTTTCTCTTGAGGGCAGACTGGACCAGCAGAGCAAGCTATGGTTACATTAGAGGTAGAACCTTCCCCAAACACATCTACTTGGAAGAACTCTCCATCCCTGAATGTGTTCAAGGAAGCAAGCCCACCAAAAGTATCAAGACCACCAAAATACTGTTGAGCAGAAAATATATTGTCAACTCAGACCTGCATTCTTTGTTTATTCCTACATCCCACTGGCTCAGATTCCATTAGTCTAAAAGATACATTCCTGATTGAGAAGCTATGTGTTTGTGTGGTCCCATCACTTTCTTTTAGACTTCTGAATACCTAAAATAAACCTTTTGGAATCTAGAACAAGCAGTCTGGGTAAAGATGAAAGAAAAAAAATGAGTGGATGGGGGTGTTGTTGGTGTGTATAAAGAGACTTCCATTGTTATGGCAACCAGCTTCCTCAACTGATGCAATTCTGTTCCCAATAATACGAGTTTTTAATTAAAATTTGACACTGCAGTGAGGAAGAACACATGTAATGCGTTGGTGTAGCAACCGGAATAAAGTCTGCATAAATTTAAACCTGAGGATCACAACAATTTGTGGAATTTGCCTACAATTAATTAGGAACCCTTTTCTCCTCTGCACTGGAGGTTGAACCTGGTGGCCTGACCTTTAACTGTGACCTTAGGCCAGATGGACCTCAATATCCTGTTCTGTAAAGTAAGAGATTAATGAGGGAGTGGACACAACTCCAGACTGTACCAGGATCCTTGTTTTCCTCTGCATGCAGTCCATCAGTCAACAGACATTTACTGAGCACTCACTGAGTGTCCAGCTCTGTACCAGGTGTTAGGGATACACCTAGGTTATCGTGTTTCCTTCCATTTTAGAGCTTGCAGTCTCTTAACTTCTCAATTACACAAATGTTCATGAAGTCATAGCTGCCATATGTTTAAAAGGTGTTTTATGCTGCTGCTGCTAAGTCGCTTCAGTCGTGTCCGACTCTGCGACCCCATAGACGCCAGCCCACCAGGCTCACCCATCCATGGGACTTTCCAGGCAAAAACCAATAACGGAGATTTGATTAGTTCGATGAGCTAAGGAAACTGAAGCACAGAGAAGCAACGATTTGCGCAAGACAACACCATAACAGTAACCCATTCAAAAAACAACAAACAAAAACCCTTTGCGGTGAAGTAGGTGACAGTCTTTACAAACAGAAAAATGGAGGACCAGGAGGATTAAGTGACGCGCCCCAGGTCACACCACAAGCCAATAGCAATGGGGTCAGGTCATCCAAACTCTGGCGCCGCTGATGCTTTCCTTTAGGCTATGAGAGCCAAGAACGGAACCGCACCTCGCAGGGGGCTCCGTTCTTCTGGTGGCACGGCCCTCCCTTCACCCTCCCTGAGATGGTTTTCCGATGTTCTCTGGCTCGCCTATTTCAGGTGAGGAGCAGGCGCCGAGGGAAGGCGTTGGACAACGAAGCGACCCAGCCGGGGTGCGCGCGGGGAGTGCAACCTCGCTTTTTGTCACTGACCACTCAGTTCAGGAACCCACCAGCCTCTGCCGGCTCCGTTGTCCCCATTGCGTGCTGCTAGCTGTGAGGTAAGGAGTTGGGGACCGGGAGAATCTCGACCCGCCTCGCCCGCGCAGCAGTCTAGCCCCGGGGCTAAAGGACACTAGGCCCACGCAGCCGTGGCCTGGCAGGAAGGCCCCCGGCCCGCGCTCCCCAAACCTGCTCTGTGCGCGTTTTGCGCCCCGCGTCCTGCGGGAAGGCGGGCCCGCCCCCCTGTGCGCGCAGGCGCGCGCCGCGCGGGGCTCGGACCGCAGCTCGGCGCTGGGCGGCCGCACGCGGGCCTTGCAGGTAGGGACCCCGGGGTACGAGGCTCCGCGGCGCCTGGCCCCGCCCCGCAAGGCAGTGCTGGGGCCTGGGACCCCCGGGCGTTGCTCCTCCCGAGCGCGAGGCGGGGTGCACAAGCCCGGGAGGAAGCTCGGGGAGCCGGCGTGCAAGGGGATCTGGGCGGTCGCGGGGCTCGAAGGCGAGGCGAGCGCGTCCGCCGTGCTGCTGTTGGAGGCAATCCAGAGGGTAGGGAGGAAGGCGGCTTGGTTTTTAGAGAAATGCAATCAATTAAGAGTTGTTCATTAATAAAAGAGAGGGAGTGGAGGGCGAGGGTTTGGTTTTCTTAGGAAATGGGTAATTTGGCAAACTTTCTCTTTCCTACCGTTGATTTCCAATTTTTATAACGGAAAATTGAATTATTATTATTTTGCCATAAAGGGAAAAAATAAAAAAGAATTCCGCCATTTTGGCGTTTTAAAAAGTAACCGTTCTGCGGGGCTGGCGGATCGGTGACCGCCCCGCCCGCCGCCGTCTACACCAGTCCCGGGAGGACTCGGAAGGCGGGCGGCGGTCCCAACCCTGGAGACCGCATCCATCCCTCCCGCGTTCCAGCCGCAGCTGCAGCGGGGGGGCGGGGCCGAGGCCCCAAGTTTGAGGCGCTCAGTTTTGCTGGGGTTCTGAGTGTGTGTCGGGGATTATCTGTCTGGGGCGATAGCGCCCCACCTTCCACACCTAGAGTAAGAGCATTTATTGAGCGTCTGTTGTATACGAGACCTTGATGGGCAAGGGATACGGGAAGTCTTGGCAGACAGACCAAGAGACAAACATTCACTCAGTAAATATTTATTAAGCATCTGCTATATGCCAGACACCAATTTGGGTTGGGGATCCAACAGTTGTTTTAGGCTGGGTTCCCTGGAAACAAGACTGAGAAGCTTTGAGTGGAGATGTATTAGGGTGCCCTTGGTGTTGTCACCTGTAGGAGAGGAAAGATAGCAGGGCGGTTGGGCGGAGAACGTTGAACTGCTGATGCAGTCTTAACAGAGGCCTCCACCTGTCCCAAAAGAAGTTCTGGAGGGGAGATGGCTCTGCTGAGATGCCCTAGACAGAGGCAAGGGGGCAAGGCCTTTATACCTCGGGTCCAGGAGAGGGCACTTGGGCGAGGCAGCTCCCCTGGTTGAGGGCAATTCAGAGAGGAGATGACAGCTGAGGGCTGCCAGTGACAACCTTCACTGTATCCCCTCCTCTTCCAGCCTCTGAGAGACACAGAAGGAGGAAACAGTACTCTAGCCCCTAGGGCAAGAATGTCTAAGCCATTTATGGGTTTCAGAAACCTGTGTTTCTTATGTTATTGATCACTCTTTACTCCCACCTCTTTTTCTTTCTTTTTAGAAATATTTATTTTTTCGGTTGCACGAGATTTTAGTTATGGTATGCCGGGTCTTTAGCTGGGGCATGTGAAATCTTTAGTTGCAGCTGTGTGGGATCTAGTTCCCTGACCAGGGCTTGAACCTGGGCCTCCTGCATTGGGAGCACGGAGTCTTAGCCACTGGGCCACCAGGGAAGTCCCCACATCTCTCATTCATTCATTCACTGACTAGTTTTGAGTGCAGTCTCTGGATCAGGCTCTTTAATGCTTTGTTCTGTCTCGTGGAAGAGAGACAAGTTAATGCATAGATAGACTGTGGTGGAGAAGGCAATGGCACCCCACTCCAGTCCTCTTGCCTGGAGAATCCCATGGATGGAGGAGCCTGGTAGGCTGCAGTACATGGGGTCACTAAGAGTCGGACACGACTGAGCAACTTCACTTTCCCTTTTCACTTTCATGCATCGGAGAAGGAAATGGCAACCCACTCCAGTGTTCTTGCCTGCAGAGTCCCAGGGACGGGGGAGCCTGGTGGGCTGCCGTCTGTGGGGTCGCACAGAGTCGGACACAACTGAATCGACTTAGCAGCAGCAGCAGAGCACAGCAGAGAGAGCTGTGTGTTAACTTTGTTTGGGGTGCGGGGAGGATGTGGATTCTGGGCCTTTCAGAAAAAAGGTATCACTCAAGCTGAGTCTTGAAGGATGATCAATAATTTTCCAGACATAAGGGATGTAGAAATGGACCAAGCAGAAGAATCAGCACCTGCAGAGGCCACAAAAGTGGTGCTCTGAAGGTGTGACCAGACTGCAGCGGGGGAGTGGATGGATTCCTGGTATCTGGCTCAGGCCTGGGAGCCATGTCAGATTGGTGGTGCTGCTTTGTGGACCTAGTGGGACAAAGCTTATGAAAATGCTGTGTGAGCTGCAGATTTGGGGGTTGGTAGTGGTAGAGGAGCGGAGAAGGCAATGGCACCCCACTCCAGTACTCTTGCCTGGAAAATCCCATGGACAGAGGAGCCTGGTGGGCTGCAGTCCATGGAGTCACTAAGAGTAGGACACGACTGAGCGACTTCACTTTCCCTTTTCACTTTCATGCATTGGAGAAGGAAAGGGCAACCCACTCTGGTGTTCTTGCCTGGAGAGTCCCAGGGACGGCGGAGCCTGATGGGCTGCTGTCTATGGGGTCGCAGAGTCGGACACAACTGAAGCAACTTAGCAGCAGCAGCAGCAGCAGTGGTAGAAGAGAAGTGCATTCAAATCACAGAGAAAGTAGTTCCCAGGTCTCAGAAAAAATAACCATCTAGCTGGGGAAAAACACAGTTGGTATTGCTAGCTAGGAACCCACAGCCACATGCAGTGGGTCTCAAACATCACAGGTGCCCTGGAGCCTCTCCCCTCCTGTGCTGGCAAGGACTTGTCTTCTAGAATTATTCTCTTTCCCCTGCTCTGTCAGTTTCTCCCTCTATAGGCTTATTTCCATCAGTTACAAACAAGCTGTATAGCATCTTCTATTTAAAAAAGCAAAATGGGGGACTTCCCTGGTAGTCCAGTGGGTAAGACTCTGAGCTCCCAATGCAGGGGACCTGGGTTCGATTCCTGGTCAGGGAACTAGATCCCACATGCTGCAACTAAGACTGAAGAGCCCGCATGCCACAACTTAGACCTGGCACAGTCAAATTAAGTAATTAATTAAATTTTTAAAAAATAGTTTTAAAAAAGCAAAATGGAGACTTCCCTGGTGGTCCCAATGCAGGGGACCTGGGTTCCATCTCTGGTCAGGGAACTAGATCCCACATGCTGCAACTAAATAAATAAATATTAAAAAGCAAAACAGGGCTTCCCTGGTGGCTCAGTGGTAAAGAATCTGCCTGCCAATGCAGAAGACAAAGGTTTGATCCCTGGTCTGGGAAGATCCCACATGCTGCAGGGCAACTAAACCTGTGCACCACAACTACTGAGCCAGTGCTCTGGAACCCCAATGCCACAACTACTGAAGCTCCCAGAACTAGAGTCTGTGCTCTGCAGTAAGAGAAGGGAAGTGGCAGTACAGACCCCCAACACGGCAGTGAGAAGCCCAGACTCTGCACCTAGAGTAACTCCCACTCAGCATAACTAGAGAAAAGTCTGCAGTAACAAATACAAAGCCCAGGAATAAATAAGTACATAAAATTTTAAAATAAATAAATAAAAAACAAAACCAACATCCTTTCCTTGAGAACTCATCACTCTCCAAATACTGTCCCCCACATCAGTGTTCTTTGTATCACAACTCCTTGAAAGAGCTGTTAGTCTCCACTTCCTTTTCTCCCATCCCCTGACAAGGACCAGTTCTTACTGTCAGTTTCCCCACTAGCATGCAGACTCTATAACAGAGGCTTCTGTGTCTTCTGTTCACTACAAATTGCATAGAAAAGTGCCTGACACATACTAGATGCTCAATAAATACTGAACTAATTGATGATTTCTCTCTGGAACCCACTCTGATCAAGTTTTTATGTCCACAGCTCCTCTGAAATGATGCTTGTCGAGATTTCTCATAATCTCCTTATTGCTAAAATGGTCAGCTCTCAGCCCTCATCTGACTTGATCTGCTAGTGGTATTAACACCATTGAGCAGTCCCACTTTCTAGAAACTTTCCTCCAGAAGCTCAGATGCTTCTGGATATTCTTTCATCTCATTGCAGGCTCTTTCTCAGTCTCTGGCTAGATCTTCTTCCTCTTCCCAACCTATTTTGATGAGCTCCAAGGCTCCCACTTTTTTCTTTATACTCGGTTCTATGATTTTTCCCTGCCATCTGTACAGGATGGTTTTTAAATTTACATCTCCAGCCTCCACTGTATCCCTTACTTCTAGAATGTAGGCTTCATAAGAGCACTTTCTCTTGTTTGAGACTATTCCCAAGGCACAAAATGATGATGCTGACTCCCAGTTGGTCCACCAGTGTCTGCTGGGAAAAGGACAGAAACTTGAACAGAAGGGAAGTTCTCTCAACCACCCTCCCTTAGTAGATCTTGAGACAGAATGGAATTCTTTCACGAGTAACCATATTCATTCCTAATGACTGCCAATGTTTTGAATAAAAAGATTAGTTAAAAGGAATTAAAATGGTACAACTATATCAGCTGTGCAAAGCAAAATAATTTGAATTTAGAGAATGCTATTTTATAATTTTTTTAAAGGGGAAGTACTAGGGAGAACAAACCATGTGTGTGTGTGTACGTGTGTGTGACGCACTCAATGGTGTCCAACTCTTTAGGACCCCACAGACTGCAGCCCACCAGGCTCCTCTGTCCATGGGATTTCCCAGGCAAAAATACTGGAGTGGGTTGCCATTTCCTCCTCCAGGGGATCTTCCTGACCCAGGAATTGAACCCACGTCTTCTGCCTGTTTCTCTTCCATTGGCAAGCAGATACTTTACCACTTGAGCCACTTGAGAAGGGGGAACAAACCTTGGGTTTTTGTTTTTGCCACGCTGAGCAGCTAGTGGATCTTAGTTCCCCGACCAGAGATTGAACCTGGGCCCACGGCAGTGAAAGCACCGAGTTCTAACCACTGGACCGCCAGGGAAGTCCCCGAACTTTGGTCTGAATGTTGCCTTAATTAATCAGGTTATATCTCTAAGCCTTTGCCTACTTGAATATTCACTCTCTATACAACATTCACTGGATCATGGAAAAAGCAAGAGAGTTCCAGAAAAACATCTATTTCTGCTTTATTGACTATGCCAAAGCCTTTGACTGTGTGGAGCACAATAAACCTGTGGAAAATTCTGAAAGAGATGGGAATACCAGACCACCTGATCTGCCTCTTGAGAAATCTGTATGCAGGTCAGGAAGCAACAGTTAGAACTGGACATGGAACAACAGACCGGTTCCAAATAGGAAAAGGAGTATGTCAAGGCTGTATATTGTCACCCTGTTTATTTAACTTATATGCAGAGTACGTCATGAGAAACGCTGGACGGGAAGAAACACAAGCTGGAATCAAGATTGCCAGGATAAATATCAATAACCTCAGATATGCAGATGATACCACCCTTATGGCAGAAAGTGAAGAGGAACTCAAAAGCCTCTTGATGAAAGTGAAAGTGGAGAGTTAAAAAGTTGGCTTAAAGCTCAACATTCAGAAAACGAGGATCATGGCATCTGGTCCCATCACTTCATGGGAAATAGATGGGGAAACAGTGGAAACAGTGTCAGACTTTATTTTTGGGGGCTCCAAAATCACTGCAGATGGTGACTGCAGCCATGAAATTAAAAGACACTTACTCCTTGGAAGGAAAGTTATGAGCAACCTAGATAGCATATTGAAAAGCAGAGACATTACTTTGCCAACAAAGGTTCATCTAGTCAAGACTATGGTTTTTCCAGTGGTCATGTATAGATGTGAGAGTTGGACTGTGAAGAAGGCTGAGTGCTGAAGAATTGATGCTTTTGAACTGTGTTGTTGGAGGAGACTCTTGAGAGTCCCTTGGACCACAAGGAGATCCAACCAGTCCATTCTAAAGGAGATCAGCCCTGGGATTTCTTTGGAAAGAATGATGCTAAAGTTGAAACTCCAGTACTTTAGCCACCTCATGTGAAGGGTTGACTCATTGGAAAAGACTCTGATGCTGGGAGGGATTGGGGGCAAGAGGAGAAGGGGACAACAGAGGATGAGATGGCTGGATGGCATCACTGACTCAATGGACGTGAGTTTGAGTGAACTCTGGGAGTTGGTGATGGCCAGGGAGGCCTGGCATGCTGCGATTCATGGGGTCTCAAAGAGTCGGACACGACTGAGCGACTGATCTGATCTGATCTGATCTGATATACTATATGGGGTGTCCTGTGTATTTTAGGGAGGAAAAGCTGGAAGATATATCAGTGCACAAGAACAGGAGGAGAGAGGAGTGGAGCTTGGGAAAGACAGCAACCACTACAAGCTGATTTTCCCATTTTTAGTGGAGCTGCCAAGCTCCTCAAAATCTCTGTTCAGAGGGAGTGAGTTGTTTTTTGTTGAAGGCCTGCTAGTATCAAGACTTTACATATTTTTTCCATTTAATCTTCATCAGAGCGCTTTGAGATAAATACCATTATCCCCTTCATTTTACACATGAGGAGACTGAGGCTCAAGGAAAGAAAGCTACTTAGAATCACAGACATTTAAGGCCGGGGGTGGGATCTGAAATTCAAACTGACTTAAGTCTAATTTAAGCCTACATCTCTGTTCTTTCCTTTATGCCAGAAGCCATTGTCAAGCCCTGCTGACACCTTAAAGCAACCAAATATCACTTACTCATACACTGCTTTTTTTTTCTGGCTATGCCTCACGGCTTGTAGAATCTTAGTTCCTCAACCAGGGATCGAACACGAGTCACCAGCAGTGGAAGCACAGGGAATTCCCTATACTGCTTTTTATTAACAAGTTCAAATTAGTGAAATCCAACACAGCACCTGCTGCGTGCCGGCACATTTAAGGAGTTAAGTAAATGATAGGTATTAAGCATATTTGTTATGTCACTAGGTCTTTTTCCCATATATTTACATGTTTGACCCTTTATTAAATGTCTCTACTCCCTTTGCTTTATTAAAGCAAAATCTTGCACTGCCTGCATTTTCATACATTACTTATTTGCTCTTCAGATTATAGGGTGTTTATGTTTTTTATTTTGTTTTTGTATGTGTATGTTTCTTTGCTTGTTTTTTTTTTTTTTTTTTTTTGCATGTGGGATCTTAGTTCCCCCAACCAAGGATCAAACCTGTGCCCCCTGCAGTGGAAACTTGGAATCCTAACCACTGGGCCACCAGAGAAGTCCCCTCAACAGATGTTTGAGTGCCCACTCTTTGCTTGGGATTGGAGGAAGTAGTGGGCAGGAGGCATAAAAGAGCACCATCAGGAAAGATCATCTCCCAGGAAAATGACCTTATGAGTGAAGGAGAATCTGGTACTTGAGGGTTCTGAATCCCCAGAGGGAGAAGGGAGTGATTCTACTGGGGGTGGAGGTGGAGGTTGAAAAAGAGGGGAATTTGGACTTGGCCTGGGCTGTGCCATGAGATAGCTGACCAGACAGAACCTTGGCCCGAGACACACTCTCTGAGACTCCCTAGAGTTTGCACAGCAGTTTACAAAGCATCTTCACACATGCCCATCTTACAGGGACGGGGGGAGGTGCAAGGTCTGGCCAGAGCTCTCACCTGGGTGACCTGGATAGAGCCAGGAGCCAAACTTTATGCTGGGCTCCTAAAATACCTTACTCCCCTCATGGCTGAGGCTTTTCTCTGAGGGTGGACAACTCCTCCTCATGGAGGCCCCCTACCCGCCTGATCCCCTTGGGGGCTGTGTTCCATTTGTAGGCCTACCAGGATGGAGGGGCATGCTGAAATGGAGATGCTGAGGACACTGAAGGGACCCTCCACAGGGGAGGTCAGCGTGCACCTGGTGGCCAGAGATAGTCCAGGCTCCGGTTCTCACCTGCCCACTGCTGCCTTTATCATTCCAGGTGGGCCAAGCCAGGGGTCTAGGGGAACAGGAGAATCCACATCCATGCCCAAGCAGATGTGGGTCCTGGGGAGGAGACGATATTTTTCACCTGCTTCCGCACTTGCATGGCAGTGTTGGAGCAGGGTCGTCAGGCTCACCTGTGTCGTATCTGTCCATGTATCTGTTCGCAGCCAGCTCGGCCGCCCTGGGTCTGCCCAGCAGTGCCCTGGATGTGTCCTGCTTTCCGCGGGAGCCGATCCACGTGGGCACCCCGGAGCGAGCGGCCGGCAGCGTACCTGTCACAGCCACAGTTCTGCCGCAGCTGAGCACCGGGCCGGCGGCCAGCCCCAGCGCCAGCACGGTGCGGCTCTTGGAGTGGACCGAGGCCGCAGCCCCGCCTTCGGGGAGTGGCCTGCGGGTCAGTAACTGTGGGGATTGGCGGGATCCAGCGAGCCGCCGCTGTGGGGCGGGGCCTGAGGGCCCGGAGGCGGGGCCAGAGGCGGAAGGTGGGGAAGCTGGCCGAGGGGGAGGGTTCTGGGGGCGGGGCTTGAGGTGAGGGACTCTGGGGGCGGGGCTTGAAGTGCTGGGCTCCCAAGACGAGACAGTTGCGGGGGGGTTCTAGGGCCTGTCTTACGGTGAATGAGCCTTGGAGGCGTGGCTTGCAGTGAGGCGGCGGGAGGGGGGACCATGCTGACTGGGGGTGGGTCAAGGGCCAGGAGTCGTGCCCCTCTGACCCTTCCACGGTACAGTTCCGGATAAGCGAGTACGCGCCGCCGAACATGGTGGGAGCAGAGCAACCCCCAAGCCCAGAGCTACGGCGGGAAGGCGTGGCCGAGTACGAAGATGGCGAGGCCCCGGCGGGGGGTGGCGGCGCGGACCCCCAACAGCCGGGTAGGAGCCCCAGGCCCGGAGCTGGGCCCCTGCGGAGGCTGGGAGAGCCCCGAACTCGCAGGGCAGCCGAAGCCAGAGGCGTGGCCCTAGGGGGCGTGGCCCGGGTCCCGGCGGGTGTGCCCCCACCGGCGGGTTGGTCTGGGGGCGGAGAAGGCTCTGGCGAGGGAGACAGGGCTGTCCAGTGGGGGAAGTGGGGAATGGGACCGAGGTGGAGGCCCAGTGTGGGCTCCGAGGTGGGCGGAGCCTGAGTGTGGACGTGTTGGGTGGGCGGCCTGAGGTGCCTTGGTCTCCCCCAGCGGACCTCCCCCAGGACCCTCCGGAAGGTCCGCCTCAAGACCCACCAGAGGATGATGGCACCTGCCCGTGCCAGGCTTGTGGGCCTCAGCAAGGCGCTGGTCCAGATCCTAGTTCCTCCAATGATGGCTGCCCTCAGCGCTTCCAGGAGCGGTAAGCCGGAGGGAATTAAGCCCCACTTCTTTGCCTTTCCGGCCCTGAAGCCCCTTTGGGGCTTCTCCGGCCCCAAGGCCCCGCTCCTGTTCCGATCTTTGAGGGGAGGTGGATGGTGCAGGGTGGGTGGTTCCTTCCCTCAGGCTGTCTGTCCCTCAGGTCAGTCATAGTGGAGAACTCCTCAGGCCAGAACAACTGCACCAGCGCTTCTGAGCTCCTCAAACCCGTGAAGAAGAGGAAGCACAGGGAATATCAGAGCCCATCCGAGAACGAATCTGAGCCAGAGGCCATGGTAGGAAGCGGACAACTGGGAGGGCAGGGGGAGGTTGTACCTCAGTTCTCACCACTCCCTCCATTAATCCAGATGGTGGGGCTGGGCCACAGAAGACACATAATAACTCACTCATTGTATTTTTGGGTCCTGTCTGGAGTCAGATCCTGTACTTGGTTTCAGGGAAATAAACAAACAACTTTCCTGTTTTTCTAGAGCCCCCACCTCAGTCTAATAGCAGGGCTGTCACTTTGACATGAACCAGCACCCAAGTAGGTCTGCAGGCAGATGGAAAGATTCCTCACTGGGGCCCCATCTCTGGGCTGGAGGCCATGGAGCACAGGGCAGGTATTCGTGTCCTCAGTTTCCCCACCTGGGAGTGAGAACTGTAATCAGGCTGTGTAAACTAGAGGGTATGAGACTGTGCCCATGTGGTAAAGGGTTGTCTGCCAGAGCTGTGTTCCTGCTGGTAGCCTAGAAGAATATCCACCCACTGGGAGCAGAACACCGTGTGGCCAGAGAGCTAGGCCTGGGTCAGGAATAGAGATAGGGGCTTCACGCCAACTCATAAAGACAGGAAGCTGGGATCTGTTGTCCTCTACAGGAGAAGCAAGAAGAAGGAAAGGATCCAGAGGGACAACCTACCACTAACACCCTAGAAAGTGACGAATGGAACAGCAGCCAGCCTGGTACGATGGCCTGTGTATATATATTCATGAACCATGTGTATATGCCTTTGGAGGTGTGAAGCTGGGAGTGCAGGTTACCATTGTGAGGGTGTATTGTACGTAAATAGATGACCCTAAGTTAGCATGTATGTGTGCGTGTGTGACAGAGTGTGGTTTTGGTTTGTGCCATGGTATATGTATCTTCTTGAGGCTAATATCATGTGTTTGTTTATCCTCTACTATCCAGCGACTTAGCAGCAGCAGCAGCAGCCAGTTGTGAGTAGGCCTCATAATATCCAAAGACTTGAGCAGACTTTAATGGCACCACATGGTATTGCTTCCCTGTGGTGGTGTGGGCAAGTCCATACTGGTCACTGGTCTGACCTTGCTATTTGGGCCTCCATTCTAATCCTTTGGTTTTAAGAAAAATGGAACAAAGATCATTATTAGCGAGCTGTGGCCCTCAGACCTTCTGCATTACCATCTCCACTTTCCATGACAGCAGCCAATTGGAGCCAAGTAGAGTTTATCACACAATCACCCAGAGACTGTGTAGCAATGTCTCTCTGCCTTCCTCAAAACTGAATCTCTTCTACTAGTCATTATATCCCTGGTCCTTAGCCCAGAGGCTGGTGTGGAGTACACTCTCAATAAATGTTTGTTCAGTGGATGAATAAATGAGTTGTATGTTGAGTGAACTCCGGGAGATGGTAATGGACAGGGAGGCCTGGCGTGCTGTGATTCGTGGGGTCGCAAAGAGTCGGACATGACTGAGCGACTGAACTGAACTGAACTGGTGTTTCCTTTTGGACTATGGCTTGTTGCATGAGTCACTGTCTTTCCTGTTTCTTAGAGAGCCAGAGAGTGAGGTCAGTTTTAGGACATCTTTCTCCCTTGATGAACCCATTGCCAGTCAGAGGAACCTGATCTGTGTCCAGGGCATCAAACACTATAGTAGTCTATATTCTGCCTATCTTAGCCAAACCATATTCTCATGGCTCTCTTTCTCACCCAAGGCTGTCACATCAGAAGCCAAAGTCTTAGCTCTCATTAGTTTTTGTCCTCTTTTAATTAATTAATTGGCTGTACCAGGTCTTCGCTGTGGCACGAAGGATCTTTGATATTCATTGTGGCATGTGGGCTCTTTAGTCGAGGCATGTGAATTCTTAGTTAAGGCATGTGGGATCTAGTTCCCTCCTCAGGGATCAAACCTGGGCCCCCTGCTTTGGGAGCATGGAGTCTTAGTCACTGGACCACCAGGAAAATTCTGGTTTATGTCCTCTTAAGTCTTAAATAGAGGCAGGAGTTAATATATCTAACTATATTATATATATCTAATTATAGATTCAGAGAAGGCAATGGCACCCCACTCCAGTACTCTTGCCTGGAAAATCCCATGGACGGAGGAGCCTGGTAGGCTGCAGTCCATGGGGTCGCTGAGGGTCGGACACAACTGAGTGACTTCACTTTCACTTTTCACTTTCATGCATTGGAGAAGGAAAGGGCAACCCACTCCAGTGTTCTTGCCTGGAGAACCCCAGGGACAGGGGAGCCTGGTGGGCTGCCGTCTATGGGGTCGCACAGAGTCGGACACGACTGAAGCGACTTAGCAGCAGCAGCAGCAACTATAGATATATAGATATATTGGCTCCACTGCTCTGTCTTTCTTAAGAATGTACTTTCTTAAACTAGCATTTTTTTCTGCTGGGTCCTGTTGACCAGGTTGAAGTTATCTTTTGATTTGTACGTTTCACCATCTCAACTGTGAACATTACTGTGTGGCATTAGTTCCTGGACATTTTCTCCTTTCTGCCTTTTTTCAAGGGAAGAAACCTTGTCAGTACACAGAAGTTAGCTTTTATGGCTAAAATCTTTCTCCACTCATTTTGGGGACCTTTTAGCAGAAGAATCTGGGAGTAGGAGTGGGCATGTCAGGGCTGCTCATGTGTCCTACGTGTGCAGAGAATCTGTGTCTAACGTATCCATTTTTTTCTACAGTTAATGCTTTATACATATTTTTGTAAGAAATAGCTTTCTAATGGCTTTATTGAGTTATAATTCACAAAACATGCAATCTACTCATTTGAGGTATACAATTCAGTGGTTTGTGGTCTATTCATGGAAATGTATAAACATAACCACAATCAATTTTAGAACATTTTCATCACTCCAAAAAGAAACCCTGTATCTATTAACTGACATTCTGCCCAAAGCGCGAATTCCCCTCCAGCCTTAGTCAACCACCAATCTACTTTCTGTATACATGGATCCGCCTGTTTTAGACATTTCATATAAATGAGATCATATAGCATGTGGTCCTTGGTGGCTGGCTTCTTGCAGTTAGCACAGTGTTTTCATAGTTCATCCGTGTTGTACCATGTATCAGTATGTCATCCATTTTTATTGCTGAGTAATATTCCATTGTAGGAAATATCACACTTTATCAACTGATGGGTATGTGTGTTCTTTTCCACTTTGGGGCTGTTATGAATAATGCTGATATGAGCATCTGTGCACAAATTTTGTCTGGCCATAAGTGTTCATTTCTCTTGGGTATGTACATAGGAGTGGAATTGCTGGGTGCTATGGTAACCGTATGTTTAGCCTCTTAAGGAACTGCTAGAATGTTTTCCAAAGTGGCCAAACCACCGTATATTCCCACCAGTAGCGTATGAAAGTTCCAGTTTATCCACATTCTCACCAAGGCTTGTTATAAATAAAATTTGTCTTTTTTATTTTTAAAAAGGATTTATTTAGTTGTCCTGACTTTTAATTGCAGCATATGGGATCTAATTCCCTGTCCAGGGATCGAACCCAGGTGCCCTGCATTGGGACCACGGAGTCTTAGCCACTGGACCACCAGAGAAGTCCCTCTGTCTTTTTTATTATAACCATCCTAGTGGGTATGAAGTTATAGCTCATTGAGGTGGTTTTTTGGCTGTGCTGGGTCTGTTGGCTTTCTTTGGTTGCTGCGAGCAGGGGCTACCCTTCTTTGCAGTGCCTGGGCTTCTCACTGCGGTGGTTTCTTGTTTCAGAGCACAGGCTCTGGGCACTAAGACTTCAGTAATTGCAGCTTTCTGACTCTAGAGAGTATAGGCTTCAGTAGTTGTGGCCCACAGGCTCAGTTGCTCTGGGATGTGTGGAATCTCCCCAGATCAGGAATCTAACCTGTGTCCCCTGCATTGGCAGGTGGATTCTTAACCGCTCCGCCACCAGGGAAACCCTCTGTGTGGTCTCTTCTGTTCTTCCTCCTTGCATGTTTTCCTCTCTTCGTTTCTGTTTTTCCTCTTCTTTCCCAGTGAGCTTAGGTGGTGCTGTGATTCAGTCCTCTGGTTCAGGACTTGTCACACAGCTCTGGCCCTCTGTGGCTGAGACTTTGTAACCTCTGTTAGTGGGCCTATAATCCAGAGTGCCTTTGCTGACAATGGCCTAGGGGTGAGGGCCAGGCAGGGCAGGCAGAATTTGGTGCAGCCTCACCTGAGACTGAGTCTCGCCTGGGCCCTGTGTGTCTGGCACCCTCATGGCTGAGTGGAATCAGAGGGAAGCATGTGATCATAGGCAGAGGTTTGTTTTGGAGGTCAAGGTAGAGTTGGGTTGGGGGAACTGAGGAAGGTCGTATTTAAGAAGTAGCTTAGGACTTTCCTGGTGGCTCTATTGGTAAAGAATCTGCCTGCAATGCAGGAGACGTGGGTTTGATCCCCGGGTCGGGAAGATCCCCTGGAGGAGGAAATGGCAACCCACTCCAGTTTTCTTGCCTGGAGAATTCCAGGGACAAAGGAGCCTGGTGGGCTGCAGTCCATGAGGTTGCAAGAGTCAGGATAGGACTTAGCGAGTAAACCACCAACCACCACCTGAAGGGTTAGCCTGTCTGTCTCCTCCCCACAGCCTCAGAGGAGAAGAAACCAGGCTGGTCGTGGGAATCCTACCTTGAGGAGCAGAAGGCCATCGCTGCCCCCATCAGCCTCTTCCAGGATGTGAGTTGGATACTTCTGTGTTATAAAGAGCTTGTCTCCCAGTCCAGGGACTCACCTCCAAACTCAGGCCTTCTGCTGCTTTCTGTGTCTGACATCCCTCAAAGGACTGGCAGGGTGGAAGGGGGACAGACTGATTAGAGACCTTTTCTACTATAAGGGTCACTATAAGGGACTTCCTGGGCTCACTATAAGGGACTTCCTGGGTGGGAAGAAACAGGAGGTGAGACCCAGGCTTACCCATCACTGGGCCTGCAGACTTTTGAATTCTGTTGCCTTTTACTTAATTCTACACACTGACTTGGGTAAGACGGAGCCCTGAAGTCCACTTTTCAAGGGAGCTGGAGGCTAGTCTATCCTGCTTTGGATCCCTGCACTAAAGTTCCCCAAATAAGTTACCTCTTTGGTAGTGCTAAGCAGGTGGGCCCCTATGGTAGTTTCTTCGCCCCCAGCCCACTAGGCTAGGATAATGGCCAGAGGGGAGCTGGATCCTCTCCCATCTGTGCATTAACAGTACCAGACAGTCACTCATAACAAGAATGGCTTCAGACTGGGCATGAAGTTGGAAGGCATCGACCCTCAGCACCCGAGCATGTACTTCATCCTCACTGTGGCCGAGGTGAGCTGAGGCTGGCACCCCCATCCTGGTGACTCCCCTCGGGATGGACTGAAGGAGTCAGCCAACGGCACGGAGGGCCTGGATTCAGACAGCCCCCAACCTAATAGGGGGTTGAGGCAGAATATGAGGAAAACTAAAATACAAACAAAAAGCAGGAGAAGGGTTGAGATGGTGAGTTTACTGAGGAGCAGCACTCCCAAGGGCAGGGATGGTGGCATGAGTCCAACAAGGTCCTTATCCTCTTAGGAGCTCACAGTTGTGTGGGCATCAGCCAGATAAACAGTGATACCCCTCGGGGTGATGACAGTTGTATGCAGGGGGGCACTGAAGGGGCAGGAACGGCTTCAGAGGGGAAGAGCCTCCATTGCTGAGTCTCGAGAGGTGAGTAGGATGTCCCAGGCACAAGAAGCAAAGTGAGAAAAAGGCACTGGGCCGTGGAACAGCACGTTCAAGGGCACTGTGTTCATGGAACTGCCATTAGCAGGCTGAGGTCTGAGCAGCGAGAGAAGGTAGCAGAAGGAAGGGTCCTTGGGGGCCTTGAGCTTTGGTCAGTGCCTTTGGGATCTGTCCAGGGCTCAAAGCGGCCAGAGGTTGTCTTAGAATCTCCTGTCTTGTGCCCAGAGCTCAGGGCTCATTAGCACATGAGCTGTGCTCCTTGTAGGATGGGAGGGTGTATGGCAAAGTTCAGGATGCAGGGAAACCTAGGAGTCAGGAGGGGTGAAGGGGGTAACCTTCTAGTAGCAGACCCCTGAGACTACCAGGCTGGATGAGGAGTGGTGAGGGAAGGGAAACAGGGTGTCTGCTGGCATCGGAGTCCCTGTGCTTCCCCCTTATGGGGTCAGGTGTGTGGCTACCGCCTACGTCTGCACTTTGATGGGTATTCCGAGTGCCATGACTTCTGGATCAATGCCAATTCCCCTGACATTCATCCGGCTGGCTGGTTCGAGAAGACGGGGCACAAGCTGCAGCCCCCCAAAGGTAAGGCCTGGCTGGGTTGGTCCCAGTGAGGCAGTGAGCCCCCAGACCCTCCCTGACTCCTTCCCTGTGGTTCCCCGCTTCCCTGTTCCCATTGTACAACCAGCCTTTCTGCGTCCCATCCTGCTATGACTCGGCCTTAGAGCTTCTGCTCTGCCCTTGCCCTTTGAGAGAAGTCCACCCAGGCTGCGTCCTGCTTTGGCAGGGGGGTCCCTGGGCAGGTTCCTGAGGGTTGTGGGGTCCTCAGGCCTGCCTGATTCTGCTGCTTCCGTGTGGGGTGCCCTCGCCACAGCCCAGCCTCTGTCTGCACGGCGCTCTGTTCGTCCCCCCCGAGGGGCCTAGGTTACAAGGAGGAGGAGTTCAGCTGGAGCCAGTACCTGCGCAGCACAAGAGCCCAGGCTGCCCCCAAGCACCTGTTTGTGAGCCAGAGCCACGTGAGTGCCCCCAGGACAGTCACTGCAGCCGGCCAGGGTATCTGAGTCAGCGGACGAGCGCTTACCTACGGGTGCTCTCAGCTCGGTTCTGGTCCTCATCGAACGGGAGGGGCTCCCTGAGCAATTCCAGGGCCAGAGAGGAAAGAAGTTTTGGGTTTCCTCCAGTTTCCCCCCTCTTCCCTACTGCTGAAATCCTCTCCTCCACACATCACCTCTGAGCCTGGGCACTGAGGTGTCCTCCTTTCTTGCTTGGGTTTCCCTGCAATTCTTGTCGTCAGGTCCAAACCTTTATTCTGGGAGCAGCTTTTTCCATCCTTTTGACCAACATTGAAGCTCTCCCATGTGGTCCCAGCTTTCACCTCTTGTCCTTCTTTCTGTTTGAGGCCACTGGCAACTTTATCCCACAATTAAAGCATCTCCTAATCCCAAACCAGAGGCCTGAGAGATCTAGGGAACTCCCAGTAAACAAGTTATTGTTGTCGCTAAGTCATGTCTGACTCTTTGCGACTGCATAGACTGTAGCCCACCAGGTTCCTATGTCCGTGGGATTTCCCAGGCAAGAATACTGGGGTGGGTTGCCATTTCTTTCTCCAGAGGACCGTCCTGACCCAGGAATAGAACCTGAGTCTTCTGTGTCTCCTGCATTGGCAGGTGGATTCTTTTACCACTGAGCCACCAGGGAAGCCCGGTAAACATGTTACCATCTGGAAAGTCCCGGGTCCCCGTGGGCCAGGGACTGCCCCATATTGTTCAGGCATGGACAGGTACCACCTACCCTGCTCCTGCCCCAGAGAGCATACTTACAGGTGACTGGTGGGCTTCTACCAGCTCTTGTGACAAGGGATGCAGATTTTAAGTCAAACTGTTCAAGTCCCGGCCCCACCATTGACCAGCTTTGTGGTCCTGGGCAAGTCACTTAACTTACAAAAATGGAGACGATGATACCCATCTTCCTAGGGTTGTTGTAAAGACTGAGGGAGGTGATGGCTTTTGGAGCTTATGTCCGACACATGGCAGGTGCCTCCCTGCCCCCTCTCCCCACCGCCTGCCTCACATGTCAGCTCGTCTTTCCCCGCCACCCCGTGGTGGACCCAGCTCCCTCAGCTCAAGCTGGGCCGGGCTTGTCTGGGGAGGGGAGGCTTGTGCTCAGCCTGGCAGGCTCTTAGGGTGAGTGAGTGGCCTCCTGTCAGTGACACTTCCACAGTGAGGCTTCCTCTGAGCATCCCTCGGAGGCCAGAAGTGCCTGAGGGCTCAGGGCTGGCGGGTATGATTCTTCCCTGGAGAGACCCTCTTCCTCAGCCTCTTTCTCCCACCCTCCCTGCCCGTGCCCACCCAGCAGAAACACAACCCCCAGGGAACCTATTCCTCTTCCTTTGCCAGTGGGTCCTGGGCCAGCACAAGCCAGCCTGGGCCTGGCCGTGGCAGCCCCTCTTCTTGCCCCCAGAGTCCCCCACCCCTGGGCTTCCAGGTGGGCATGAAGCTGGAAGCTGTGGACCGCATGAACCCGTCGCTTGTCTGCGTGGCCAGCGTGACCGACGTGGTGGACAGCCGCTTCCTGGTGCACTTTGACAACTGGGATGACACTTACGACTACTGGTAGTGGGAGGGCCCAGACTTGGCCCCAGGGGGCAGGGACAGGGGCAGGGGAGGGACGGTGGGCATGGGATGCGCCAGGCAGCCCAGCTCAGCCCTGATATTCGTATTGCTCAGGGGACAATCGACTGCCCTGTAGATCTCATCTACAGGGGCCCAGCCTCTTTGGCACCAGGGACCAGTTTCGTGGAAAACAGTGTTTTCAAGGACCGGGGGTGAGGGCGTGGTTCGGGGATGATTCAAGCACAGTCCATTTATTGTGCGGTTTATTTCTGTTCTTATTACATCAGCCCCACCTCGGATCACCAGGCATTAGATCCCGGAGGTTGGGGACCCGGATCTGCATCATTTAGTAATTATGACAATTAAATGTTTCATCTAAAAATACCGAGGTTAAAACAAGCAGACTCCGTGACCCATGACTTTCTCTGAGATATTAAGGCGGTATTAGAGTTTTTAGTTACTGTTGGAATTTTCTGACTCCCTCACCAGTCACCAGTCTGACTCTCCCTCAGAAGTAACATGAGGGTGGGCCCTGTCGCCGTGATGTCACAGGACAGCGGGCTCCAGGCCTCGAAGTCTCACCTGAGACAGTGAAGAATTCTTGGGTTTCAGGTGTGATTCCAGCAGCCCCTACATCCACCCGGTGGGCTGGTGCCAGAAGCAAGGAAAGCCCCTCACCCCTCCACAAGGTGACCCTGCAGCCTGAGCCACCCCTCTCTCCCCAGTCCTTACCAGTACCTCATTAGCTGGGTCTCTAAGGGCAGGCCAAGGGCACACGTGTAGCCTGGAGCCTTAGCTTCTTTGCCTGAGAGCTGAGAACCCTTTGATCTTAGGAGAGTACTGTTAAACCCTGACTCTGTTGAGGCTGAAAGGAAATTCCTGGTCCAGGGGTTAGGACTCTGCCCTTTCACTGCCGAGGACATGGGTTCGATCCCTGGTCAGGGAACTAAGATCTCACAGCCAAAAAAAAACCAAAACGAAAGTTAGCTGAGCCCTGTCAGTAAGGGAACAGGAATCCAGAGTGAAGAAAGTGTATCCTTCCCTGTCAGTGGTGTTACACTGGCACTAGTGATAAAGAACCCGCCTGCCAGTACAGGAGACGTCAGAGATGCAGGTTTGCTTCCTGGGTCAGGACGATCACCTGGAGGAAGGCATAGCAACCCACTCCAGTAGTCTTGCCTGGAGAATTCCATGGGCAGAGAAGCCTGATGGGCTTCAGTCCATAGGATCGCAAAGAGCTGGACATGACTGAAGCGACTTAGCACTCAGAACATACATTAGGGGTTCAGATGGGACTGGGGCTGGAGCGAGGCAACAGAGCCAAGGAGAGGACTGGGAACCGGGGTTCCCAGATAACCAACTAAATTGCTTGCTTCTGCCTGGCACCCCTCCCCTTCAGGAGCCCCCTGCAAGGAGCAGGCTGTGACACGGGGATTTCTGTCCACGGGCTTCTGTCCTTTCCACACCCCTGGCCCTGCTTGGAGGGGAGGAGCTCCCCGCTACACCCGGCCTAGACATTGCCCTCATCCTCTCCTCCAGACTACCCAGACCCTGACAGCTTCTGTTGGGAGAAATATCTGGAAGAAACTGGTGCCTCTGCTGTGCCTGCCTGGGCCTTCAAGGTGGTGAGTTGGCTTTCTCTGCCCTCAGAGCTGAGTTCAGGGAAGTGTGGAGCCCTCGGTCAGGCAGGACAGGGCCCCGGCCTCCCACTTTGGCCACGGTTTCCCCAAGCACAACACCTGGGCATCCCTCTTGGGGCCTCAGCTCTGCTGAGCAGGGCCTTAGCCTGAAGACCACTCTCCCCCTGTAGCGACCCCCACACAGCTTCCTGGTCAACATGAAGCTGGAAGCCGTGGACCGCAGGAACCCAGCCCTAATTCGTGTGGCCAGCGTGGAGGATGTGGAGGATCATCGGATAAAGGTGGCTCTGGGCCCCTCGGGCTGGGGGAGTGGACAGGCCGATGGGGCAGGACTTCCGTAGACGGGGCTGAGGTCAAGGGCATGGCATGAGCCAGACTGCAGGGAAGCTGCATGTTGCAGGGAAGGGAGCTCTAAACTTGAGGCGGAAGATCTTGGGTCTCAGTCAGGTCTCATCTGCGACTTAACCTTTGTGAGTCGGGACAGATCCCGTCCCTTCTCTGAGCCTATCAGATGGGCCCATGAATCCTTGTCCTACCCAAGGACTGATGGGAGATGCCAGTAACTTCAGGGCTTCCCTGGTAGCTCAGCAGTAAAGAATTCACTTGCAGTGCAGGAGCCACAGGAGACACGGGTTCTATCCCTGGATCGGGAAGATCCTCTGGAGGAGGGCATGGCAACCCACTCCAGTATTCTTGCCTGAAGAATCCCCATAGACAGAGAAGCCCGGTTGGTAGGCTGCAGTTCATGGGGTCCCAAAGAGTTGGACATGACTGAAGCAACTTGGCATGCATGCATGCCAGTAACTTCATAGGTGGAACCCTTGGGAAGTGTGGTGGTCGAGATGGATTATTGTGAGGTTGGCTCCTTTGTTCTTCCAATTCAGGATCTTGCTTCTGACAGGCCCCAGGGATGGGGAGAGCCTCCTGGGGCCTGGAGGACCTCCCGGCCTAGCTGGGCTCCATGAGGAACACCTGACCTCCCGGGCCTTTCTTTCCTCCCCAGCTCCACTTTGATGGCTGGAGTCACACCTATGACTTCTGGATTGATGCTGACCACCCTGACATCCACCCGGCAGGCTGGTGCTCCAAGACGGGACATCCCCTGCAACCTCCTCTCCGTGTGTACCCCTGGGGCACTCTGACCCTTTCCTCCTGATGTCTGACCCTGCCCCCGAGCTCTGGCACCACCTCCCTTCTATAGTATGCCCACAGTAAACTCTGGGATCCCTCATCCTCCCCACCCTGGGGAGGGTCTCTGTCACACTGAGCAGTGCTTCTGGCCTCCTCAGTTGCTGGGTGGGGGACCTGGAGGTGTGAAGGGCCAAGCTCACTTGGGAGCAGATGCTTCGGAGGTAGTTGTGCCCTGAGGAGTCTTCTCAGCGTCCAGCAGAGCCACGCAGAGCATGCGCAGTGCTTGCTAAGGCATCGTGGCTCCCTGCATCAGATCCTGCTCCCCGCTGCCGGCAGGGCTTGGAGGTCACCCGCATCTGTTTCATACGGGGCATGGATCCTTCTCAACTGTTCTCCAAGCATAGACAGAGACTAAAAAAATAGTCCCCAAAGTCTTGGGGTTGAAACTGAGAAACGAGAATAACATGAATCTGGCTGATGTAGCTTCTGGGTGCAGCTGTGTCCACACCAGCCCCAAGGTGATCGAGGGTGCTCTTCTTTCCAGAAACAGAGGGTATGGCCTACAGGTTTCCACAGTGTATATGAGAGGCAAGCCCCCATTCCCCCGTGAGGGACTGATGTCCATTCGCAGGAAGTGGCGTCCCAGCCTGGCTCATGGCCCCTGTACCTGGGAACTGGTTCCTAGTGCTGACCTTCCCTACCTTCCATGTCCCTTCCCCCAGGCCCACCTCCACCCCCCAGACCCCATGCTGACCCTTTTCTGCCTGCTCCTCCAGAATCCAGAGAGCCCAGTGCTGCCTCCCCCACGGGCTGTCCCCCTCTCAGCTATCGGAGTCTGCCACACACCAGGACCTCCAAGTACAGCTTTCACCACCGGTGAGTGAAGGGCTCCCGCTCAGGGACCCTCAGGCACTGCTCAGAGGGGGTCTGTCTTGTACCCACCATGGGTGGCCAACCAGGGCCCACCCGTCTGCTCTCCCAGTGGAGCCAGGCTTGGGAAGAGCCAAGTGGGACCAAGCAGCTTCATCTCAAACCTTCTTCTTTTTCAGGAAGTGCCCCACTCCTGGTTGTGATGGCTCTGGCCACGTCACCGGCAAGTTCACAGCTCACCACTGCCTCTCGGGTTGCCCCCTGGCCGAGAGGAACCAGAGTCGGCTGAAGGCAGAGCTGTCGGACACAGAGGCCTCAGCCCGTAAGAGGAACCTCTCGGGCTTCTCCCTAAGGAAGAAGCCTCGCCATCACGGCCGGTGCGGAGGGCAAGGGTGCGGAGCCTCAAGTCCTCCGAGGCCAGAGCAGGCGCTGAGTCCCTGCCATGGGCCCGGCTCCTCTCTCTCCAGGATCGGGCGCCCTCCAAAGTACCGGAAGATCCCACAGGAAGGTTTTCCGAGTGAGTCCTGGGTTATTTGTTCCCTGTGTCCTCCACCATGTTCACTGTGACAGCTTAGCTATTGGTGGGAGGAGTCACCAGGGGGACACAGAGTGGGAGAGGCTGGGGGGCAGGTGTCGCAATACTTGGAGACAGAGAGCAGTGCCGAGACACAGCATGGGGCCTTGAACGGCCTCAGATGCTAGCCCCTTTCTACCTCAGGCCTTGCTGTGAGTCTGCTGGCAAGATGCAGAGCCTCTCTGGGCTCCTGGTCACCCTCTGTGAGGCGGGATGATGCCCCAGCTCTGCTTTTCTCAGTCTTGGCTTCCCGGGAGGGAAGTCATGGCCATTACTTTCTAGCTGTGTGACCTTGAGCAAGTCACAGCTCTGAGCTTCAGTTTTCTCACTTGAAAACATGAATAGTACCTGCCTTTCAGGTGTCAGTTACCTGAAAAAATAGTGGCTACTGCACTGCCAAGCACCTGCTGTAGGCCAAGCACCGCTTCAGCCGCTTTATCTTTACCGTCTCGCTGACGCTCACAAGCGGTCTGCAACATAGATGTTGTACACCTGGTCAGCTTCCATTGTAAGGCCGTGTTCTGACTGCCAGAGGGCGCTTGCCTGCTGTGTTCATTCCAGAATTATCCTGAGAACTTGGGAAGTCTTTCCATGGACAAGGCTGTGTTCCGGATTAGACTGGGAAGGACTCACCCGAGTCCTGAGACACTTCAGGGACAGGGCAAGGGACAGCGCCCAGGCCTTTGACCTCTGGGCAGGGCTTCCCTGTTCCATCAGCTGGCTGGCTCTCGCAGAGGGGACACTGGTCCCTCTGGATTTTGTTCCTTCTCACGCATCCGAGGGTAGGCCTCCTCAGTGTGGATCTGCTGGAAAACAGCTCCCTGGGGAAAGCTGCCTGCCTGGAGAGCTCAGGACTTGGCTGTGCTCATGGTGCTCATGGGGCCCTCCAGGACCTGTGAGTGTCAGTTCTTGGAAAGAACGAGGAACCACTGTGATTTCCTTACACACCGCTTCATCTTCTTTTTATTTCTTTTTAAAATTTATTTGGCTGCACCGGGTCTTAGTGGCAGCATGTGAACTCTTAGTTGTGGCATGTGGGATCTAGTTCCCTGACCAGGAATCGAACTCGGGCCTCCTGCATTGAGAGCTCAGAGTCTTAACCACTGGACCACCAGAGAAATCCCCTCAATCAGTTCGTTTTCAAGTTGGGAAACTGAGGCCCATGTTAAGTGAGGTGCCCAGCATTAAAAAAACAAGTTAGTAAGGAACTGATTCCAAGTCCAATTTGTGGTTTCTATTATACTGCGTTCCCCCTCTTCCCTGCCCTCACGTTTCCACAGTGCCTATTCAGCACAGAGTTGCTAACTTCTAATAATAATGCTCTCAACTAAATGTTTGTAACCCCCCAAACGCATATGTTGAAACTTCATCCTCATCCTATTTGGAGTGGGGCCTTTGGGAGGTGATTAGGTCATGAGGATGGACTCCTCATGAATGGGATTAGTACCCTCCTAAGAGACCCCTTGCCCCTTCTGCCATGTGAGGACACATTGAGGAGATGGCAGCCTGGGGGTCAGGAAGTAGGCCTTCACTACATACCCAGTATGCTGGTGTCTTGATGACTTTCAGTTTCTAGTATGAGAAACACATTTCTGTTGTTAAGCAAAAGAAAAAAAAAAAGAGGAGCTATAATAGATGTTTAGCAGTTAGATAAGATACCACCCTGGTGGTTCAAATGGTAAAGAATATGCCTGCAATGCAGGAGACCCAAGTTCAATCCCTGGAAAAAGGAACGCAACCCACTCCAGTATTCTTGCCTGGAAAATCCCATGGACTAGAGGTCTGGCGGGCTATAGTCCATAAGGTCTCAGAAAGTCAGATAAGACTGAGCAACTAACACACACACACACACACACACACACACACACACTAGATATTTTGCAGTTAGATAAGATACTGCGGGCTGCCTACAAATGCTTCTGTCCTATGCTCTGGGGAAGAAAGATAAGGAGCTCAGCCCCCAGACTCCTCGCCAGGATACGTGGAGCACCAGATAGTGGACCTTGAAGAGGGACACTGCGGGGACAGGAGGCCAAGTGCCGGCAGCAGCAGCTGTCACGGGAGATCCAGGCTGTACCCTAAACGGGTCCTCTGCAAGGGCTGACTGGGCTGTGCAGCGGTTGCAAGCTCTGGGGTTGTCCTGAAGGCTGGGGCTCTTCAGGGTGTGGGTGGGAGCCTGGGTTTGGGCCAATGAGCAGACAGACAGCAGGCGGGCAGTTAGAGAAGAACCATCAGTGAGGCTGGAACCAGGATCCCAGAGGCTCTGAGGAGGATTGTGAGGTCCAAGGAGTCAGGGCAAAAGTCTGAAGTGAAGGGGAGGGACGGAAGGACACGGTGATGAGCAGGGTGGGCCTTGGAGAAGAGGGCAGCGGGGGGCCGCGTGCTCGAGAGTCTGGAATTAGCACCAAGTGAATAGGATAGAGCCGGCTCTCTTGGACTCTGGGCAGAAGCAGGCAAGCCCCCTGGGACAGTGGCCACGTGGCCAAAGGCCAGCCAAGGCAGGTTAGGTAGGCAGAAGCCAGGTTTGCCAGAGGCCCCAGAAGTAGACGAAGTGCAAGTACACAGCTGCCAAGCCCGGCCGAGGAGGAAGCCAGGTAGAGTAGGGTTGCTCACCAAAAGGTCGAGCCGCTTGGAGGCTGGAGGTTGGGAGCCAGGGGTTCCAGGAGCAGATGAAGCAGAGGGGCAGGCAGTGGGAATGGGCGAGTGGATCAGGGATCATCCTGGAGGTGCCAGAGTAGGCGGGGGGCAGGCATGCAGGGAATGAACCAGACTCGGCTGGGGACGTAGGAGGAGGAGAGAAACTTAAAGCAGTGGCATCGGCTGGGGGGTTCACTTCAGACAGGGCAGGCTGGTTCTCCCCACCACCGCCACCACCCCGCCACGGCATGCGGGGATCTTAGTGCCCTGACCAGGGATCAAACCTATGCCTCCTCTCATGGAAATGTGGCGTCTTAGCCACTGGACCGCCAGGGAAGTCCCCTGGGAAGTCTGACTGCACCTCAAACAGAATCCCCCTGAGGCTGCAACAGTCAGGGCCCAAAAGGACTTAGCAAACCAAGGGCAAACAGGATGGGCATTTGATGTCCAGGCTGAGGGTACGGCAACCCACTCCAGTATACTTCCCTGGAGAATCCCATGGACAGAGGAGCCTTGCGGGTTCCAGGCCGTAGGATCACAGAGTCGGACACAACTGAAGCGACTGAGCACACAGCACACTGAGGTGGCCTGGATATCAGGGGCCATGTGGATGCAGGGTCTCCAGAGAGTGCTGTTTCCAGGATGCTGCTGCAGCTCCAGGAGAAAAGAGCATCCTTGCGGGGCCCAGCTGCCACAGCCTCGGGGGAGGGTGGGGTTTTCCTACACGGTCTGTAACATCAGGGCCAAGTGCTCGGTGAGGAGTTGGGGGATCTGCCTCACCCCCTTGGCTCTGCAGGGCTGTCTGAAAGGGGCCACGGTCCGGCGTCCTCTGCCAGCCAGTCTCCCAGGTGGCCTGGGGACGAGCGGGCTTTGGAGGGAGGCAGGTTGGTCCTTGGCCCTGGCCACCAGCCTCTGCCTCTGCCTTGCAGCACTGACCGCTGATGTCACACACCAGTCCCTCTTCATGTCGGCCCTGTCAGCCCACCCTGACCGGTCGCTGTCCGTGTGCTGGGAGCAGCACTGCAAGCTCCTTCCCGGTGTGGCGGGCATCTCGGCCTCAGCAGTCGCCAAGTGGACCATCGATGAGGTGAGGGGCAGGGACCCGTCCCTCTTCCTCTGCCCCTCCTTTGCCCTCACTGCACCCTGGCAGGAGGGCTCAGGAAAGGGCCCCATCAGGTGGAGCCCCATACCACTCCTGACTCATCATCCCTCCACAGCCTCTCCCAGCTGCCCAGTGGGGCTGCCTGAGCACCCTTTGATAGGCCTGTCCTGGGGATGGGGAGGGGGGCGTGCCTCTAATCCGGCAGGAGAGACCGGCTCAGCCCAAGGCCTTGGGAGCAAGGGGCCTCACCTTGGGCCCCCAGCAGCACAGAGAGTCAGGATCCTCTGGGGCTGCTAAGAAAAATTACATTGTCAGAGCCCAGGAGGCACCAACACCAGGCAGGGCCACCTCCTCCCTCCTCTCCAGAGCCCCATGCCCTTGGCAACACGTCTCCTTTGGTTTCCAAGGTCTTCGGCTTCGTTCAGACCCTGACAGGTTGTGAGGACCAAGCGCGGCTCTTCAAGGATGAGGTGGGTGCTCGGTGCAGGGTGGGGACCGAGCAGCGTCATGGTCCTTGAGATGGCAGGGCGTGAGCACTGCCTCCAGCTGGGGAGGGCCTCTGTTGTCCCACCTGAGGTCAGGGGGTTCCAGTCACAGTGACCCACGTCTTTGGGGAAAATCTGGTACGGATGACCACAGCCTAGCTTGGGAACCCAACCCTCTGTGTTCAGACTGTCAGCGGGAAGAGAAACTGTCCCAGAAACACGATTCCATTCACTCCTTTGCTCTCTGTGCAAACTTAGCTTCTCTAATGGCAGCCAATTAAAATGTATTTTGACTGACACGACTATCGCTATTTACTGCAAGGATGCTAACACACACTTAAAATTAAGACCCAAAAGCTTACCAAAGATGAGAAGCAGTGAGTTGTAGGTGAAAGACCACTAGCTTCGTGGGCAGGTGGGTGTGAACCCTGGTTCTGCCGGTTAGAGGTCTTTTGAGTCTGCGTCTCCTCATCTGTAAAATAGAGAGAAGATGGGTATAATGATGACTACCTTGCAGGGCCACGCGAGCACTGGAATTGGTGAGTGGGTCCTGGTACCAGAACGGCAAGTGTGACTACGTCACTAGTGTCTGTATACGGCCACAGGCCCGAGATAGGGAGGGCTCGGTCAGTGGTGGTTCTGGCTTTCACTGTGTAGTTGTCCTTCAACAAAGAGCTTTATCATGACTCTCCTAATTTGTAGTTTGAAATCGGAAGAGACCTTTTGAGTTTATTTAGGAATTCCTTCCAAAGACTACACGTACCTCCTCCACCTAAGAGAGTATAGTCTCAGCTCCCCAAAGATGCCGCTTCCAGGTGAGGTGCCGGAGAGAAAGAAGTCTCCTCTTTCCCAGGAAGCATCTCTTTATCCAGGGCCAGCACGGCCAGTTTCTTCATCGACCCTTGGGCGGTGGCCCTCCCGAACTCCTCTCCATCTGAGTGCTTGCCTTCTTGGTTCGTGATTTTCTTCTTGGACTGTGTGTGTTCAGAGCTGTGCCCTGTGTTTCAGATACCCTCTGATCAACACAGAACGCACTGGGCTGCTGATCCTCTGGGTGGTCTTTCCTTTTGTTTTTAAAAAGACTTTATATGTTTTCAGAGCAGTTTTAGGTCCACAGCAAAATTGAGAGGAAGGTGCAGAGTTCCCGTGTACCCCCGCCCCATTATCAGCATCCCCCATGAGAGTGGTCCCCAAGAGAGTGGTTACACCTGATGAGCCGACACCTAGGTTTTTTTAATGGAGGTGAAATATGCGTGGAGTGAAATGTACACACACATATGTAATTATACTTCTCAAAGCTATGATTCTACAGGTTTTGTGAAATGTATACACCCTGAACCCAATATGTCAATCAAGATATGAAACATCCATCATACCAGAAAGTTCTTTCTTGACCCCTGTTGTCAGCTCTCATAGACAACCGCTGTTCTGATTTCTAGCTCCATAGATTAGTTTTACCTGTTCTTGAACTTCATGTTAATGGAATCATACAACATATACTCTTTTGCATTTGTCTCTTCAGTGGAATGTTTTGGAGGTTCATCCACATTATGTGTAGCTAGTAGTCAGCTCCTTTTTATCCCGAGCAGTGCTCTGTTTTATGAATATCCCACAGTTCTCCTGTTAATGGACATTTGGGTAGTTTTCTTCTTGTCCAGATTTGAACCCTATATTTTTGTTGGCAATAGTTCGCACGAGCTTTATTATAGCCACGTCATACCAGCTTGGAATTCATGAAAGCCCCCAGGTTGCCCCTTCTGTCAATTGTCGACTATAGTCTAACCAAATCTTCCAGTGTGTTACTTGTACTGCTGGAGGGTTTTCTTT
Source organism: Bos indicus (assembly GCF_029378745.1). Taxonomy (NCBI): domain Eukaryota; kingdom Metazoa; phylum Chordata; class Mammalia; order Artiodactyla; family Bovidae; genus Bos; species Bos indicus. The sequence continues at coordinate 72,136,650 of NC_091772.1, forward strand.
TTTGTATTAGCCTTAATGTAAAACTTTATGTATCCCTATTAAATGATCTCTTGCTGGTTTCATAGTCTCATTATTTTAAAGCTTGAATTTTGTCATGTCTAATATTAATAAGGCTTCCCATCCTTAGACAACTTGTACTAAGCCTTCTATCTTCCACCAAGTCTTCTCTGCACGTGTTTAGTGAGACAGAGCAGAAGGTGTATCACCCACTAGAGATCTTCCTTTGGGTGATGACAGGTTGTAAATCAATGCTCTTTGAGTTAAGAGGCTTAGCCAGCCACTTAACTCCAATCACTCCGGAGTTTGGTCCTCGGGCTTTCTCCGCTTTTTAGGAGGAGTTGTCTCTCCCTTGAGCATCTGCTGTGTATTTCAGTTCAGCATGATCTGTGATGCAAAAAAGCAATGCCAAAGGGGGAACAGTGTGCTGGTAGCCCACTGGCATCCAGTAGAGTCTACCCAGGGTAGACGGGGACTTCTGCAAGGTCTGAGGGTTGCCTTCTCCGGGGTCTGGTCTACATCATCTGTCATCCCCAAGGAGGATGCTGCTCCAAGGAATGGGCTTTCTCTGGCTGAACTGATGCTTTGTGGGACATAAGTCAGGATTCGTTCTAGTCGGGACAGACCAGTCATTAGAGGAATGCTTCATGAGTGAGAAATTGGATCTGCTCCAATTTCAGATCAGTGGTCTGATGGGTAGCCTATCCAGTCTGGTGATCAGCACCGGTGGTCCTAAGGAAAGTCTGCGCAGTCCTCTCTTTGTCCCCTTTATGGTAGCTGTTGGGTATTTGTTCACCAAATAATTATTGATATCTGTATGTGCCTGGCCCAGCATAACGTGATTGAGGGCCGATTCCTTAGTCTTTCTGCCTTAGTTTCCTCATCTGTAATATGGGGGTAATACTGGTACTGCTTCCGAGAAGTGTGGTGAGGATTATTGAATCAGTTAATGCACCACAAGTGTTTAAGAAGAGTGCTGGGCTCATAAGGAACACCATAGTCGTGTTGTGTTTGCCGTGAACCATAGGAGGGATGGTGCCTCTTTGATAAAGGGGTCCTAGCCTCAGGAGAGGGAGTTCTTCAAGCCAGTGGTGGGACCAGGAGCCCTGTGGCCCTCCTGCCCAGAGGCTCCCGAGCCCAGCCCAGCCCACCTGCCAAGAGACAAAGCCCTTGTACTTACCATCCCCCCTCCTTGCCCCACCTTCCTCCCTCTCTGGCTCTCTTCAAATCCTACCCTCCTCCTTAACAGATTTTCCCCTTCCCTGTCTCTACTTATAACCTCGTCCCAGAGAATTAACAATTATCAACCGCTTTCATATTTGCTTCACCTATTTTTAGGTGAAGTAGCTTTAAGTAAAGAGTGGACATCATGACCTTTCAGCCCTGAGCCCTTCAGCACGCATCTCTTAAAGACTAAAGTCTTTTTCTGCATAACCAGCACCTTGTCATCCCACTGAACAAATGGGCAATAGCTGCTTTATATCACTTGTATTCTGCTGTATTCAGATTTCCCTGCTCGTGCCTGGAATATCTTTTGCAGTTGGTATTTTTGAGCCAGGACCCAAGCAAGCTTCACACAGTTGATCTAGATCATCACGTCTCTTAAATATCTTCTGTTCTAGAATAGTTGCCCTCTGTTTGTTTCTTTTTTCACAACACTGACAACAGTCTTGGTGAATGTGAACTTCTAGACTTGTCTCATTGCTTCCTTGAGGTGTCATTTAACTAATTCCACTCTCCCCTGTGTTTCTTATAAACTGGACATCGGGTGCAGAGGCTTGGTTAGATTCAAGTTAGATCTCTCTCTCTTTTCCTCTCTTCCTTCCCCACCCTGCCCTTCCTTCTCAAAAAGAGCTCACAGGTAACAAGGTAGAGCTTAGCCTACATCACATGGGATTGCCCGCTGTGTCTGCTGGTTTACTATTCACAGCACTCTCATAGACTCGTGGGTTTATATGAGGACAGCAACAATGGGTTCTTAGAAGCCCCTGTCAGTGAGGACGCAGAGTGGTTTGCAAATACACTCTGAAATCCAGACCAGCCAACCAGAAGAGAGAGAGAGACTGTGTGTGTGTGGACACGGGGAGGCCAGTGGATGTCTTTCTTTCCTTCTCTGTCCCCATCGCTGTCTTCCTTTTTTCCTCCCTCCCTTCCTTGTCCTTTCTCCTTTTTCCTTCCTCTCCTCGCCTTCCGCCGCCCCTCCCCACACCTGTCCTTCACGCCCATCTTCTTTCTCCCTCCCACCCCCCACGCATCACCCCAACCCTCCTCCTTCCCCTCTCCGCTTTCCACCTCCCTCCCTCGACCCCTCAGATGATTGACGGCGAGGCCTTCCTTTTGCTGACACAGGCGGACATTGTGAAGATCATGAGCGTCAAGCTGGGCCCAGCCTTGAAGATCTATAACGCCATTCTCATGTTCAAAAACGCCGACGACACCTTAAAGTGACTGCCTCAGGGCTGGGCCCTCCCTCTGCAGCTGATGCTTCCTTCCCAACTTGAGTTCCTACCATCCCACCTGTGGACCCCCCCACCCACCCTCTGGCCCTTAACCGGGGTGGTCCTTCTCTCCGGGGCCACTTCCTGCAAGGTACAGGGGAGCAGAGGAGCCCTGGGGAGGATGGAGTCCTAGCCCCCTGAGTCCTGGAGCTCATCTACTACCAGGCACACCAGTGAGGGTGTGAGCGGGCCACTGGAGCGTTACTGATGGCGAAGGTTGAAGGTGCCCCACCAATGACGGCCCCACCTCTCCAGCGACCTGTTTCATCACCAAAGGGTCTTTCTCTCAGCAGTTAAAAAAGAGTCTGGTAGAACGGGAGTCCTTCAGCCTGAGGCCCTTCTCTCTTCGGCATCTCTCTGTGCTTCCCCCCCACACCCCCGCCCCGACCCCACCATCTCCTTTCCTCCTTCCAGGAAGCCACCCTGCCACAAACACATTTATTCAAAACAGCACCTCGCCTGTTTCTGTCTGCTGGTTTTGTTGCCCTCATTCTGCTGTCTGGTTTTCCCAGACATTCCCAGAGGTATGTCTTCATAGCATCCACTGAGGGCTGTGGGTGCCTTTCTGTCTCTTGCCCAGAAGTGGGGATTCTGAGCCAGGATGCCTTCAGCATCCAGTTCTGGGATGTTCTTCAGGTCCCAGTTCTGGACCACTTGGTATTTGAGCTAGGTAGCCGAGGCCAGCCCCCGGGTACATCAGATAATCCCGGGCCATGGGCCTGCAGGGTAGCCGGCAGACGTGGAGGCTCTCAAAGCAGAGCAGAGCATCCTTCCCTGCCGCCGTGGGTCTCAGCCAGTGTATTGCCCAGGAGGTAAGGGCCCCATGCCTGCCAGGCCTTTTGCCATGGGAATGTCTGCCTGGCATGCACTCTGTCTCTTAGATGTCTTGGTTTTGGGAAGTCTTACGAAGACTCTTAAAAAGTGGGATTTGGGAAGAAGATGAATTCCTCTAGCTTTGAATTCTCCATGTCCCTTAAGCTTCTCTTACCACCCTCCATCTGTCTTGCATTGCCAGCCGGATACCTGCCATGGCTCTGGGATTTTGACCTTTCTGTCGAAGTGTGGCTCCACTGAGCCCCTGCCAAACCTGCCTCCCAGCCTACAGGGGCAGGGGGCAGAGGCCGCACACATGGAGGTGAGGTGCCACCGCCAGGCTCTTGTGGAGCCCGGGGCCTCCCCTGGACCCCTCATCTCCGCCACATGATGCATACGTGCAGATGTGCGTTGGACACTCTCAGATGTGCTTGTCAGGGTGCAGACATGAAGCTTGATGTGGGAAAGTGTCAAGGGCTATTATTGTGAAAATATGAAGCTTTATCTTTGGGAAACCCAAAGCTCTGTTGATTACTTGCCTCGGCCCAAGAGAGGACCCTTTCTCACGGAGGCCCGGGTAGCTGGACCAGGGCAGCCGTTCAGCCCCCTGCTGCACTGCCACAGGGCTGTGGACGGACCTCAGAGACACCACCTTCCCGGGAAGGCTTGGCCCGGCCCTGCCCTGGGCAGGGGGCTGGGTTTACCGAGGTTGCACAAGCGTCTCCTTGCTCAGGAGTAAGGAGGAGCCCGTCTGAGCCTCTCTGTCCTGGTTGCTCGGGTGTCACTGAAGCCCACCAGCTCCATGGCCTCGTCTGCTCCCCCATGAGACTGCAGAGAGAGCTCGCTGACTCTGGCGTGAGAAGACAGCAAGCACACACAGCCGTGCTGTGGGGCCTCTCCACTTCTAAGGAGCACAGCTGGGACGGCTGAGCCACGTGGGTCTGCCCTCCACTGTCCTAACCCTTGTCTACGGGAAAGACAAGATGGACCAGGGGCCTTGGAGAAAAGGGCCCCCAGGCCCCCGAATTTTGAGCCTCAGCACTGTCTTAACGGGAAAGAAACCAAATCATAAAAAAAAAAAAGGGGAGGGGATAAGAAATCTGCCTTCTGTCCACCCCACTGGTTCTTCACCCCCTCCCTTTGCCAAATGAAATCATTACACCATGACCTGGGCACACAGTGAGGGGTGAAGGGAGGGAGTTGTCACCCCTGTCCTGTGCCCTCCAACCTGCTCTCCAGCAGAAAAAACCACCATACTTTGGCCCTGGCAGCCTCTCCCAGCCCTTGCCCTGGCTTAGGACAGCCAGACGCTTTCTGTTTAATTTCTGAAGCAGAGAGAATGATCCTAGAGTTGGAAAATGAAGCCTGTTTGCACTTTCATTCACACACACTTTGGTGGAGTTATGTTTTTTTGTACTTGCCTTGTCAGAGTGTGCCTGTGTGTGTGTGTGTGTGTGTGTGTGTGTGTGTGTGTTCATGCATGCACGCAAGCGTGCGTGTTCTTTAAGAGAATCTTCTGGTTAAAGATAAAGTCACTCTTGAGAGGAAAATTTACAAATAAAATGTGGTGTATTTTGTCAGTGTGTTGAAACAACATAAATAAACTTGAAGACCAGGATGGTTTGCTGTCAGAGTCTTTCTATTTTCATGGTCAGAGATCCAGAAAGCACAAAATGAATTACCGTTCCATCAATGGAGAGAATAAAGCATTCTTTATTGTAACATAATAAGCTGTTAGAGATCCTAAAGCATCTGATTTTTATTCTATTTTAAAAGATAAGAAACAGGATAAAGATAGATGGCTGTATTAGTCAACATAATGTAAACAATGGGAACCCCTGAGCATAGTGTGAAAATGACCTGATCCTTGATAGTTTATAAACGGTCAAGAGTGGAAAATTCAATCAAGCCTCCAGGTTTTCTGGGGTTTTTTTGTTATTTGCTTTCTGTTCTGTTTTGCTGTGCTGGGTCTTCGTTGCTGTGCATGGTTTTCTCTAGGTGCAGCGAGCAGGGGCTACCCCTAGTTGTGGTGCGTGGGGCTCTCGTTGCAGTGGCTCGTCCTGTTGCAGACCACGGGCCCTGGAGCGCACGGGCTTCTGTAGTTGTGGCTCGCGGATTTAGTCGCTCTGCGGCTTGTGGAATCCCCCCAGACGAGTGATTGGTGTATGTACCCTGCACTGACAGCCAGATTCTCATCCAGTGTACACCAGGGAAGTCCCTCCAGTTTTTTTAAATGACCTCTAATTGAGGGATGGGGAAATGTCAAGGTGAGCAGTTAGAATTTGTTAAAGTTCCCAGAGATGGTGTGAGCAGATGCGGAAGTGGCAGCAGTAGTCCATCACATCACGCCAGCAACACCCTTAATTCCTTGGCTCTGCTACTCTTTCAGACTGCTTGGCTAGAAGAATACCAACCATGGAGCTGCCTAAGAGCCCATCTTTCCCACACTTTAACCAGGAATTTATCTTATTGAGCAAGTTGGAGCCATGGTGGACTGATGTTCTTTGGCTTCAACACTTAGGGCTGCCCAGGAAGCAACTGGAATTTGGGGCGGGGATGAATTAACTTTGACTTCCCTTTACCTTGCTCCTCAAACCTCCTACCCCATTACCTTTCACTTTGTCTCAGTAAATGTCTTCACCATCTATGTCACAGAGAAAACGGAGGTCATCAGAAGGAATACCCCACCTTCCTGCCACCGTATATGCCAGTCCCCTCCTACCTGCATCCATCCTTTCCTGCCTATCACAGTGGAAGAACTGGTCCTTCCCTTTGTCTGAAGTTAACCATCTACCAGCCATGGCTGCTATAAAAGGAAAAGAAATGGTATTGATAGACAAATAAGGACTTTTGGAAATTTCAAATGTGATTGCAGAGATAATTCAGCACAAGGGTTGAAAGATTAAGTTGATATTGTCCCAAAAGTAGAATAGAAAAAGAGATGAAAATGGGGAAGAGTAAGAAAATTAGGAGGAGAAGGGGATGACAGAGGATGAGATGGTTGAATGGCATTACCAACTCGATGGACATGAGTTTGAGCAAGCTCTGGGAGTTGCTGATAGACAGGGAAGCCTGGCATGCTGCAGTCCATGGGGTCGCAAAGAGTCGGACACAACTGAGAGACTGAACTGAACTGAACTGAAGAAAATTAGAGGACTAACTAGAAATCCAATATACGACTAATAGAAATGCCATTAATAGAGAACAGATAAATTATTATAATAAAAAGGAACTTAAAAAAGGAAATTTCACAGAAATGGGAAGATCCCACTACATGCCCAGGCCAGTGGATGTAAAAGGAATGACACCAAGCTATATTATTGTGAGATGTCAGAATAATGAGAACAAAGGGGAGCTAAAAGCTCCCAGAGGAATAAAACAGGTCATATCCAAAGGAACATTAAGTACAGTAGCATTGATCTTCTCAATAGCTATGCTGGAAGCAAGAGAAAAGAGAGCAATGTCTTCACAACTTCAAAGAAAAATTCTGTGCCCAGTCAAGCTGTCAATCAAATATGAAAGCAGAACATTTTCAAACATTCAAGGTTTCAAGCTTTTACTTCCCATGCACCTTTCCTCAGAAAGCCACTGGACAATGTGTTCCATCAAAATGAAAAGAGTAAATCAAAAAAGAGAAAAATCCCAGGAATTCAAAGATATGTCTTTTCAACATAAGAAAATCAATCTATATAATATTCCACATTACTGGAATGAATGGGAAAGTATATGATCATCTCGATTGATATATTAACAGAAAAGCCATTTGACAAAAATCCAACACCGTTTCACAATAAAAACTGCCAGAAAACTAGAATAGAAGGAAACTTCCTCAACATGACAAATGGCAAGACAATATTCATGGGTAGGAAGACTTAACATTGTTAAAACATCAATACTTGCCTGCAGTGATCTATAGAGTCAGTGTAAACTCTGTCAATATTCCAGTGTATGTTTTTGCAGGAATATATAAGCTGATTCTCATATTTGTATGAAATTGCAAGTGGCAAAATCTTGAAAAAGAACAAAGTTGGAGGACTCAGACTTTCTGGTTTCAAAACTTACTACAAAGGTAATGTAATCAAAATGGATGATACTGGCATAAGGGCAGGCATAAAGAACAACTGAATAGAACTGAGAGTCCAGAAATAAACCCGTATGTTCATGGCCAATTGACTTGTTTTTAATCTTTAGCAGTACTGCTCGGCATGTGGGATCCTGTTTCCTCTATACCAGCAATTGGTGGAACTGGTGTCTGCTGTATTGGAAGTATGGTATCTTAACCACTGAACCTCCAGGGACATCCCAGCAACCAAATGATTTTCTTAAATTTTTGTTTAAAGCCAATTGGTTTTTGATGAGTGTCAAGTCCATTCCATGGGGAAGGAACAGGACACTGAGATTTCCACTTGTGAAAAAGTGAGGTTGGATGCCTATCTTACACTCTATAGAAAACTCCAAATGGATCAATGACCCAAAGAGCAGAGCCAAAGCCATAAAACCCTTGTAAGAAAACGTAGAGGTAAATTTTTATGACCTTGGAATTGACAGTGGATTCTAGATATGACACCAAAGTGCAAGCAACAAAGGAAAAATCAGACAAGTTGTACTTCATCGAAATTAAAACCTTTTGTACATTGAATGAAAAAGGTGAAACAACAGTCTACAGAATGGGAAAGAATATGTGCAAATTACATATCTGATGAGAGTTTAATATCTAAATATATAAATAATTCCTAAAAACTAAACAACAAAAAGACCATCCAAATAAAAAAATCGCAGAGCACTTGACTGAACATTTCTCCAAAGATACACAAATAGCTAATACACACAGAGATGTTCAACAGCATTAGCATTAGAAAAATGCAAATCAAAACCACAATGAACTACCATGTCACACCTACCAGGACCACTATAATAAAATAAAGGAAAATAATAATTGTTGGAAAGGATGTGAAGAATCTGCTGGTTGGGTGCAGCCACTGTGAAAAGTTTGGCACAGTTTGGCTCCTCAGAAAGCTAAATATAGAATTACCATTCTACCCAGTGGGCTTTCCAGGTGGCGCTAGTGGTAAAGAACCCGCCTGCCAATGCATGAGACATAAGAGAGACAGGGGGTTTGATCCATGGGCCAGGAAGATCCCCTGGAGGAGGGCATGGCAACCCACTCCAGGATTCTTGCCTGGAGAATCCCATGGACAGCTACATGTTCTCTGGCCAGCTATAGTTCATGGGGTCGCAAAGAGCTGGACATGACTGAAACGACTTAATACACACACAGCACATATTACCCAGCAATTTTACTCCTAAGTGTGTATATAAAATGGAGAAGGAAATGGCAACCCACTCCAGTACCCTTGCCTGGAAAATTCCATGGGTGGAGGAGCCTCGTAGGCTACAGTTCATGGGGTCACAAAGAGTCGGACACTTCACTTTCACTTTTCATACATCTAAAAGATTTGAAAACAGATTATTTTTATGCCAGTGTTCATTTAAGCATTATTCACCGTGTTCAAAAGGTGGAAGCAACCCAAAAGTCCATTAATAGATGAATAGGTAGACAAAATATAGATGAATAGATAGACGTGTGTGCTAAGTCCCTTTATTCGTGTCTGACTCTTTTCGACCCTGTGGACTCTAGCTCGCCAGGCTCTTCTGTCCATGGGGATTCTCCAGGCAAGAATACTGGAATGGGTTGCCATGCCCTCTTCCAGGGGATCTTCCCTGCCCAGGGATTGAACCCACATCTCTTATGTCTCCTGCATTGACTGGTGCCATCTGGGAATCCTTGAATAGATAGACAAAATGTGGTAAATCTATCCATACAGTGGAATATTATTCAACCATTAAATGGACTAAGCAACATGGATGAATCTTGAAAATATTACACTAAGTGAAATAAGGCAGGCACAAAAAGACAAATATTGTATGATTCCACTTACATGAAATATCTAGAATAGGCAAATTTATAGAGACAGAAAGTAGACTGGAGGTTACCAGGGGCTGGGTGAAGGGGGAATTGGGAGTTATTGCTTAATGGCCACAGAGCTGTGCTTAGGGGTGATGAAAAAGTTTTGGAAAGAGATACTGATGATGATTGCACAACACTGAACGTACTTAATGACACTGAATTGTCCACTTCTTAATGATTAAAATGGCAACATAGATTTAACCACAGTTTTAAAAGTTAAGAATAAAAAAGAGGACTCCCATAGGATCCAGGAAATAGGACATCCAACAAGAAGAGGGACAAAGAAAGGGCTTCTCCGATGGTTCAGTGGTTAAGATTCCACATGTCCCCTGCAGGGGGCATGGGTTCATCTAATTCATGCTATTTAGGCACGTGGAAGTATTAATAAAATTCTGCATGCCACATGGCACACTCAAAAAAATTTTTTTTTAATTTTTTAAAAGGAGAAAGACAAAGGGGATTTCCAGAGTGATGGAAAAAGAAGGGCCAGGCTGACAACTGAGCCGTTGTCCAGATGAAAAGAGAAGGATGAAAATCTCCAGGAAGGATGAGAAAAAAAAAACAAACAAACCCAATGAAATTGGCCAAAAAGTTCATTCAGGTTTTTCCCTAAGATATTACAGAAAAACTCAATTGAATTTTTTAGGCTAACCCAATATTATTGCATTAGGAGGCTATTTTCAGCTTTATCAAAGAGTTTGAGAATGATTTGCATGTGTGTTTGTACAGGTGTACAATATATGCAGACGTGTTCATTGAATATTTCAAACAATCAAATGAGACAATGACCAATTAATTTTAGAAAAAGCAGAGGTGAATGTTTGAAGGGGCGAGATGGAAATATTGTAAGGAAACCACTTGAGAACTTCTAAAAAATGACAGATGGAGGGAATCTCAGTATAATCATGCTATTTAGATACATGGAAGTATTAGCAAACACCAAAGGAAGCTCTGTGACAGCCTAGAGGGGTGGGATCGGGTGGGAGGTGGGAGGGAGGTTCAAGAGGGAGGGGATGTATGTATACCTATGGCTGATTCATGTTGATGTGTGGCAGAAACCAACACAATATTGTAAAGCAATTATCCTTCAATTAAAAATAAATACATTTTTAAAAATACCAAAGGAAGCAGTTAAAGTGCATTCCTTGTCCATGAGGAAGGAGATGGGGAACAGACCTTTCTCATTATCTGCCTCATAGTCCAGCTCCACTTTTAAAATTCTGTACATTTATCACTTTCTGAAAATCTTTTTCTTCTAAAAGAAAAGTAAGTGGGGCGGGAGCTGGGGGGCCTCATCTCTAGCCTGTGTGTGAATTCTGTTGACCCAATCCACATGGGTAACAGGCTTCTCAGTTCTGACCCCTGAGTTCCCTCTGCCTATGGATGAATCTGCAGGTGTGAGAGAGTATGTGTAGGTGGGGGTATTGGCGGGAGTAGGGATGGGGCGGGACAGATAAAGCAGGGAAAAGTGGGCCGAGGGATTCCAAGGTGGAGGGAGTGTTCACAGAGGTGGATTCCCATTGGTTCAGACTGTTTCCCCTTCTCATCCCTGAGAACAAATCTTTGACCATCACATCCAAGCTACAGAAGCCAGCCAGCTGAAAGAGAGGATACAGGGAGGTTGGGAGGGGAAAGAAAAAGGAAAATGAAGGGGGGACGGGGGATGCCTTCCTGCCATGGCCTCAGGGCAGGAGTGTCCTTGGCCATTTTCTGCAGCATCTTTGAGAGGAAAGGGCAAGTTTAAGCACCACCGCTGATAGTGTGTCAGTTGGTACAACTTTTTAGAGTAACTTGGTAGGTAGGTCAAAATGAACCCAGAACTCCCACTTGCAGGAGTTACCAGGGAGAAACACTTGCCAAGGTCACATGATATTAACAGAGATATTCTCTGCAGCCTCCTTAAAATTACTGTGATTTTGGTTAACAGTCTGAGTGTCCATCAGCAAAGGAACAGAGGACGGAAAATAGTAGTGGGGAAATTAATCCCACCTTTAGGAGTGTGACACAGCGAGGCATGCGGGATCTTTAGTTCCCCGACAAGCCCGTGCTCCCTGCAGGAGGAGTGTGGAGTCCCTGATACAGATATTTTTAAAATGTTGTATGTGTTGACACGGGCTTCCCAGATGGTGCTAGTGGTAAAGAACCCACCTGCCAATGCAGGTAGACTTAGGAGAGTTCCATCCCTGGGTGGGTGAAGATCCCCTGGAGGAGGGCATGGCAACCCACTCCAGTATTCCTTCCTGGGGAATCCCATGGACAGAGAAGCCTGGCAGGCTGCAGTCCATGGGATCACACAGAATTGGACATGACTGAAGTGACTTAGCATGCAGCACGCACACATGTGTTGACACAGAGAGCTGTGTGTGAGGGGGAAAAGCGAGTTGCTGAACAATATGTACAGTATAGTCCATTTTTGGGGGTGGGATGGATGAGATATGCAAATGAAGGTGTAGGCAAAAGTCTGGAAGAAAAGTCACCTTTGAGTTAATAGCAGTTATCTCTGGAAATGAGATTGAAGATAGGCTGGAGGAGAAGTTTTCACTTTTTATTTCAAGGTCTTCAGTGTGTTGGAATGCTTCCATACTGATTATGCAATACCATCTTGTGGGATTTTTTCAAACTGGCTGGAAGAGAGGAGGAGGTTGGCAGAGGAGGAGCAGCTCAGCCCAGGAAAGGGGCAGGACCCTGGGCTCTGCCCTGATTTGCTCAGTGCCCTAGAGCCGGCTGCTGCCCCTCTCTGGGCCAAAGCCAGGCAACTGCTGCCGTGTGTGCTGGTGGAAGAGCGAGGCATGCAGAGCTGTCGAGAGCACATTCACCAGTTTCTAAGGCACTGGAATGACTGGGAAGTTGTTGACATTTTTAAAAATTTATTTTTGGCTGCACTGGGTCTTTGTTGCTGTGTGCGGGTTTCTCTTATTGTGGAGCACAGGCTCTAGGCATTTGGGCTCAGTAGTTGTGGCAAAGGACTTAGTTGCCCCAAAGCATATGGGATCTTCTCAGACCAGGAATCGAACCAATGTCCCCTGCATTGGCAGGCGGATTCTTAACCACTGCGCCACCAGGGAAGGCCTGTTGACATTTTAATTAAAAAAAAAAAAAAAGGCAGCAAAGGAGGCAGCATGGCAGTCAGCTCTGAGTTCCCTGCTAAGAAGAGGGACACAGGGCAAAGCTTTGTTCACCTGTCCAGCAATCCAAGCTCCACCCCTGCCCTGAGTTAGAACACTCGGTCTGGGCAGCTACAGATCAAACAGGACAAAGCCTGGGGTGAGCTGAGCCCTGGTTCCTGAATCTCAGTTCTCCAAAGGGAAAAGTGGAGCACGGGTCTCCACTCAGACAGGGTGCTCCTCCCACATGGGTGCCCAGGCAGTGCCGGGGCAAGTGAGCTCTGGGCCCAGGATTTGGCTCAACACAACAGAGTGCCAGGAGTATCAGGTGGTCAGGCTGGCACGGTGGGCAAATGAGCTGCTCCTCCCCAGACGGATCCACGATTGGGCTAATCAAAGAGGCTGGTGGTCCCCATTAGTGAGAACTGTGCAGAACAAGCGCCTTCCTTGGTCAATTTCTCAGACTCTAAGCAAAAGGGATAGTGACTCTGCTAATGGAATCAGGGAAGGCTGAGATTTCAGCAGGGCTTGGAGGTGGGGTTGGTGGGGGCAAGATTTCAGAGAGTGAAATGTGACAGCATTAAAGGGACTTCAGAGCCCCTCCCTGTTGGGCATCATCACAGATTCACACGACGTTCCGGGAGCTGGAGTCACTTGCCCGAGGTCACATAACGTAAGCTGTGCTGTACCTTTTAAAAGACGGTCCCCAGGGCAGGGCCCAGTGGAGGAGCCAGTGAGCACTGCCAGCATTGTGATTCAGGTCCAGCGGTTAATTAGTAACCGGAAAGCCCGGTAGCCAGTGCCCAGCCAGCACGGCTGAAGGTTGAACTTCAGCTGGTTTGGGAGCCTGAGAGAGTGGGTGACAGGTCGCTACTGCCTGGGAAGGTTGTTCGGGCAGTCAGGATTGGGTTGTGGGTCAGAGGGACCATGCAGAGAGACTGGAAGGCAGAGCTGGGTATGGGGCTGGAGCCCAGGACCTGAGCTGGGACCTAGTTTTTTTCAGGTGAGTGACTCCACCGTGAGCAGGACACCTGCCTGCCAACGTGTTCGTCTGCCAAAACGGGAAACTAGTTACCTAGCTAATTTCCTTCCTAACTACCGTATTGACTTCCTTTCCTTTCTGACACCCTCCTCCCTAACTCCTTTCCTTCATTTCTTCTTCCTATCACTTCCCTCCCTTCCTTCTTCCCTTCTTTCCTTCCTTCCCTCTCAACTAATCATCTACCTGTGCTGCCTAACTTTCTTCCTTCCTAACCAATCCATTTCATCCTTGCTTCCTTCCAAATAACTTCATTCCTTCCTTATTTTAATTAAAAAAATTAATGTTTGTTTAATTTCTTGTCGGTGCCACGCAGTATGTGGGAACTTGGTTCCCCAACCAGAGCTTGAACCTGCACCCCCTGCATTGGAAGTGCAGAGTCTTAACCACTGGACCGCCAGGGAAGTCCCCCTTCCTTCCTTTTCTAAATTCCTAACTTCTCCCTGAAATTCCAGGCCATGGGCTTTGGCGTCAGACTGGCTGGGTTCAAATCCCAGTTATATCATTTGCTGCCTAGATGTCTGAGTCACATCACTTCACCTCTCTGTGCCTGTTTCCTCCTTTTCAAAACAAGAATGATGATAGTTCTTAACCCATGGCACTGCAGAAACAAAATAAGGCCAAAGTGGTATGTAATGTCACATATGTCATTGCAAGGCACTGGGCAAGCAGGCTTACAAATGAATAAACGACAGTAAAGTGAAGACAGTGTAGTAACAGAAGTGGGCACAAGGAAGGGAGCTAGGGTTCATGGGGTTGGGGGTGGTCCGGTGAAGCTTATGGGAAAGGCTGGTGAGGAGAGATGCAAAGGGTTAGCGGAGCAGACCTGATCGGTTGGTTGAGAGAGTGTTCCAAAAAGAGGGAACTGTGTGACCACCACCACCCCATTCCCACTGCATCCAACATGTCCAGGAAGATGAGGGCAGGAACATGGAGTGATGGGGCAGAAGGGTGCACGTCTAGGCTGGGGCAAGGTAGAGGAAGAAACAGGCTTGAGGGCTCTCAGAGGAACTTGGACCACCTCCTGAGAGTTTGCAGGGGTCTCTGTAGGTCTAAAGAGCTGGGAGAAAATGCTGATGCTCATTCAACCTCTGGTCGGAAAATCAGAAGGCAGTGGTGCGGGAGAGAAAGAGGCTGAGAACTGCTCAGGTGTGGGCACCACAGTCAAGGTCATGGGACAGTGTGGTGGTGGGCAATGAGCCAAAGTTCCCACCAGGACTTAGTACCCAAGTAGTAAATGAACAGCAACACCTTGAGAATTTTTACATAATGGTACAGAGATAAAAAGATAACTACGATAACCTACCCCCACTGTCACCTTGGGTCATGTCTCTCCAGCCTTTCTTTGGTGGTTATGTGCATTATGTCTTTATTTCCTTAACAAAGTCACCTACCATTGGTCACCTACCATTTGGAAACCTGCTTTTTTGCCTTGACATTGTTTCGCGTATATGTTCCCATTTCTGTTTACATAGGCCAATATGTCATTTTTTAAGTGAGTGATTTTCCAAATTATAGATGTACTCTAGTTTATCTTATCAATTCATCCCTTGATTCATTAGTCACATATGTACTGAGCTCCAGCCCTATCCCAGGCTCCGATCTGGATGATAGAGATTCAGAGTGAATGAGAGTAGTCTTTGCTCTTGCAGAGCCAATGTTCAAGTTCAAGACAAAAAATAAACAAAGCGTTGTAAGATAAGGTGTCAGAGAGTGATGTGTTATACAGTAAAATATAAAGCAAAAAAATGTGGATGAGGAACGGGTGGGACTGGTATTGCAGAGTGTTCAACCATCCTGGTTTGCCCAGGATTGTACGGGTTGAAACACGGAAAGTCTCACATCCCGGGAGACCCCTAACCAGGACAATCGGTCATGGAAAGGGCCTCTCTGGGAGGTGATGTTTGAGCAGAGAGCTCTGTGATATGAGTGGAAGGCGATCATGCAGATGTCTGGAGGAAGGGTATTCTAAGCACAGGGAAATGTAAGGGCAAGGGGCAGGAGGTCAGAGGGTGCTCCGTGTTTCTGAGGGACAGCAAAGAAGGAGCTGGAGCATAGAGAAAGGAAGCGCCTGGAGACCAAGGAGCAGAGGGAGTGGGAGCCATGTCACGTGGAATCTCCTAGACTGTGGTAAAGACTGGATTTTAATCCTAAATTTGGTGGCAAGTACACTGGAGTTTTTGAGCAACAAAGTCACATGATCTGACTTCCAGTTTTAAAGGGTCACTCTGGTTTTTGGTGAAGAAAGACTGTAGAGGGTCAAGTAAGAAATAGGAACACAGTGGGAAAGTGAGTGGGATAATCCATGCAAGTGATGATGGTGGCTCAGGGCCAGCTGGTTGCAGCAGTGGTGTCTGGATATATTTAGTTTCATTTATTTACTTATTTAGCATACAATTGCTTTGCAGTGTCATGTTAGTTTCTGCTGTATGATGAAGTGAATCAGCCATATGCGTACATACATCCCCTCCCTGTTGGACCTCCCTCCTACCTACTCCCATCCCACCCATCTGAGTCATCACAGAGCAGCAAGCTGGGCTTCCTATGCTTTTTTATAGCCCGTTCCCACTAGTTTTCTGTTTTACACATGGCAGTGTATATATGTCAATCCCAATCTTCCAATTCATCTCAGCTTCCCCTTTCCCCACTGTGTCCACATGTCCATTTTCTACATCTGTGTCTCTATTCCTGCCCTGCGAATAGGCTCATCTGTACCATTTTTCTAGATCCCACATATATGTGGGATTTTGAAGGTTAAGTCTAAGGTGATTTTATGGTGTAGTGGTGGATGCAGGGTGAAGGAGCAAAGTTTCTAGGATGAATTTTAGTTGCTGGTTCGAACCTTTGAATAGGAGGAAGTACCGTTTCGGGGATAGATGCCAATGGAGGAGCAGGCTGGGGAGAGTGGAAAGAATGCAAGTCAGGACTTTCATTTTGGACACGTTAAGAGTTAGGTGCCTCTAGACCTCTAACTGGTGAAGTGTCAGAGAATCCAGAGTCAGGAGTGCATCAGAACTAGAGAGATGAGTTTGGGAATTGTGGAGTTTAGTCGACACTTAAATCTGTTAAACTGGTTGCTGTCAACTGGGGAACAAGTATAGAGAAAGGCCAGGCCAGTGTTTCAGGGTAAAAAAAGAGGGAATGCAGTGGAAAAGATGGAGAAAAAGCAGTTGGTGAAGTAGGAGGAAAACCAGCAGATTCTAATGCCAAGTGGGAAGAGGGGGTCATATCCTCAGGACACTGAATGACATGAGAACAAAGAGTTCATCGCAGGCTCTGGCACGTGGAGGTTACTGGTCTATTCTTTTGGGGGCATGTTGGGATAACAGCCTCTTTGGAACGGCTCCAAGAGAGGAAAGGAAGAGGGAATAGGAACTGAGTCCAGACAACTATTCCAAGGAGTTTAGCTGAAAAGGGAACTTATCAATGGGACAGTCTCTCAGGATGTAAGTCCCAGAGAGGGGACTATTACGGTCAGCGAGTATTCTGATGTACCCTACGCTTGGCCCTTGAGGTTACTATTATTTTCATTATTGTTTTCCTGTTCTAAGCAGTGCTCCTAAATGAAGGCTGCATCAGGGTCTTGTCATTGAAAAGAAATGACCTTGTTCTGGGTGTTATGTTTTGTCAACATAATATCCTGCCCATCTGTGTGTTGGTTCAACATTTCCATTTTCTTTAAAAATGAAAGGCTCTGATACTGTTCACTTGGGCTTTTCTTGGATAACTGCCCCCACCTACATCAAATCCTACAGAGAACCCCCCCACCAAGGCCAATGGGCTCAGGTCCCTTTCTGATGAGCCCCCTTGGCCCCAGCTCCATAGATCCCCACACTGTGGTGAATTACAGAGGTCTGAGTGTGGCATGTGGTAGCCACACAGAAAGTTCCAGAAGAACAGGGGCCGTGTCAGGCCCTGTCAACTCCTTCATTCCCCAGAACACCCCGTATAACCTCCTTGAGAGATACCCTGTGAGTACCTGATTATTGCACCAGGCCATCATGCACCAGGGTGCCGCTGGGACCCTGCTTCCTGGTGATACCGACCAGGGTTCTTGATCTTCACAATGATAGAAATTGACCAGAGACCAGGCAAGAAATTCAGACAGGGGCCCCTGTTGCAGCAGGGGGAGCAAGAACAAACAATAGATCCTCTTGCTTGCTCACTGCCTGAGTGGGGGACAAGCTTGTTCCTTGTATGGGTGAGAGTAGGGGTGTGTCTGGGGCTTTCGTGGTAGCTCAGTTGGTAAAGAATATGCCTGCAATGCAGGAGACCCCAATTCGATTCCTGGGTTGGCCAGATCCTCTGAAGAAGGGATAGGCTACTCACTGTAGTATCCTTGGGCTTCCCTGGTGGCTCAGACAGTAAAGAATCCACCTGAAATGCGGGAAACCTGGATTTGATCCCTGGGTTGGGAAGATCCCCTGGAGGAGGGCACGGCAACCCACTCCAGTATTCTTGCCTGGAGAATCCCCATGAACAGAGGAGTCTGGTGGGCTACAGTCCATGGAATCGCAAAGAATCGGATGTAAGGGGGCGACTAAGCACAGCACAGGGGTGTGTCCAAGGGTCAGGCCGAAAGAGTAGCTTTAGGTATCTTGCCCCCACCCTTAAGTGGTATTGAGTGAAGGAGGCATGCACAGCACCCTGCTCCTCAACAGTGGCAGTTGGATTTTTTGGTTTCTTTGTATCCTTTGGGTTCAGATATTTGCCCCATCTGCCCATGCACACAGTTATTTTTAGCCCCATACAGTTTCTTTGTATTTTGCTGCTAGAGGAGAGGTGTGTCCAGGTGCAAGCATTGCAGCACTGCAGCAAAGAGTGCCAGCTCCCAGTCCTGCTCTGGAGACAGCAGTCAGAACCTGGAGGGCCATCGGGAAGGACCCCAAAGTCCAAGTGTTCAGCAAAGACCAGGCCAGGCTGATCGAACCAGACACCCAAACCTGAAGCACCTGCAAGTTCTTGGGAGCCAAAGTGCTCCCAGGTCTCTGAACTTCATCTTCAGCCCCAGATGGTCTGTAGTGGGCCAGGGTAGGCCCCAGGGAGCATATCTCCTCCCAGACAGGCCCCCTACACACACACACACACACAGATTTACTGATAAACACCAATACGAACACAATCCACAAAAACCACTGTCACACATATGTATTCATAGACACACACATGGACACAACATGTTAACATGTATAGAGGTACACACTGCCGTGTCCACACACTACACTACACAGAGACTCATTGAAGCACATAGACACACAGACCAGTCACCAATGTACAGACGCACCGACAAAATCACACAAACGTGGTCACACTGCTGCACAAACACCTTGACACGCAGGGACACACTGATACACCAGATAGACAGACAGACACACATCTCTGCATGGAACACCTGCACACACACCCGCACCCCACACGCTCATGTGCATTCCAACAAGCCCCAGCATCACCCCAGCTTTCCTGCAGCTGTTGCTCACGCCCTTCTACCCACACCCCCCAGGGGGAGGCGATGTCCCCGAGGGAACAGAGGACTTCGGTCCCTTCTTAAGCCCTGCTGGCTCCCGCGTGACATCAACAGCTCCCTCGCCGCGGCCGGGAGTTCCAAGCTGAGTGCCGGGGCCGGGCCAGCGCCAGGCACAGACACTTCGGCCCTTGTTGGGAGAACAGAGAGGGCTTCTTGTCCACTGTCCACCCTCCGGCTCCCACCACGGCTTCTCCCAGCGGCCTCTCCGCAGGCTGTGCAGGTACGTGGGGCCGGGGAGGCAAGGGCCTGGCAGAGCGGCTGTCAGGGCCCGGCCAGGAGGGGTGTGGGCTGCAGGAGCACGGACTCGGGGCACTGGCTGAAGCCAGGCTATGCTCCGTATTTGGGCAGCTCTGCAGCTCGCCTTCTCAGAGCTCCATGGGGCTGGGCCTCCCAGAGCAGCCTGGACAGGTAAAATTCCCTCGCTTCCCCTGTGGTCACTTTCTCAGCTCCCGAGAAGACCAGGGGGTGGTTGCTCCAGGGCCCCCTTGTAAAGATGAGTGGTCTGTACAGCAGCCCGGGCCCCACTGCAGGCCAAAGCTGTGATCTCAGGAGGCGCAGTACCCAGCAATCCCCAAGAGCAATCTCAGTTTCTGCTCTTGACTTTACAGTCTAGGGTGGGGCTGTGGGGTCCTGGGCCTGCCAAGCCAGGGCCTGGACATGTAAGCGTCCTCCACCTGCTCCTGGTAACACAGACTGCTGTTCACACTCTCCACTGTTTTATCTCAAACAGACACAGCCAGGGGCTTCCCAGCTGGCATTAGTGGTAAAGAACACGTCTGCCAATGCAGGAGATGTGAGAGATGCGAGTTCTATCCCCAGGTCAGGAAGATCCCCTGGAGGAGGGCATGGCAACCCACTCCAGTATTCTTGCCTAGACAGTTCCATGGACAGAGGAGCCTGGAGGGCTACAGTCCATAGGGTCGCAAAGAACCAGACACGACTGAAGTGTCTTAGCTCCTTGCTCATGGGTCTGTTCATGATTCTGGCCCAAGGTCCCCAAGGCAGCTGCCCCTCCAGGGACATTAGGCAGAAGTCCTTGTGGCTGAGACATGATAGTCAACACAGCATCCAACCCAGGGCTCTCTCTAGGGATCCAGGGTGGCAACATGCCTGTATAGGGTCCAGGGGAGCCCAGCCTGCCCCTCGCAAGCTGTGGGACCCTAGGCAAGTCCCTTTCAAGGCCTCAGGCTCCCCGCCTCTGAAATGGGAGGAAGAGTCCAGACTTTATGCCCTGCAAGAGTCCTTCCAGCCTTGGCCTTCCCAGACATCAGAGCTGCCCTGGCCATCCCCAGTGCTTGAAAAGACTCAGCCTGGGAAGGGCCACCCCTGACCATTCTCCCTCCTTCCCTCCTGAGATGTCTGACTAGAGAGGCTGGGCCCAGAGGACATCATTTCTTGTCCCAGACAGGGATTGCTGGCCTAGGGCAGGTGCAGGGAGTCAGGCAGGGGAGGACAGAACAGCAGTGCCTAACACCCTATACAGGCGACACTAATTCCCCAGCAGCACCTCCTTCATCCTGCTCCTCCTTGCGTCCCCAGAGCGTGCCTGATCATTGCTACAGCATGGACTCGAGCCCAGCTGGGACCCCCAGTCCGCAGGTAGGTGGGTCTTGGTTCCCCCAGCCACCACCAGGGGGCTTCCTTCCTCCCAAGGCCGAGGAAACCCAGGGAGATCCTCGTCAGCCAGGTGAATGGTCCCAGTACTGGGATGCCCACCGATATCACTGTGAGCCCATGGAATCAGGCCATTTGCAGGGTAAAGAGAAAAGACACTTGGTCAAGAGCTTCAAAAAGTAAGTGAGGTGGAAAAATTATGGGATTGGCCCCAAGGCCACCTGTATTCTTGTGCCAGTGGGGCTGCCTGTAAGTCCTCCGACGGCTCTCTGCTGGGTCTCAGTTTTCTTACCTTCACATTTGGTACAACAGCCAGTGGCCTCCCAAGGCTATCATGAGAAGCAGGTGAGATGTGGATGGTTGGGTGGGTTGGTAGATGGATGGAAAGAAGGAAAGGAGAAAGGGACGCAGGAAAGAAGGCAGGCACGCTAGCAGAGATGTTGGAAAAGGGAGCAGGGCTTGGGCCAGGGGGAAGGGAGGAGGCCAAGGAGTCGGGACCCTCTGATCTTAATCACCTCTTTCTTTAAATGTCTTTAGCCCCTGAGGGCCAACGGGAATATCAACCTGGGGCCTTCTGCCAACCCAAAGTGAGTTCCAGTCTCTCAATCCCTTTCTTGCCTGGCTCCCCTTGCCTTGGGAATACAACCCAAGTTCTCTGATTCAGCATCAAGACCCTCTGCCATCTGAGCCCAGGACCAGCCCCCAGCTTTATCTCCCACTGATTCCCCAGCCTCTTCTCATGCTGAGCCCTGTGGCTGGAATATCCCCCTGAAGCCTTAATTATTAGCAGCCCCCCACCCTCCAGGCGCTTCTCTGTCTTTGGAGGCCAGAGTCCTTGCCTTCTATGTGGTTGTGTTTGGTTTTTTCCATTTCTTGCCCTTTTTTTACTCCATCGTGAGATCCCCAGAGGCAGGGGCCAGTCTGAGAAGACCCTCTTGGCTGGAAAAACATGGCCTTCTCCAGCTTCAAAGTTAAAGAGAAGCCCTGATTTGAACTAATGTACCCGGTTTCCCGAGCTGGCAAATGCTGACCCGTGTCCCTTCCTCTTGCCCCAGTGCCCGGCCCACGGACTTTGACTTCCTCAAAGTCATTGGCAAAGGAAACTATGGGAAGGTGAGTGACCTGCGAGCACGGGAAGCCTGGGTTTCCCCCCTTTCCGGCCCCTTCCACCCCCTGCTGTCACTCGCGTGTGCAAAGTGGGAGCTTACAACCTGCAGAATCATGGGCACACGGCTGGAACTGGAGGTCTGCACCACCATCAAGAAACCCAAAGCCCAGAGGAGTAGTCACCTGCGGGTTCTGCATTTGTCCTCCTGCTCAGGTCCTCCTGGCCAAGCACAAGTCCGACGGGATGTTCTACGCAGTGAAGGTGCTGCAGAAAAAGTCCATCTTAAAGAAGAAAGAGGTACCAGGGCTTGGGCCCAGGCATCTCCTCTTCTGCCTCTTGACCCCCAGCCTCAGGTGGCTTCCAATGATGGGTCCAACTCTGAGCATAGAGGTGGTCCAGGTCAGGGGGGCTGGGTGGGATGCTGGCCCCTCTCCAGGAAGGCAGGCTAACTGCCTCGCCTGGTGGGCCTGCAGGTGGCCCCGGCCCGGCCCTCTGCCTTCCCCTGAAGATCCAGGGCTCCATGGCGAACCAGTCTTCAGCCCTGTTAGTGCCAGCCTCCCCACCTGTGGGGGTCGCACTTCAGGCTCGCCAAAGGCCCTTCAGGCCACAGCCTTCCAGGAGTTCTAGATGCTTCCACTGATTTGAGTCTCTCTAACGCCAACTCCATGAGAAGGACAGAACAGGCCCCGAGGAAGGATGGAATGTTAAGTCAGAGGACTCAGGAGAGGGAACTAAGGTTAAAAAGGAGCTCACGGGGCAGGTCTTGGTGAAGGAGGCAGCCTCGAAGATAGGCTTTTGATGATCTGAAAAGAGGCGTCCAGGCAGGGGAACAGGAACAGAGGCCTGGATGTGCATAGTGCCTGCCTTCTTTTCTCTGAGAGCTTGTCCTTGGAACTCATCTATTCAGTCATCTTGCAGCTTTGTTGAGGCTTCCCTGGTGGCTCAGATGGTAAAGAATCTGCCTGCAATGCCAGGAGACTGGGTTCAGTCCCTGGGTCAGGAAGATCCCCTGGAGAAGGGAATGGCAAGCCACTCCGGTATTCTTGAGTGGAGAATTCCATGGACAGAGGTGCCCGAGAGGGCTATAGTCCGTGGGGTTTGGTGAAAGAATCAGAAAAGACTGAGCAACTAACACTTGCACTGGGGTGAGGGGGCAGGGAATTTGGACCCAGGGCTGGAGCTGCACCCAGCTGCACTGGCGGGGGATGAGGTGGACCACTCGAGCCCTGAATGCTGGGCAAGGCCCCCCGGGCTTGGGCCTGAGGGCAGTGAGGAGCCATGGTGGGGATTTGAGCAGGGTGGGCGCGTGGGTGGTAACACGACCCGTGTGTGTGTGTGTGTGTGTGTGTGTGTGTGTGTGTGCGTGCGCATGCGTGTGTGTGTGTGTGTTCGTAACTCTGCAGCAGAGCCACATCATGGCAGAGCGCAGCGTGCTCCTGAAGAATGTGCGCCACCCCTTCCTTGTGGGCCTGCGCTACTCCTTCCAGACACCCGAGAAGCTCTACTTCGTGCTGGACTACGTCAACGGGGGAGAGGTGGGTGACCCGAGCGCATCCCATGTACCCACGGTGCACCAGGTTCTGGAATGATCTCCCCTCACCCTTACCACAGACCCATTTTGCAGCTGAAAAGACCAAGGCTCGGGGAGGTAACTCACTGGCTCAAGGCTACCCTGCATGCACTTGGCAGAGCCAGGATTTGAAGGCAGGTCTGTCTGACTCCCAGCCATTTTCATTTCTTGACTCCCACGCAAAGCTGCCCAGAATCCCTTCAGTGGACCTGGGAAAGGTCAACGTTGGAGGAGCTCTGTGGTCAGTGGTTCTAATTTTACCCATTTTACACCATAGACCACTGCATGGGAATGAGCAGTCCTTGTGGTTGTGATCTGGGGCCACCTGGTGACCCAGAAGCACAGCTGGGAAAAGCTAGGCTCCCTCCTCTGTCTCTCTGAGCAAGATGGCCCTTCTCAGTGACCCCAGATTTAACCTGTGTGACCTCATGCTCTTTAGCCTGATGCCAAGAGGGAAGTTTTGTGTCCTCCATCCCTAAATTCCCTGGTGGAGGTGTGAAGGACTTTTCTTTGCCAGTAAATTAGACAGAAGCAACTGGCCCAGGGGCAGGTCTAACCTGGGCTCAGTTTGACCATCATAATCATTTTATCACATGGGATAGAGGAAAAGCACATGTCTGACCCACTCAGGTTCAAATCATGGCTCTGCCAATTATAGTCCGTGACCTTGGGCAAGTCACCTGGCTGCTCTGATACTTCCAGTTTCCTTTTCCGTGAAACTGGCCTCCTACTTGAAACCTGGAAGGTAGTCAGGAGAATAAAAGAAAAGTAGAGGTGTATTAGGGTGCGGCTGGAGCCTGGCACACAGTAGGGGCTCCATTTTTGTTAATTCACCTTTCCTGCTGACGCTTTGCCAGCTCTGTAGGATGGCTGGCATGCCCTTCCTTGTATGATGGTGTTGTAGCTTTAAGAGGGGGTGACTTGCCCAGCTGCCTCCAACCCTGCATCTGTGGAGCTGGAGCCCCCCAGGAACCCTCTCACACACCTCCTCCCCCTCCAGCTCTTCTTCCACCTGCAGCGGGAGCGCCGGTTCCTGGAGCCCCGGGCCCGGTTCTACGCCGCCGAGGTGGCCAGCGCCATTGGCTACCTGCACTCCCTCAACATCATTTACAGGTGAGGCCTGCCTGTGGCACAGAGCCAGGCCTGGCCCTTCCGCCCCAACAGCCAGGGGGTGTGTGGATCCCTAGATCCTGATGAAATCCCAGTGAACTTGGTCCTCTGCCTGAGGAGGAGGGCTGGTGTGGCTTCAGCATCATAGTGCCCTTTTCTTTCAATGTCTGCAGGGACCTGAAACCAGAAAACATTCTCTTGGACTGCCAGGTTAGTGTGTGTGTGTGTGTGTGTGTGTGTGTGTGTGTGTGTGCATGCACATAGTTGCACGTGTGTGCTGTGTGCCCATGAATATATGTGCATGTGCATGCATTGTGCATGCGTGCATACGGCTAGGGACACATTCAGGTGTATGTGTGCATGTGTGCCTATGACTGTGTACATGCATGTAAATGTTTGCTGTGTGTACATGGATGTGCATGTACTTGTGTTCATGAGTGTGTATACGAGGCCTGTGGTGGGGCAGGGGTAGTGTTACACAGAGGCTCGAGGATTTTGTAGTGCTTCCATGTCTTAGACTGAGTTCCCTGGAAATAGGCTCTGGAATGGAGTGTAGGATGCCAAAGGTTATTGGGGAACATATTTAAGGGGTGACGGGCAGGTTTGGGCAGAGGAAACAGCACATCTGCACTGCACACACTTGCTCTGCAGTTGCAAGTGAGACCTCAGCTGGTCTTCCAAGGGTGGGGTGCACCCCAGCTGGGATGGCTCTCTAGAACTGTTCCAAACTGAGGCAAGGATGCGGGCGTCTGCACCACTGTACTAGCCAGTCATCTGATGGGGATTGCCCCCTGAGAGGGGCATGACTTTGGATGAGGGCACTGGTCCAGCATTGGGGATGGGCAGGACATCCTAAAGAGGGGATCTGGGCAGAGCCTGGCAGTATCCACTCACATCATGACCTCCACCAGCTACCCTCTTGCTCAGCCACAGAGTGTGTTCACTCTCTGTTCTCTGGGTACCCCCTACTCCATTAAGGGGGCTGCTGCCACCAGGCCCCTCCAGCAGGGACATTCTGGAACTGCTGGGTGTGGACGTGAGTTGGTGATGAGCTGAGGGCAGACAGTACGATGCCGTCTCCCCATCCCTGTGCTGTTCTTGGCATCCAAGTTAGAAGCATGGAGTGAGTGAAGCCTCCAGCTCGGGCTTGTGCCAGGGACACAGACCCCACAGCCATGCCCCAGATGTGGCATCTGGGCTTTAGGGTTAGACCTGGTCATCCTTTTGGCTCAGATCACCCTCCCATGCCTGCCCTCCCTCCTCTACAGGGACACGTGGTGCTGACAGACTTTGGCCTCTGCAAGGAGGGTGTAGAACCCGAGGAGACCACATCCACGTTCTGTGGTACCCCCGAGGTAAGCTAAACCTCCTGGGAGGGGTGAGGCAGGAAATGGGTGAGGCCATGGCTCCTGACTGGAGCCACCAGGTTACAGCAGAGGGGCTCACTCCTTCCCCCAAGCACTTCCCCTGAGCTGACTGCACACAGAGCCTTGGTTTCCTCATCTGTGTCATGGGCGGACCAGCTCTGGGGGCTTCTGGGACCTGGCTTGTGAACCTCTGCAACAGGGCTGTCTAACAGAAATAGAAACAGAAATGCAAATCATATATGCAGTTTTAAAATTTCCAGCAATCCACACTCACAAAGAAAAAGATGAAATCAATTTTAATAATGAATTTTATTTAACCCAACACATACAAAATAGTGGGTTTCCCAGGGGGCTTAGTGGTCAAGAATCCACCTGCCAATGCAGGAAACACGGGTTCGAACCCTGGGTCGGGAAGATCCCCTGGAGGAGGAAATGGAAACCCACTCCAGTATTCTTGCCTGGAAAATCCCATGGACAGAGGAGCCTGGTGGGCTACAGTGCATGGGATAGCAAGAGTCGGACACGATATTGTAGAGCAATTGTCCTCCAATAATTGTATTTTATTCTATACTTCTCCATATTGTACAATTGTAATCTTTGATAATTTAAAACAAAACAAACAAAAAAACCAGCATGTGGGACTTCCCCAGTGGTCCAGTGGCTAAGACTGTGGGCTCCCAAAACAGTGGGCATGGGTTCGATCCCTGGTTAGGGAACTAGATCCCTTAGGGACCTAGTGCAGCCAAATGCACCCAATGCAGCCAAAAAAAAAAACCCCAACATGTAAAAAAAAAAAGTCAGACATGACTTGGTGACTAAACAACAGCAATACAAAATAGTATCATGCCAATATACAGTCAATGTAAAATTGTTGAAATAGTTTGTTTTATTTTTTCTAACTTAGCCTTTGATCCGGTATGCGTTTTGCACTTACTGTCCCTCTCAGCTTAGCTCGGCCACATTTCAAATGTTTGGTAGTCACACGTGGCTAGTGGTTACTGTGTTAGATAGCACTGCCCTGCAGCATGAAGTCCATGTGCATAGGAGGCCCTGGCCTGACCTGACAGTTAAGATCAAGTGTAAAGATACCGATCTCCCTCTTTCTTCCAGCCACTAAGAGCCTGGAGGGTTAAAATTTGTGAATCTCAGCAATCATTCATACATGTCTCTTTGTCCTGCCAAGGCCTCCCTGCAACTTTGGGGTTAAAAGCCGTTCCTTAAACTTCTACCAGCGTTGAACCTTGGACCTTGAACCCAAAGGGGTTTCCAGCTGCTTGGATGGATGTCTGGGTCAGGGGTGGGGGTCTGAGGCTGCAGGGCTGGCGAGCCCTCTCGAGCTGGCATGGCCCAAGACTTCAGCTTTTGTTTTTTTCCCATAAGCTTAAGAATCTGGGTCTCAGATTTCAGCTGAGCCTTCTCTGTTTGGGTTTAGGAGATAACCTCTCTAACCAGGAGTAGTTGTCTGTGTTTGGGTCTGGGAGGGTGTTCGCTGGACAGAACTGGCCTCCCAAAGCCCTGCCAGCCCAACCATCCCTTCCTTGGCTACTGCCAGGAGCAGATGGATCATGTAGGAGACATGTGGCTCTAACAGGTCATCTCTTCCATGACTCAGGCACTGCCGTGGTGCCGGGGAGCACAGACAAGAGACGCCACAGTTGCTCAGTTGTTCACAGTTGTTTAAGGGCCAGCACATATATTAGCAGGTGTCTTTTTTATGTGTGTGTGGCTGCGCTGGTTCTTTGTTGCAGCATACGGGCTTTGTCTAGTTGCAGTGAGGGGGCTTCTCTTGCTGCAGCACATAGGCTCAGTTGCCCTGCAGCATGTAGGATCTTAGTTCCCCCACCAGGGATCAAACCCACGTCCTCTGCATTGGAAGGAGAACTCTTAGCCACTGGGCCATCAAGAAAGTCCCTCGCCTATGTCCTTAACACAGCCCCTAGGGAGAGATTCTGCAGTTCCATTATGTGGGATAAGCACACCAACATTCTTGGAGGTTCAGCGACCTGCTTGGGGACACACATTCAGTGGGACTCAGTTCAGTTCAGTTCAGTTCAGTCACTCAGTTGTGTCCGACTCTTTGCAACCCCATGAGGTGCAGCACGCCAGGCCTCCCTGTTCATCACCAACTCCCAGAGTCCAGCCAAACTCGTGTCCATTGAGTCAGTGATGCCATCCAACCATCTCATCCTCTGTCGTCCCCTTCTCCTCCGGCCCTCAATCTTTCCCAACATAAGGGTCTTTTCAAATGAGTCAGCTCTTCACATCAGATGGCCAAAGTACTGGAGTTTCAGCTTCAACATCAGTCCTTCCAATGAACACCCAAGACTGGTCTCCTTTAGGATGGACTGATTGGTTCTCCTTGCAGTCCAAGGGACTCTCAAGAGGACTCCCAACATCATAGTTCAAAACCATCAATTCTTCGGCGCTCAGCTTTCTTTATAGTCCAACTCTCACATCCATACATGACCACTGGAAAAACCATAGCCTGACTAGACGGACCTTTGTTGGCAAAGTGATGTCTCTGCTTTTTAATATGGGTCTAGGTTGGTCATGACTTTCCTTCCAAGGGGTAAGCGTCTTTTAATTTCATGGGACTAGGTCTGGGTAACTCCCTGCCCCTCTCCACACCCATGCAGTCTCAGCGTGGCTTGGTCTGTTACTGAGGCCTCTTTCCTTGGTGGTAGAGACCCCAGCCTAAGAGGTTCCCAAGCCCTTGGGTCTGCAGGAAGCACAATTCTGCCTAAGGTTCTCTACTTGTGCGAGGTGCAGATATATAGCATGCATTCAGCTGTCAGTAGGAACTCAAATGCCACCTCCTCTTTCCTGACTCCTTTCCATCCCTCCGTTACTAAGGTCACCTGTGCAAATATGGGCCACACTGACTTATACTTCATCTGTGAGTCTTCCAACTGCCCTGTGAGTATCCCCAGGGCTTTCCTAGTTCCAAGACATCACTTGGATGCTTTTGAGCATATTAAAGGCACTCCCTTTGGGCAGACTAATTATAAAATGTTTCCTGTTTATTTATTTTGTATTTTATTTTATTTTTGGCTGCTGCTCATTACTGCGCATGGGCTTTCTCTAGTTGCAGCAAGCAGGGGCTACTCTTTGTTGTGGTGCTTGGGCTTCTCATTGGGGTGATTTCTCTTGTTGCAGAGCCCTGGCCCTAGGGCACATGGGCTCAGGAGTTGTGGCATACAGTTTTAGTTGCCCTGTGGCATGTAGGATCTTAGTTCCTGGACCAGGGATTGAACCTGTGTCCTCTGCACTGGCAGGTGAATTCTTAATCACTGGATCACCAGGGAAGCCCCAAGTTTTCCCTTTAAACATATGTGAGTTGCTGGATGGGGATTCCTAAGTGCAGCTAGTGGTAAACAACCTGCCTGCCAATGCAGGAGACATAAGAGATGTGGTTTGATCCCTCGGTCAGGAAGATCTCCTGGAGAAGGAAATGGCAACCCACTCCAGTATTCTTGCCTGGAGAATCCCATGAACAGAGGAGCCTGGCGGGCTACAGTCCATAGGGTCGCAAAGAGTCAGACATGACTGAAGCAACTTAGCACACGTGCACACAAGTTGCCAGATACAGCCTTGTACTAGGGGTTATGGTTTGGTGAGTTGATCACAGCCAGGCTTGCAACCCTCTTTACCCCTTTGGCTGGTGCTCTTGTGTGGTACACAACATATACATCTGTACAGGGCAGTCCAGCCAGATTTCCTCTACGTCCTCAGCACCCTGGCAAAGGGTCCTGCACAAAGCAGGTCTTTGATGAACTGATGCTGAATGAACACATGCACAGTTAAGTAAATATCACAGCAGAATCAGCTGCTGGTGATCTTTTCCTCCAAGTACCTTGTTTACAAACGGGGAGATGGAAGCTGAGTGTCTTTCAAATAAGTGTGTTTTCTCTCAACAGTACTTGGCTCCAGAAGTGCTCCGTAAGGAGCCTTACGATCGGGCAGTGGATTGGTGGTGCTTGGGAGCGGTGCTCTACGAGATGCTACATGGCCTGGTGAGTGGGGTAGGGCTGATTCTGGAAGAGATGGGGGGTGGATCTCTCCCTTGTGTGGCCTCCTCAGGCTCCTCAAGTTGTTGAATGAGCCACCTCTTCTCTACAAGCTCAAAAAGGGTGATGCAAACATGAATACGAGGATAAAGTATATTTTTTTCCAATAAAGTCAGTTCCACACTTTATAATATACTATCTCATCTGTTACTCCTTTGGTGCCTCAAAACAGCCTTTGGACGCGGGCACTGCAGGAAATGAGGTTGTTCTTATTTTACTAAGAGGGAAACTTAGGCTCAAAGAGGTCACAGTCCTGGGAGGTGGTAGAACTAGCCCCTGGATCCAATCCTAGACTGCCTGTGCTTCTCGTCTGAAAAATGACAATATGTCTCATAACCATCATAAGGCTGGAATAAAATGATGATGAGAAACTGTTAACTTTGCAAAATGCGAAGTTGGTGCACAAGCTTGATTAAGAGACGTGGGATAGAGGGGGCACCTGGAGAGGTCCACAAGCCTCACGCTGGAGGGGAGAGACTTCTCAGCCTTCCCTGGAGCCTCTCCACTGTGCTGGACGCCCAGAGGTCTCTGTCTCTCTCCACTCTGCCACGTGAGCCATGGCACAAGACACAAGTCTGGCTGAATCCTTCCAGCTGCCCCCCCTGCTTTGCTCCAAGTGTCTCTGAGAACTGTGCCCACTTTAGCATGGATGATCCTCCCATCTCTCTGCCTCTCTCTCACCAGCCGCCCTTTTACAGCCAAGACGTATCGCAGATGTATGAGAATATTCTGCATCAGCCTCTACGGATTCCCGGGGGCCGGACGGTGGCTGCCTGCGACCTCCTGCAAGCCCTGCTCCACAAAGACCAGAGGCAGCGGCTGGGCTCCAAAACAGATTTTGTAGGTGACCTGCCAGCGGAGTGCTGGGCTCTCAGCCTCCTGCTGAGGCAGCCCAGAAGCAGTGTCACACATCTAGCAGTTCCCTAAAGCCAGGCACTGCTAGTTCACCCGTTCAGAGATTCACAGCTGCTGCTGTTTATTTCCTTCAATCTAACGCTTCTAGTCAACCAATATTTATGGAGCACCTACTATGTGCTGGGCTTTGAGCTAAATGCTAGGATTTGTTAGACTGGGTCTCTGCCCTTAAGTTTATGAGGGAAAGGTAGACGAACAAACATAAATTATTATAGAGTGTGACTATGCTAAGAGGCCGGACAGGAATGCAGGCAAGTCTTTACTGGGACTTGTGCGGTAGGATGAGGGAGCAGAAATAAGTAACACATGCCCTTGTTGGCTCTCCAAGGAGGGCGGACTGATTCATTATATGGGGTGAGGGTAAGGGCAGATCTAGGGGTCAGGCAGAAGTGGCTTAGGTGGTCTGCCCACCCCCTTGGTGGTGTTGTGTGCAGGGTTCACGTACAGTACCCTGCTTTTTCTCCCAGCACCCCAGAAGGGGCAGTTGGTTTTTGGCTTTTTTGTATCTTACAGCTCTTAATTTGTCCCAACTGCGCATGCGTGCAGTTCTTTTTTGTCCCTTATTGTTTCTTTGTATTCTGTTGCTGGATGAGACAGTTCTCTGGGTGTCTGTCTAAGTTCAAGTGGAGACACTCCGGTAAAGGGTCCCAGGTTCCGGCCTGTTTCAGAAAGACATGAACTATGAGCAGAGATAGACAATAATGGGGGAAATTCACCCTGGCACGGTCAGGGAGGTCCTCTATGAGGTGGTGACAATTGAGCTGAGATTTGAAGGATGGGAAAGAACTGGGAGGAGGCATCCCAGACACAGGGCACAGCGTGTGCAAAAGTCCTGCAGGAGGAGCAAGGCAGAGAGAGATAATTAGACGATTGATTAATCAGTATATGCTGAGCAGGAGAGTGGAGGCTCCCGGTTAAGTTTTGACAAATTCCTCTGGCTTCTGTACAGAGAGCAAACTAAACTGCTTTTCACAATTATCTGAGCACTTCCCCCTTGCCAGGACCCAGGCTGGACATCTGAATAGAGAGATGAAGAATTCACAGTCTGTTCTCCAAATAAGTTCATGGCTTAAAAAAAAAAAAAAAAAATAGAGCAAAATTTAAAAAATAATCATACATTCTCTACTCAACAAAAGATCATTTGGATTTATAAGAAGATCACAGTACTTTTCTCCATAGAAGTTTGTTCTTCTAGCGAAGTAGTTGGGATTGCATGAACAGTGAGACAGACTGCCTGGATTCAGATCCTTTCTCCACCAAGCACTAGAGGCAGGATAAATGGCTTAAGCCCTCTTTGTTGTTGTTTAGTTGGTAAGTCACCTTCAAGTCTTTTGCAACCCCAGAGAATGTAGCCTGCCAGGCTCCTCTGCCCGTGGAATTTCCCAAGCAAGAATGCTGGAGTGGATTGCCATTCCCTTCTCCAGGGGATCTCTCACGTCTCCTTCTTGGCAGGCAGATTGTTTACTGTTTGAGCCTCCCGGGAAGCCCCTGCTTTAACGTTTCTTCCCATGTATAGTAACAGCACCCAGTTCGTAGCTCTTATGAAGGTCAAATAACATAAGCAAACACTTAGGTTAGTGCCTGCCATGTAGAAAGTGCTTTTTAAGTGTACAAACTATCCTATATGCCAGATACCGTGAAGTTTAACAACATTTAAGGCTTTTGCCTACCCATCCCTGGACAGTTTAAAGAAAAGGCTTTCATGAAGACAGGTCCCTCCTTCCCAGAGGAAATTTGCATCCTAAAAAAATGTGATTTTTAAAATAAGGTGTACTTTCCCATAGATCAAGATTCAAAGGATATTCAGAAAAAGTCCCTTCAGCTACCTAGTTTTTAAAATTTTGAGGTAACAAGCGTTACCAGTTTTGTGGGTATTCTAGAAATAGTTTGGATCTGGCTTGTTAACAATTCCCCAGGAAGTTCAGATACACAGAGTTAGAGAATCATTCTTTGAGAGACATAGAGAGAGGGAGGGCTCTGCTGGAAAAGGCGGAAGTTTTTGTCAACATTAGTTTGGATTAGGAAAGAAGAGATGAATCATGCCCAAGGCTGAATCCTTAATTCTGGATCTTTGCGAAACTGCAGCTTTTCTTGGGGCTTTATTTCTCAAATCTTCCTTAGTGAGTTGATTTCGTCTATTTCTCTGTCTAGAATTCTGGAAGAGGGATCTCCCTGGTGGCCCAATGGTTGGGACTTCCTCTTCCAATGCAGGGAATGTGGGCTCAGTCTCTGGTTGGGGAGCTGACATCCCACATTCCTTGCAGCCAAAAAAACCAAAACATAAAACAGAAGTAATATTGTAATAAATTCAATAAAGACTTTTAAAAAAAGAGTGTATTTAAAAAAAAGAATTCTGGAAGAGTCCGGATGCACTGAGAGAGTGGAGTAAGATTCCCCAGGACCCTCCAAGAGCAGGGTCTGCTCTCTTTCTCACTGACATACTTCTACAGCCTAGTATGGCACAGGGTAGGTGCTCTATAAATAGCTGTGGAATAAACAGATGCTACAGGGAAAAGGTCTGGGCTTGAGATAATGGCTAAGGGGAGAGGTCTTATTGCAGACACTCCTTTGTTCCAGGAAACTAGCCAGCAAGTTACCTTCCTAGTAAAGATTTTGGGGCTAGACAACCGGTTGCCAATACAGTTAGAGCTCCGAGGCATGTGGGGTGGGGTGGGAGCGCCAATGGAGAGGACTGCTACTGATTACCTTCTTCCCACAGCTTGAGATAAAGAGCCATGTGTTCTTCAGCCCCATAAACTGGGATGACTTGTACCACAAGAGGCTGACTCCACCCTTCAACCCAAATGTGGTAAGAGGCCATCACATTCTGGCTTCTGGGTTCCCAGGACTGGTGGAAGCTTGGAGGGTACCTGGGGAGGGTATCCTGGCCTGGCCTCTTCCTACAGATGGGAGAACCGAGGGTCCAAGAAGCTCAGTGATTTGTTCAAGGCTACCCTGTAAGCCAGAGGCAGAATTGGGTCCAGAACCCGGAAGTCCTGACTGCCAGTTCAGCTCTGTATGAGGAGCCAGGTTGCCTCCCTTTACTTTCAATACCAATAACCCTCATGGCAAAGCGCTTTACAGCTTTTAAAGTGTTCTGTGTCATGGAGCACACCCAGACAGAGCCGAGTCCTGTGACGATTTTTTTTCCTATGTTTAGCTTTCTTCCTGGTAATAAATGACATGTATTTATTGTAGAAAGTGTGTAAAACAGAGACATTTAAATCATCACGGAGAGGGACTTCCTTGGCAGTCCACTGGTTAAGACTTTAAGCTTCCGCTGCAGCAGGCACAGGTCTGATCCCTGGTCAGGGAACTTAAGATCCTGTGTGCTGCACAGCACGACCAAGAAATAAAATAAATTTAAAGCATTAAGAAGAAAGAGTGTATTATCTCACCACCCAAGAGAAAGCACGCACCAGTGGCATGTTTCAGATATTTTTTTCTGTTTTTTATGTAGGTCATAGTTCATACACAGATACAGATATCATCTCCCCCAACAGAGATCACAATTCATGTATATAGATAGATCTCATCTCCTCCCTCTTTTTGCTAAAACTATGTCATTATTTTCCTAAGTCACAGAAGACTATGATTTTAAGTGGCTGTATAATATTTCAACCCTATGTCGGTAACATAATTTATTCCACCATGTTCCTAACGGTGAACTTTAGGTTATTACCATTTTTTCTTTATCATAATGGATTAATAACTTTAAGTTCATGTCTTTGTCCAGTTATTTTTTAATTAAATTTTTAATTGGAGTATAGTTGATTTATAATGTTAGGCTAGTTTCTGCTGTAAAGTGAAACAGTCATACATAGATCCACTCTCTTCTAGACTCCATTCCCATATAGGTCATTACAGAGCACCGAATAAAGTTCCCTGGGCTGTACAGTAGGTTCTTATTAGTTACCTTTCATATAATAGTGTGTCTATGTCAATCCCAGTCTCCTAATTTATCCCTCCCCTGTTCCCCTTGGTAACCAAAAGTTTGTTTTCTATGTCTGTGAGTCTTTTCTGTTTTGTAAATAAGTTCATTTCTATCATTTTTTTAGATTGCACATATAAGCGATACCATATATTTGTCTTTCTGACTTCACTCAGTATGACAATCTCGAGGTCCATCATGTTGCTGCAAATTGTCCAGAGTTCCGATTATTTCAGGATGGATTCCAGATGGGGAATTACCAAGTCAAAGAATGTGAATATATTTTATTTTTTATTGTTGAGGTATAGTTAGTTGGGGCTTCCCTCATTGCTTGGTTGGTAAAGAATCTGCCTGAAATCCAGGAATCCCAGGTTCGATTCCTGGGTTGGGAAGATCCTCTGGAGAAGGAAATGGCAACCCACTCCAGTATTCTTGTCTGGAGAATCCCATGGACAGAGGAGCCTGGTGGGGTCACAAGAGTTGGACACGACTTAGCGACTAAACCACCTCCACCACCACAGTTAGTTGACTTGCAGTATTATTTTAGTTTCAGGTGTACAGCATAGTAATTCGATATTTGTACATATTATACTCCATACAGAGTTACTATAAACTATTCACTATGTTCCCTGTGCTGTCCATTACATCCTTGTAACTTATTTTATACCTAGTGGTTTGCACGTCTTAATCCCCTTCACCTGTTTTGCCCTTCCTCCCGCCCCTCTCCTCTCTGGTAACCACTCATTTGTTCTCTGAATCTGTTGTGCACATTTTTAGGTTCTTGATTCATACTTTCATCATGTCACAATCTACCGGCAGCATTTTGAGGGTTGATGTAGAGCAGGCAGGGTGCCAGGCAGGTAG
This sequence comes from Bos indicus, assembly GCF_029378745.1. Taxonomy (NCBI): domain Eukaryota; kingdom Metazoa; phylum Chordata; class Mammalia; order Artiodactyla; family Bovidae; genus Bos; species Bos indicus. The sequence continues at coordinate 72,172,139 of NC_091772.1, forward strand.
AGGAATTGGTAAATGGTTACTGGACCTTGTGTAACATGATGACTAGTGTAAATGCATGAAAAAATGACACTTAAAGAAGGATGCCCCTGGAGCACTCAGAGGGGAGATCTAACAGCTCTCTCAGGGCTCTGGGCTCCTTTGGCAGCTCTGACCCAGTGTTCCCTTCTCATCGTTGGCTTATATTCACAGGCAGGACCTGCTGACTTGAAACACTTTGACCCAGAGTTCACGCAAGAAGCTGTGTCAAAGTCCATTGGCTGCACTCCTGACACCATGGCGAGCAGCTCTGGGGCCTCAAGTGCCTTCCTGGGATTCTCCTATGCGCCGGACGATGATGCTATCTTGGATTGCTAGAAGAGAAGCTCCCGTGAAACCACCAAAGCCAGCCTGAAATCTGTAAGGAATTACCTTCAGCTGTTGGTCACAGAAGCCCAAACTAACAATGGCTTAAATAAGATTTCCGCCCACCTCCCCCCACCCCCCACCCGCCCGCCAGCACATAAAAGAAGGATGGTGTTAGGTGATCCAGAGCTGGTACGACAGGTCATCAGAGGCTTTCTGTATTTCCACTCTGTCATTCTTGGCAAGTGGCTTCTACTATTAGGATTATTATATTATCCTAAGATGGTACTGGAGCTCTAGCTACTGTTTCTGGGTCCTGGGCAGGAAAAAAAGGAGGAAAGAGCAAAAGGGCACCTTTACAGAGCTTCCCGAGAAGCCCCACCCAATGACTTCTGCTTGCATCTCACTAGCCAGCCACCTTACTTGCACTGGAGGATGGGATATATGTCCAATTAACTGGGCACATGACTCCCCACAATAACGCAGGGGTTCTGACACTAAGGGAGAAGGGAAAATGTTGGGTAGGCAACCAGCACCTCTTAACCAGAGGATGTCTTGGTGTTTGGATTTTGATCTCAATGTGTAAAATGACCAAGGTGCAACAAGCCTATAAGGTATCACCCAACATCCACTTTTCTTCCCTATGTCAATGGGTGGTATTGCACATTTATTAGGTTTGTCTGCCTGGCATCTGAACCCCGGCCTATTCCCCTGGCATCTATTCCCCGGTCAGGGAATCTCCTATTTTATGAGCCATGATGGGAGGCAATTCACTTCCTCCAGTTAACCGTAGCTGAAAATGCTAGACACTAACTTTCCCAGCCTCCCCTGGAGCTCGGGCCAGGCATGTGGCCTCAGGATGCACCTGTTATGAGATTTTTGGCTCAAGGAAGGAACTGGGAGCTCTCTTTCATGTGGCTGCTGTGATAACAAAGCCCACAAGACTGAGTTCCTGGTGTAGAAGTGGCAGCGATGCTCTTATTGGCAACACCAGTTTCCTTATCACATCCGTGCTGCAGTGTCATCCCTGGGAATCCTGGGTTCTCCCTCTCTAGTTTTCCCAATGATTTTGAGAGCTTCTGATACTGTTAATCACTCCTTCTTTTGCTTAACCCATTTTTGACCAGAGACGTGTTAGTATATCTTTTGTCACCTGCGTGTTATTAATAGGAGACGTATCAGTATCAGTTACAAAACAAATCGCCAGCCACAGGTGTTAGTTTCTGCAAAAATTCTGTGGTCAATAGAGTTAACTGCTCAAACTCAGCTTCAGAACACCTGCCTACACTGATCCAGTTTCTGTGCTAGACTTTTTCATGTCTGTTACCAGCTTTCATCCAAATGACCCTAAGGTAGGAATCTCCTTTTTACCCATGAAGAAACACAGAGAAGCTGTACCTTTCCTAGAGGTCACAGAGCTAATAAGGGCCAGAGTTGGGACTTGGAGCCCTATAAACTTACTCTGGGGCTCTCACATGTAACCTTTGTGCTGGTCTGCCTCTCACTCTGGCTGTTAGGTCCAAGCAGAGTAGCTGTCAAAATCTCTAAGCAGAGCCAAGCCAGGAACTGGCTGGAAGAAGCCAGGTAATGGGAAACGGGGTCTTCCAAGAGGAGGCATTCAATTGGATGCTCACGGTCTGAGCCTGGCTGCCAAGTTAATTCTCTGTTCCCTTTTCTGTCTCAGATGGAAAAGAATCTGCCTGCAATGCAGATCTGGGTTTGATCCCTGGGTTGGGAAGATCCCCTGGAGAAGGGAATGGCTACCCACTCCAGTATTCTTGCCTGGAGAATTCCATGGACAGAGGAGCCTAGCGGGTACAGTCCATGCAGTTGCAGAGTCAGGTAGCATGGAGCACCTAACACTTTTTACACACCTCTACCTCATATACCTCTGTATGCTTGTCAAGTCTAGGGCCATAGGGAGCCCAGGCAGGGTCTGTACAGGCCTAGTGATTAGCCATTTCTAAAAGCAATTCTGACCAGACAGAATGTGAGCATATAACACACACGAGTCCAGGACACTCCGCACTTGTTTGATGGATTTTATACTGCCTTATTTCGGTGAAGAAATCTTTTCACTGTAGTTCATCACCTGCTTCAGGGTGGTCCTATTAGCTGGGGACAAGAGGAGAACTTTCATTCTTTTCAACATCAGTGTGTGCTAGTGATTTTATTGGCTTTTCCTTTTAACTCAGTCCCACTCTTTGCCTTACATTTTTGTTTGCCCAGCGCCCTGCCCCAGGAATTATGGAGGATGAAGCTGGAAGACCATGGAAAACACATCGATGACACCACAATGACCTACTGGGAATCAAATCTGGGTCAAGGAGAGCTAGTTACCCTTTGACATGTGCTGAGAATTCTGAAAGAAACATTCTGATTTGATTTACATCTTAAGAGTGTCCGCTAAGAGACAAGTGTCGAACGTGATGAGAGAGAGGCCCAAATTCCCCCAACTTCCCAGAGCCAAGAGTAAGAGCGCTAATCATCAGAAATGGAAATAGTATTGTCAAAGTACACAACTTGCTATGAGTTGTGAAACACCCAAAGGTTCTATCTGTTCTAAGACTGCAAAATCACAAAATGTTCACCAGGAGAGAAAATAAAAATGAAAAAATTATGAATATTCATTAAAAATGAATATCTGTTTAATATCAGATTTGTTCACACCTGTTTATTGAGCACAGAGCTTCATATGCATTATCTACCATATGCATTACGCCAGTATTTAGAAATTATTAATCTCATTTTACAGATAAACACTCACTCAGAGATAGTAAGCGACTTGCCCAAGGTCACCTAGCTGTACGAGGCACAGCCAGGAATTGAACTTGGAAGCCGCTGATTCTCGGGCCCTTGCTCTCTCTACAGTCTCCAGTAGAGCGCGCAGTTCTTCGGGCACGTACTTTTTTTGTTTTCTAGCGAACACTGACTGCAAACAGGATTTACGCAATTTTGTACCGAAAGACAGCATCCTCAGGAAGAGAAATCACAAGCACCCTCTTCTCTACTCTTTAACTTTGTAGGGACAGTAGCTGAGAAAAGGCAACAAGAAAGAGTGTGTGTGTGTGTGTGTTTTAAGACCCTAAAACTCTGCACCTGCTGAAGACTGTAACAAAAATCTTTAAGTCTCTGCATTCATCAGTTTGAGCCAGCGAGACAGGTGCATTGCACACACATCCATGCTCCCTCAGGCAGCCACCAAGTGCTCCCCTGGGGAGAAGCCTGGCCCGTTTGTGGTCACCGCCCTCTAGTTTCTCATTTTCGCGACGGCTCTTTCCAAACGCAATTCCTTCGGCTCAAAAGCCCTTCTCCAGCCCTGGCCTTAATGATCTATTCTTTTTTCTCTTCTCTGCTCAACGAGGATGCCTGTCTACCCAGCTCCAGCCCCTCAGAGCTCCCTCAAAACGGTCTATATTTTTTATTTTTAAATTTGTTTTGGCTGCAGAGGATCTTAGTTTCCGCCAATGGGGATCTTTCATTGCGGCTTGCAGGCTCAGTTGCTGCCTGGTAAGTGCGAACTTAGCTCCCCTACCAGGGATCAAACCTGCCTCCCCTCCCTTGCAAGGAGGATTCTTAACCAATGGATCACTAGAGAAGTCCTATATTTTTTATTTTTTGGTTGGATTGACAAGGTCCAACATCCCTAAAGGATCACGCCCCATCCTGAGTCTGGCACTGTGGCGCTCATAGATGCGGGGCTTATCAAACAGAAAGAACTAAGTCGTATTCCCGTTCTCATCATTAAACCTGCCCGCCCTGCAGCTGGATGTCCCCTCTGGTCTCCCAGGAGACAGAAACTCTCATATAAAACAGCGCCGACCCTCCAGTCCCGCGTTCCCAGTACCGCGACCCTTACTGAAGCTCGCTGGAGCAAACCTCCGCCCTCCCGCGGGCCGCCGCTCTGCGCCTGCGCCCTTGGGATCTAGGCTAGGCTTTCCGCACTCCCCGCCGGAAGACTCCACTAGCCTCGTCAGTCCAGGTGGAGCGAAGTTTCGGCCCTTGGTGGGAGGGGCGGGGCGAGGGGAGTCTCTCATTTTTCAGTTAAGTTCAGTCGCTCAGTCGTATCCGACTCTTTGCAACCCCATGGACTGCAGCACACCAGGCCTCCCTGTCCATCACCAACTCCCAGAGTTCACTCAAACTCAAGTGCATCGAGTCGGTGATGCCATCCAACCATCTCATCCTCTGTCGTCCCCTTCTCCTCCTGCCCCCAATCCCTCCCAGCATCAGAGTCTTTTCCAATGAGTCAACTCTTCACATGAGCTGGCCAAAGTACTGGAGTTTCAGCTTTAGCATCATTCCTTCCAAAGAACACCCAGGACTGATCTCCTTTAGAATGGACTGGTTGGATCTCCTTGCAGTCCAAGGGACTCTCAAGAGTCTTCTCCAACACCACAGTTCAAAAGTATCAATTCTTTGGCGCTCAGCTTTCTTTACAGTCCAACTCTCAGCCTTCCTCAGCGATCAATGCAAAGAAATAGAGGAAAACAACAGAATGGGAAAGACTAGAGATCTTGTCAACAAAATTAGAGATACCAAGGGAACATTTCATGCAAAGATGGGCTCGATAAAGGACAGAAATGGTATGGACCTAACAGAAGCAGAAGATATTAAGAAGAGGTGGTAAGAATACACAGAAGAACTATACAAAAAAGATCTTCACGACCCAGATAATCACGATGGTGTGATCACTGACCTAGAGCCAGACATCCTGGAATGTAAAGTCAAGTGGGCCTTAGAAAGCATCACTATGAACAAAGCTAGTGGAGGTGATGGAATTCCAGTTGAGCTCTTTCAAATTCTGAAAGATGATGCTGTGGAAGTGCTGCACTCAATATGCCAGCAAATTTGGAAAACTCAGCAGTGGCCACAGGACTGGAAAAAGTCAGTTTTCATTCCAATCCCAAAGAAAGGCAATGCCAAAGAATGCTCAAACTACCACACAATTGCATTCATCTCACACGCTAGTAAAGTAATGCTCAAATTCTCCAAGCCAGGCTTCAGCAATACGTAAATGAACTTCCAGATATTCAAGCTGGTTTTCGAAAAGGCAGAGGAACCAGAGATCAAATTGCCAACATCCGCTGGATCATGGAAAAAGCAGGAGAGTTCCAAAAAACATCTATTTCTGCTTTATTGACTATGCCAAAGCCTTTGACTGTGTGGATCACAATAAACTGGAAAATTCTTCAAGAGATGGGAATACCAAACCACTTGACTTGCCTTGCAGTCCCAAGGGACTCTCAAAGAGTCTTCTTCAGCACTACAGTTAAAAAGCATCAATTCTTCGGCGCTCAGTTTCCTTTATGGTCTAACTCTCACATCCATACGTGACTACTGGAAAAACCATAGCTTTGACTAGACGGACCTTTGTTGGCAAAGTGATGTCTCTGCTTTATAATATGCTGTCTAGGTTGGTCATAATTTTTCTTCCAAGGAGCAAGCATCTTTTTAATTTCATGGCTACAGTCACCACCTGCAGTGATTTTGGAGCCCCCCCAAAATAAAGTCTGTCACTGTTTCTACTGTTTCCCCATCTATTTGCCATGAAGTGTTGGAACTAGATGCCATGATCTTAGTCGTTTTTATAAGCCCTTAATGAAACTAGATATTAAAGGAGAAAATCCAGTGAGTTTGTCTTTGGCCTAAAGTTAATCCACGTTCTGTCTGGATTTCCCCTCTATCCAAAATAATGGTACAGTCCCGCATAAGCCCCGCCCCTGCCCACCCGGGGCTCTGCCTCCTAGAAGAGTTAGTGGTAGCGGCGTCTTCCGCCAGGTCGTTGGCACGTCGCTCTCGAGGTGGGGCTACGCCCCGGTCCACGCCTTCCCAGCGGGCAGTTTCCCAACCGCCGTTGCTAAGCGGCGGTTACCTGGCCGCGCGGTGCTGGGCGGCGGCGGTTGCAGACGGTGGTCACCGGGCCTCAGGTAAGGCGGATTCCTGCTGCGGTGGGCCGGCCAGGGCGCTGAGGCCTGGGAGTTGGCGAGGGCCTCGGCCAGGTGTCCTCGAGGATGCTGGGCATATCCTAGGGAAAACTGAGGTCCACTAGGGTCCAGTCCTCTTGCCTAGAAAATCCCATGGACGGAGGAGCCTGGCAGGCTGCAGTCCATGGGGTCGCGAAGAGTCGGACACGACTGAGCGACTTCACTTTCACTTTTCATTTTCATGCTTTGGAGAAGAAAATGGCACAGAGTCCGATACGACTGAATCGACTTAGCAGCAGCAGCAGCAGCAGGGTAAAGTAAAAAAGGAGCGCAGATAGAGGCCCGGATCCCAGACCTCAGACGGGGCTCGAATCTGACTCGCCTCCTGCTGGAAGGTTTTTGGTCATCCTACCAAGTGGGAAGGAACACTGACATGAAACCGTGCCGTAACATCCTAGTCCCATCCCCTTTTCCCAGGAATCCTGCTCTTAGGAATTTGTTCTGGGACAAAAATTGTGACAGAAGCAGAAATATGTAAATTGCAGTAGGCCAGAAATAGAAAAGATGCTTATGAATATTGAGTTTATTATGGCAGCCATGCAACCACTAACGTAATCAGAAGGCAGGATATAATGTTGTTTGTACACACTGAAAATAAGCATGGGCGTGGATAAATAGAACATGAAAAGATCATGGGGGGATTTTTTTTTTTTTAACCCGTCAAAATCATTTTAAAGTTAAGTTTGAAGAAGGAAGATGTGGGACTAGCCAGGAAAATTCTAAAAATTCTTAGTAATAGAGGGACTAGCTTTTATCAGCAACACCAACATACCTATTATAAAACTATAGTAATTAAAATAATTGAGACTGAGCAGGAACTTACAGGCAGATAGATTATATAGAATATATAATAAAATTCAATTTTTAGGGATTTATTATATAGGCAAGGTGTATTTTAAATCAGCATTGAAAAGATAGATTAGTGTCAGGCAGCTTTTTAGTAATTAAAACAATAACAAAAGTAATTTTAAACACCAAAATAAATTCCAAATGGACTAAAGTTTAAATCTTAAAAATTATAACATCATAAAAGTACTAGAAGAAAGCATTGTGAAATGTATTTATAACCTTAGCATGGCAAAAACTCTTCTAAATACACGGTGCAATTCAGAAGCCAAAAAGGAAAATGTTAATACTTTTGATTCTATTAAATTTAAAACTATCCGTAGAGCCTGCAAAATTCATCCAAGCTAAACCAAAAAAACTACCAGTAACTAAGTCTAAAAACAAACTTCTGAAAATATTTGTTTCATGATCAACTAAAAAGTATTAAACCTAATAGAAAAATGATCCGCATATGTGAACACAAAAATCAGAAGAAATACAAGTGGCTAATATACACAGTGAAGGATGGTCTTCTTACTAATTTCAGAGTGCAGATTAAAACAATAAGTTTTTTTTTTGCCTATCTTATTTGCAAAGATGAAAAAGTTAAAAAGAGTAGTGTGGAAACAGAAATGTATTAGTGTTAGTGAAAGTAAAAATTAGTTTTTTGTAGGGCAATTTAGAAATAATTTACTTAGCCATTCAATAGGAATTTATTCTGAAGATATGCAAAGTGCACCAAAATGTCATGTTCAATGATGTTCTTAGTACTGTTTTACTAGCAAAAAATTGGGGAGAAAAATAGATGTCCATTGGTATATGACTGATGCCATACATCTTGGTACATCCATAAAATGGAATACTGTGCAGCACTTAAAAAAAAAGTGGTATATAGTGACATGGAAAGATGTGAAAGATACAGGTTAGATGAAAAAAGTGTGTTGCAGAATAGTGCATATGGTTCTATTTTGTGAATAAAACTGTAACTGTGTGTGTGTAAAAAGAATTTAGAAAACTATACTCCACATTTCACAGTAGTTAAGGGTGAGGAATCAGGTTGGAAACATGGTTCCCCATGTGGCAGGGTGATGGCAGGGCAGGGCCATGAGAGTGGGCTGATAGGAAACCCAGGGTTTGCCTTGGGTTTCTGCCGCCATGATTATTTATTTCACTTTCAGCCTTTGGGAATTGTAGGTAAGTTGCAGCTGTACTCCTTTTCTTAATGAATTATAGGAAATAGACATTTATTCCTTTTAGGATCTTTCTTTTGAAATATTGTTTATTGTTTCCCTTTTCTGTCCCTTCTTTTTCCCATAAGGAGGTGACCATGGAAAAAGAGCTTCGGAGCACCATTCTTTTCAATGCATACAAAAAGGAAGTCTTCACCACGAGCAATGGCTATAAATCCATGCAGAAAAGACTTCGGAGTCATTGGAAAATTCAGAGGTGACCGAGTATATTGTTTTCCCTTCTGAGCGATAAAAACAGCTTGCTGGTAATACTGGGAAGTATCCATCTTATATAAGAATGGCATTTGCGGTGGGAGGGGTTCCACTAAACATTGTTCAGAAGTAAATTATTAAACCATCTCTCTTGAAAATTGGCAATTAGCATATTTATTAAGTTGTCCCCCCAAATTACAAGTCAAAAATTATTCTAATTATACATATATGCGTTTTTCAGAGGTTAAAGGCTTTCTCCATATTTTAACTCAGGTCAGTACTTCAGTTTAGGGAAAGGAAAAACCAAAAATATCTCTGAGTGTGTATGCATGGTTTTTCTTAATGGGTAAGGATATGTAGTCATGTGAGCTAATGGTAGAGCTGATTGAATTAGTGGTTGGGGGACTTCTTTATGCTCTAGTGTGGTCTAGTCTAATCTAAGATACCTAGAATTTTGGCTTATAGGTATATTTGAACAGAGGCTGATGACTCTGGGGCAGGCCTATTAGAGAGGAGTCTCACTTTTGAGAGAGTAGCTAGACTAGGTACCTCTAAATCCTTCATCTCTGGGCCTCTGTAGCCTCTGATTCCATACAGTTTAGATGCTAAAATAGCTCATAAATTGGTTTAAATCATGGATCTGACACTTGCTTTTAAAATCATATTTCTAGCTTAAAAGATGAAATCACACCTGAGAAGCTCATTGGGGTGAAACTATGGATTACAGCTGGGCCGAGGGAAAAATTTACCGCAGCTGAGGTAAGAAATATTCGTAAAGAAGACTGGTAGTGAGATAGCTAGGAGAATGGGCTCTGAAATCTTGAACGTAAATTCCTCTTCGCCACTTACCTGTGAGGCCTCAAGGTGGTCACTTCATCTCTCTCTTCATCGTGGAGTTGTGATGATTCATGCAGCACAACAGCTATGGTGTGGTGTGGCTGAGTTTTTGCATGAAAAGTGCCAGACAGACAGTGCAGGCGAGTTCAGTATCAGCCATACCTCTTTGCCATATTTTTGCTTTACAAATAGGAAATTCCATTTAAAATTAAACTATTTCGTAGCTATTTTTAAACTCTGTTTCATGGCTAGACAAAGAATGAGAAATGTGAAACCCAAACATAAATGAGTGAAGATGTAAAGAAATTGGACCCCTTGTGTACCATTGGTGGAGAGGTGAAGTGGTGCAGCCACTGTGGAAAACAGGATGGTGGTTCCTAAAAAATGACAAACAGAATTCTGTGATTCCGCAATCCCACTTCTGGGATATATGCAGAGAATTGAAAGCAGGATCTCAAAGGGGTTTGTACACCCACGTTAATCGAGAGCACCATTCCCAGCAGCCAAAAGACAGAAGCAACCCAGGTGTCCACCACCAGTTGAATGGATAAACCATATGGGATCTATACAACAGTGACTTGTAATCTTCCTTTAGCTAGTAGTTTTCCACTTGTGCTGTCCAGATAGTCAACTGGGAAAATGTCATTTCAGTTTGAGTATTTTGGAGCTTTATGCTAATGACAAATATGGAAATCCTATTGAAACATAATAAGTTTTATGTTTTCTTAATATAAACTTATATTTAAGTGCCTTTACAGATTGGAAGTGTTTCTTTTTCAGCTAGTTAAGATCTTATTCACAGTGTTTTTGACAAAGGTCTTTGGCATAAATTTATAGATTGTTTTTTTTTTTCTTTGTGTAGTTTGAAATCCTAAAGAAATACCTTGATGGTGGTGGAGACATCCTTGTGATGCTAGGAGAGGGTGGGGAATCCAGATTTGATACCAACATTAACTTTCTCCTAGAAGAATATGGAATCATGGTTAATAATGGTAATTATTATTACTATTTTATTAGAGGCAGTAACTTCCTATTTATTATTTATATCGTAGTCCTCTGGGCCTGATAGTACAATGGAGAAAGCCCTGGGCTGTGAGGGTGCACGGTCCTGCATTCTGACCTCCCCAGCAGTCTCACTTTTTTGGTGCTTAGCTTCTTCCATGTATGAAATGAGAGTGATTGGAATACAGTTCCAGGATTCCCTTCAGGTCAAAATTTGTACGTGTCTATAATATCAAACTTACTTCTAATCTAAGATGCACCACTTTCTCTTTTCTCCCTAAAGATGCTGTGGTTAGAAATGTGTATTACAAGTATTTCCATCCTAAAGAAGCTCTAGTTTCCAATGGAGTCTTGAATAGGTAAGCATATCAAAAGTGGAAATGACTTTGCCGATGACTCTCCTCTTTCCTCCGTGACTCTTCCCTTCTATCTTCTCACACATTGTTTTCTCCAGCCGTTTTCCTTTCTTGCCTTTTTGTTTTATTTTATTAAATGATAGTTTATTGTATTATATCACTTCTCATCCATCAAATAATATTACTCCCATCTTTTGAAACCCGACTCCACATCACCTTTTGACAGAATATATTCAATTTCAAGTAACAGAAAACCCTGTTCAAATGGGATTAAGCAACGGGGAGATTGTATTGATTCATGTAATTGAAAAGCTGAGAAGTTGGGCGTGCTTTGGATATGGACCGACAGATCACAATGTCATCAGGACTCCAGTCCCATTTCTCTGCAGCTCTCTTGGCTCTGCTCTCCGGTGTGTGTGGACTGAATCCTTCTAACGGTTCCCAAATTGGTATCTTCATGCTACGTGAGTTAGGGCAAGAGTGCAGGCCTTGGTTCCAACCTGCTTAACAAAAGTAGACCTGAGGTGTGGTCTCTTTGAGCTGACCTAGGCCACGGGCTCATCATGAACTGGTCGCTGTGGCAGAGGGCATCAAAGGCCCGGGGTCATATTCACCCCTGGAACCAAAGATGAAACTCGTTTTTTTCTCATCCATTGAATCCTAAACCATAAGAGCTTTGAGAAAGCAGGAACTGAGTGCGTGAGGGGCAACATCAAGGACCCTCTGGTCCCCGTGTCCAGAACAATTCATTCCACACTTCCACTTGCCAGGTATGTAGGGTCTGAAGATCCAGAGTCTAGAATACAAGGCAAGAATGTGGGTCTAACACATATTTGAGCCCTTTCCTCAGGACTCAAGAAAGAGCAACTAACTCTTACATTTTCATATTAACTTTTGCAAACTTCCAGAAGAGATAGAAGTGTGTAGGAGTACTTTTAATTTTTTTAAGAATTGTATTTTGACTGCACAGTCCTCGTATCTGATTGAAAGTTATATTAATGAATGGAGTGTGAAATCCCTACATTTTGTTGTTGTTGTTTACTAGATTTTAATTCGTTTTTCTTCAAGGGAGATTAGCCGGGCTGCAGGGAAGGCGGTGCCTGGAATCCTTGATGAGGAGAGCAGTGGAAACAACGCGCAGTGAGTGTGTTCCCCAAGGCCACCTGAAGAGGGCAGAATTGTCATTTGAAGAGTTTCCTTTTTCAAAATGAAACCATTTTCGTTCTTGATTACAAAAGTAGTTCTCATCAAAAAACCAGTTTGATCAGTTCAAAAGGAAGAAAATAGAACCCTCCACTCTAACTAAATCCGTGCCCTTCTCCCCAAAGATAATCCTTCTAAACAACAATTAGATTTAAAAATCTTTTTTTTCATATATAAAAATAGGGATAGGTACTTTATCCTTTTAATAATGACTAGATTCAGTTGGATGTATCCTAATCTAGCCAGTCTCCTCTTACTGGACATTTAGGTAATTTTATAACATTTTGCATTAATAATACCACCTAACATTTAATGAGCACTTACTGTGTCGTAGGCATGGCATGTATTATTACTTCAGTTAATCTTCACAGCAGCCTCTAAGGTTATTGACGAGTTAACAGAGAGTGTAGTTGCCCAGGCTCACTTGACTAGTGTCGGAACTGAGTTTCGGTGCTAGGCAGTCTGCTCCAAGGCAGACTCTTAACTTCTTTTCCTTATTTTTATTATACACAGTTTGATGTTGTTGTTGTTCAGCCCCCAAGTCGTGTCCAACTCTTTGCAACCCCAGGGACTGCAGCATGCCAGGCTTCCCTGTCCTCCACCATTTTATATTAATTGTCATAAATAACAAAGCACAAAGTGAACATCTTTGTAGGCACAGTTTTTGAGCACTTATGCTAGTATCTTAGTAGGCCAGATTCTTGGCGTTTAAATTTCGGGGTCACAGATGTTCCAGTTGATGCATTGCCAAATGTGGTGCATTGCCAAATCACCCTCCAGGCACGTGTAGCGTTTGTGGTCCCTACGAACATCCCTTTCCTCTCTTGCCAGCATAGAATATTCTACTGAGAAATGATACCACTTTATTTTCAGGTGTAGTTCTTGGATTATGAATAGGATGGCCTTCAAAGTTTATTGACTGATTGTGTTTATCCTGTGAATTTCCTATTCACGCATTTGATCTGTTTTCCTGTTGATGGTATATCTTATCCATTTACAAGACCTCCATTGGTTGCAAGTATTTTTCCCAGTTTATCATTTTACTTTGGGATATTCTGCCCCATAAAAGTTGAATGTTTTTATATCATTAATGCATATTACAAACCTCTAGTAGTTAAAATACTGTGATACTAATTCCAAACTAGTGAAAAACAAAAAATTAGACCCAAAATATATGGAAGATAAGGGTTATTTTATAGTAAAAGTGACATTTCAGATTATTGGGGAATGAATGGTATAATTTTGGCTAAAATGTTTTTCACTTGGAAAAACATTTCTATTTTCATGCCACATCTCAAAATGTATTTCAGATGGGTTAAATTTATAAATATTAAAAATCAGACCACAACAGTACTGAAAGAAACGATAAGTGAATGTTTTATAATCTTAGAGTAAAAAAAAACCTTTCTTAGTATGAAACCACAGTAAAGTCATAAAGGGTAAAAATAAGTAGCAACATATAAGTTAACATTTTTGGACATTTAAGAATCACAATCTGATTCTTGGTAAAGAAGTAAAAGAACTGTGGACTTGGATTTAGAAGGATTTAGAAGTTTCCAATTTCATGCCTTCCTTGCAGGGTGGCCCAGCACAGAGTGACTCTTAGCTGTAGTTGCTATATCTGTGTACTGGGGACGATATGAATCTTAGCTGTTGGGAAACTCCAGCGAGGCATACTTGCAGGAGTGCTTGTAAGGTATGAGGCGTGTAACTTACCTGCTGTCAGAGTCTCACTTCCTCAGTCTCGTGAAGGGCAGATGGCAGATTGTTCCTTTCCTGGGTTATCTCGGAAGCAGAACCGTGTCTTGAGAGGCTCTGAGGTGTGGATAAGCAGCCCTGCTTCGTGCTTTGAAATCTCTTAGCTGTTGGAGTCTCAGGCTGTCCTTTAGCCCCGTGTATTTTATCACTTGTCTTTTTCCTTCTCTTACTCTGCTGTAGCCACCCTGACTTTGTTTGAATTCCTTAAGTATGCTAAGCTCTCTCTCACCTTAGGACCTTTACATATCTGCTTCCTCTTCCAGGAATACACTTTCCCAGCTAATCTTACTCATTCACACATCTTAGGAGAAGTCCTGTATTAGTTTTGGGGGTGGGTGTTTAGCCTTAACACTTAGATGAGATCAGATCAGCTCAGTCACTCAGTCGTGTCTGACTCTTTGCGACCCCATGAATCCCAGCACGCCAGGCCTCCCTGTCCATCACCAACTCCTGGAGTTCACTGAGACTCACGTCCATCGAGTCAGTGATGCCATCCAGCCATCTCATCTTCTCCTCTTGCCCCCAATCCCTCCCAGCATCAGAGTCTTTTCCAATGAGTCAGCTCTTCACATGAGGTGGCCAAAGTACTGGAGTTTCAGCTTTAGCATCATCCTTTCCAAAGAAATCCCAGGGCTGATCTCCTTCAGAATGGACTGGTTGGATCTCCTTGCAGTCCAAGGGACTCTCAAGAGTCTTCTCCAGCACCACAGTTCAAAAGCATCAATTCTTCGGCGCTCAGCCTTCTTCACAGTCCAACTCTCACATCCATACATGACCACTGGAAAAACCATAGCCTTGACTAGACGAACCTTTGTTGGCAAAGTCATGTCTCTGCTTTTGAATATGCTATCTAGGTTGGTCATAACTTTCTTCCAAGGAGTAAGTGTCTTTTAATTTCATGGCTGCAGTCACCATCTGTAGTGATTTTGGAGCCCAGAAAAATAAAGTCTGACACTGTTTCCACTGTTTCCCCATCTATTTCCCATGAAGTGATGGGACCAGATGCCATGATCTTTGTTTTCTGAATGTTGAGCTTTAAGCCAGCTTTTTCACTTTCATCAAGAGGCTTTTTAGTTCCTCTTCACTTTCTGCCATAAGGGTGGTGTCATCTGCATATCTGAGGTTATTGATATTTCTCCCGGCAATCTTGATTCCAGCTTGTGCTTCTTCCAGTCCAGCGTTTCTCATGATGTACTCTGCATATAAGTTAAATAAACAGGGTGACAATATACAGCCTTGACGAACTCCTTTTCCTATTTGGAACCAGTCTGTTGTTCCATGTCCAGTTCTAACTGTTGCTTCCTGACCTGCATACAGATTTCTCAAGAGGCAGATCAGGTGATCTGGTATTCCCATCTCTTTCAGAATTTTCCACAGTTTATTGTGCTCCATGCAGTCAAAGGCTTTGGCATAGTCAGTAAAGCAGAAATAGATGTTTTTCTGGAACTCTCTTGCTTTTTCCATGATCCAGTGGATGTTGGCAATTTGATCTCTGGTTCCTCTGCCTTTCCTAAAACCAGCTTGAACATCTGGAAGTTCACGGTTCACATATTGCTGAAGCCTGGCTTGGAGAATTTTGAGCATTACTTTACTAGCGTGTGAGATGAGTGCAATTGTGCGGTAGTTTGAGCATTCTTTGGCATTGCCTTTCTTTGGGATTGGAATGAAAACTGATCTTTTCCAGTCCTGTGGCCACTGCTGAGTTTTCCAAATTTGCTGGCATATTGAGTGCAGCACTTTCACAGCATCATCTTTCAGGATTTGGAATAGCTCGACTGGAATTCCATCACCTCCACTAGCTTTGTTCGTAGTGATGCTTTCTAAGGCCCACTTGACTTCACATTCCAGGATGTCTGGCTCTAGGTGAGTGATCACACCATCGTGATTATCTGGGTCGTGAAGGTCTTTTTTGT
The DNA here is from genome assembly GCF_029378745.1 of Bos indicus. NCBI lineage: Eukaryota > Metazoa > Chordata > Mammalia > Artiodactyla > Bovidae > Bos > Bos indicus. The sequence continues at coordinate 72,187,804 of NC_091772.1, forward strand.
ACAGGTCTTCTGTGTATTCTTGCCATCTCTTCTTAATATCTTCTTCTTCTGTTAGGTCCATACCATTTCTGTCCTTTATCGAGCCCATCTTTGCATGAAATGTTCCTTTGGTATCTCTGATTTTCTTGAAGAGATCCCTAGTCTTTCCCATTCTGTTGTTTTCCTCTATTTCTTTGCATTAATCGCTGAAGAAGGCTTTCTTATCTCTTTTTGCTATTCTTTGGAACTCTGCATTCAGATGTTTATATCTTTCCTTTTCTCCTTTGCTTTTCACTTCTCTTCTTTTCACAGCTATTTGTAAGGCTTCCCCAGACAGCCATTTTTCTTTTTTGCATTTCTTTTCCATGGGAATGGTCTTGATCCCTGTCTTCTGTACAATGTCACGAACCTCATTCCATAGTTCATCAGGCACTCTATCTATCAGATCTAGGCCCTTAAATCTATTTCTCACTTCCACTGTGTAGTCATAAGGGATTTGACTTAAGTCATACCTGAATGGTCTAGTGGTTTTCCCTACTTTCTTCAGTTTAAGTCTGAATTTGGCAATAAGGAGTTCATGATCTGAGCCACAGTCAGCTCCTGGTCTTGTTTTTGCTGAGTGTATAGAGCTTCTCCATCTTTGGCTGCAAAGAATATAATCAATCTGATTTTGGTGTTGACCATCTGGTGATGTCCGTGTATAGAGTCTTCTCTTGTGTTGTTGGAAGAGGGTGTTTTTTTATGACCAGTGCATTTTCTTGGCAAAACTCTATTAGTCTTTGCCCTGCTTCATTCCGTATTCCAAGGCCAAATTTGCCTGTTACTCCAGGTGTTTCTTGACTTCCTACTTTTGCATTCCAGTCCCCTATAATGAAAAGGACATCTTTTTTGAGTGTTCTAAAAGGTCTTGTAGGTCTTCATAGAACCGTTCAACTTCAGCTTCTTCAGCGTTACTGGTTGGGGCATAGACTTGGATTACTGTAATATTGAATGGTTTGCCTTGGAAATGAACAGAAATCATTCTGTCGTTTTTGAGATTGCATCCAAGTACTGCATTTCGCACTCTTTTGTTGACCATGATGGCCACTCCATTTCTTCTGAGGGATTCCTGCCCACAGTAGTAGATATAATGGTCATCTGAGTTAAATTCACCCATTCCAGTCCATTTCAATTCGCTAATTCCTAGAATGTCGACATTCACTCTTGCCATCTCTTGTTTGACCACTTCCAATTTGCCTTGATTCATGGACCTAACACTTAAAGTCTCATCAAAATGTCAGTCTGATTGATTTCTTAGTAATAATAAAAGAAATAGAGGCATATAAATAGCTTGACAGTTTTCATCTTATAAGCGACCATTCTCTTTGCTTTCTTAAGAATTATCTCCCTTGAGTGCACTTGGGAAAGTGTGGGAAAGGGTGGGCCCTGACATACACACAACTGTTTCTCCCTTTTCTTCCTCCTTGGCAACTGTTCACTTCCTTCTGCTCCTGCTCTGGAAATCCTGGGCTGTAGCCCCCTTACTGGGATACTGTTAGGTTCGGGGTAGAAGGAAGAGAATGGGCAATGTGGGGCAGGTACCTCTTCTCAACCACGATGAGACATAGAAGTCATAGCTGTAGGTGAGGCTTTACTGAAGGGACAGGGAGAACTGACACAGGAAGGAAATAATTGAAAACTTAAGCTAAAAAGAGTGGTCTAAAAGAAAGAAAAATTAAAATCTTCATAGGCAGCTCTTCCTGGGTATTCCCTCTGCCCGTTCCTCCCACCTCCTGCCCCAGTTTCTAATTATATGCTCTGCTTTTAAGATTCCTGTTTCTCTCCATTCTGAGAACACTTCTTTCAAACAAATACTTTGGAGAGCTCGTTTTTCTTTTTGGCCACATAGCATGCAAGATCCTAGTTCCCCGACCAGGGGTGGAACCCTCACCCCCTGAATTGGAAACGCAGAATTTTTACCACTGGATCACCAGGGAACTCTCTCCATTTTTCTTTCACTGAAACCCTAGCTCCTCCTGCAGGGCCTGGCCTCACCCAGGTGTGCACGCCACCCTTAGCCCCTCAGTCCCACACCTTTTCCAGGAGTACATTGCCCAACTACTGATTCACTCTGGGTACTCACAGTCTTTGCTAGAACAGTGTAGAGTAGAGGGGGTACTCCAAGACTGGTCTGTGTAGAAGTGTCCAACGTGGGATAAATATACGCCTGTATTCGTATAAGCCCTCAGCCGCTCCACACCCCTCCAGTGGCAGACATTCGTACCTGGCGATAACACCAGTCAGGTTTATGAGGGGGAGAAAACTATGTCTGCAACGTGGTTCCCCAGAGCAGGCTCATGTGTAGTTCTGGTTCAGTTCTTAGATGAAGCCTCCTCTTCTTCCACTTCTTCCATAGGGACTACTTTATTTCTTTCTGTTATAATCATTTACGCATACGATTGTACATTTTTCATTTATATTCACATTTCCTAAAATGCTTCATTAAACTTAGAGCTATACTGATTTTGAGGTAATAAACCAAAGCTTATAGAAGATTTTGATCATAACTTTCTCAAGAAACACTGAGATTATCTTCAAAAACTTTGCTATTGAACACCTTGAACGTTTCTTTCTTTCAGGGCTCTCACCTTTGTCTATCCTTTTGGTGCCACGTTGAGTGTCACGAAGCCCGCAGTGGCTGTCCTGTCCACAGGCTCTGTCTGTTTCCCGCTTAACAGGCCCATCCTGGCTTTCTATCACTCGAAGGTACAGCCTTTCTTAGATATGGGTGGGTGTGTAATTTTTATTACTGAAATTGTGAACACTACTGTTTCTATAGGGGTTTCATATACTGTCTGTCTCTTTTTTGGGGGGGGTGGGTCGGGGGAGCGCTGCACCACTATGCAGGATCTGAGTTCCCCAACCAGAGATTGAACCCGGGTCCCTTGCAGTAGAGTCCTAACTCTGGTCCACCGGGAAATGCCTATATTTTCTCATTGGTCTTCACAATAGTCCTGTGAAGTAGAATTGCACTGAATTACATTTTACTTATGGGGAAACAGTGGTCATTTTTGGAGTCAAGACCTAAACGTAGCTCTTATTATAAATCCAAAGCTTTTCCAGTGCAGCATGAGGCTGCGTGTAGTACAGCTGCCTCTGACCAGCTCTCACCCTCACTGTAAGAGAATCCATTTAGAGGAAGGTTGATTAAGCAAACTGCACCACAGAATTGTGCTGCTTGTATTTTAGTGCATCCCAGGAAAACATTCCAGGAGACTCATCCTGGAATGTTATCATCCTGGAGTACATGCAAGATACAGGTTCAGGTGGCTTGAGAGGGCATCATCGTCGTCCTCATCACCCCATGTATCCACTGCCTTTTAATTCATGTCTGTTGAACCCACCTTCATCTGTCTACCAAGACGTGGAATTCACCAGTGACCTCCCAGTTTTTGTCCAGAGACCCACATGTCTGTAGTTTAGCAGGATCCTATTTTTCTTTATGGGACCTAGGTATTACTTTTCCTTCTCATATTTAAAATTTCTGACATCATTTTATTAGGAAGTAAATAAATGTCTATACTGTGCTTGAAAGATGATGTTTAGACAAAATTGGTATAGCTATTATGGCAGTTTAGTCTCCTAAGCAGAGAGAAATATTGTTTTAGAATTAAAGTGTTATTAAATGATTCAAGATGCAGAAATGACTAGTTTACATGAAATGTCTATTCAGAGACACAAAAGTCATGAGACACCATCTTAAGGGGCCCCTGGTATTGTATGTAATACCAGAGCTTTGATTGTTTTTAACTAGGCACAGAGATGTTACCTGGCTTAATCAGTGGACTTTATGGAGCATCTGGTGGGTATACTGTTCTGTGCTAAGTGTGGCGTTTCCTCTGGAACTCATGAGATTATCATCTGTTCATTGCCTAGCTATTTAAAGCCCATTTTCTCCTCCTAATAGGCTTTCAGTCCTGCCTTGTAAACAGTCTTTCAGAGAGGTTGCTGCCTGTCACTCTTGTTGGTGAGATGAGGCAGTGATCTCAGGGAGGAGCTCCACCTGGACCCATGAGCAAGGTCAGGCCAGCACTGGAGGGTTCTGCCTGCTTGCCCAGGGCCGTTGCCTTCTCTGGGCTCATCACAAGACTTTCTAGGTCTTCAGTTTACTGGGACAGACTCATTAACACTGAGGGAGCAAATGGTCCTTGAGTAAACATATGCCTATTTAATTGGAACAAGTTATAGACAGATGCTGGAAAAGGCCACTGAAGACAATGGTATAATCTGTCAGGACAGAATAAAAGGATTAAAGAACAATCTACAGTCTATTTGAAATAAATGAAGTAGGGAAAAGAAAATACAGTCGACCCATGAACAGTGTGGGGGTTAGAGGTGCCGGTCGTCTGCATGGTGGAAAATCGTGTGTAATAGAGCCAGGCCTCCATCTGTGCAGTCTGCTTCTGTGAATTCAATCGACCGTGGACTGTGTTGTACAATAGTATTCACTGTTGAAAAGGTTCACTTGTAAGTGAAACCACGCAGTTGAAACCCATGTTCATTCAAAGGTCAACTGTATATTAAGGAAAAGATAAATCTGTGAATAGAGGTTTATGTATTGACTTAGCCTGTGGGGATTCAAATCACAACCCAGTTCATCCAGTCATTTCCCCATTCTTTCTCTAGAATTCCACCCAGTTAATTTCCTATTCTCAGTAACCGATCTGTTTGCAGTGGTTATGGTGTAGAAATCATTTTATTTTTCCTATGAAGCATTTGCTTTTCATGTGGGACCTTTCAGAGTTTGTTTTGCAAATTTTGTTTTATTTGCAGAATTTGTATATTTGTCTCCCAACATCTGTGGCTTAGGTGTCATTCTTTTTCAGTACCATTACAACTGTGTCTTCCTTGTATGTGACTTTGCTAGAAAGTCTGATTTCATTTTGTATTTTTAATTCTGTACTCTTTTTTTCTTATGACAAAATAATATATACTCGGTAATTTAAAATACAGCTATGGAAGGATTTCCCTGGTGGTTCAGTGGTTAAGAATCTGCCTTCCAGTGCAAGGGATGTGGGTGTGATCCCTGGTGAGGGAACTAAGATCCCACATGCTGTGGGGCAATGAAGCCCGCCTGATCCAGAGCTCATGCGCCACACGGAAGACTGAGCGCAGCCACAAAATACACACAGAGATGGAGGGAAAACATGCTGCTCTCGCACTGTTCTGAGGCGGGCCAGGTGGAGATCGTGGTCATTTTCTCCTGCTTCTGCTGGTGCTGCATTTTTGTTTGTCTCACAGGCTTTAAACTCTCTACAATTGATGGTATACTTTTTTTTTTTAACCTAATGTTGTGGCAGATGCATTTTTCCAAGTTAGTGAAAATGCTTTCTGATATATAACTTAACAACTGGGAGGTTCCATTGTTCTTAACCGTATTTCTGGGTGAATGTTTGGATTTATTTCTGATCTTCTGTAACTATTACTGTAGAGGTGTGCAGAGTGTCTGCTGTATTTTATACTGCGTTGCTGCTTTTGTTGGCAGTTTCAGCACCGTGTCAGAGACTGTCACTGAAACCTGACCAATAGTTTACAGTCACTTTTTCTTACTTATTAATCTTATAAGGAAAAGTACTTTGTTTTTTGTTTAAATTACTAATCTTAAAGTTTTTTATTATTAGCTAGTCATTTCTTTTGTGAATTTTTCATGCTTGTGGGTTAGTTTTCTGTCTCTTAAACACTTTTTATGGTACTCCTAAAATGTCTAAATCTTTACAGATTGTTTTTCAATTTGTTTTTTTTTATTTCCCTTTAAGATTATGATTTTCATTTATAATTTCACTAACTGGGAAAATACTGTCGAACAAATTTACATTACTTTCTGTTTAAGTCAGATAGAAGGGTACAGAAGCGTCTAAATTGAGAGGCAGGTTGGAATTTAGTTGTTGTCATAATTGACATTTCTAGACCATTAAAATACCCATGTAAACTGACACATGTTGGTGTAGAAGACATTTGCTCATGTGATTGTGAGGATAAGTGTTTGGTGACTAGGATGCGCGTGGTCCATTTGGGATCTGAATCACTGACCCTGCTTTGTCATCAGCAGAACCAAGGTGGGAAGCTGGCAGTGCTTGGCTCATGTCACATGTTCAGTGACCAATATTTGGATAAAGAAGAGAACAGCAAAATCATGGTAAGCTCTTTTCTTTTGTCATATTAATGAATATTGTACACGATTTTCATGTCATTTAAAAAATGTACTGCTGAGTTCATCTATTCATTTAAAACCAGCTCTTCAGAGCCCATTCTGTTCCAGGCACTAAGGACACGAAGGTGAGTCAGGCACAGTCTCTGCTCTGCACAAGTGCACAGGACATTGAGGGAGACTGAGAGATGAGGGAGGTCAGTGCAGAGGGATGCGGCGCGTGTCTCCAAACTTGCTGCCCGGGCTGGGAGCCTCCCTGGGGAAGCAGGGAGGAGCAAGCCCATCCAGGGCCTCGTGCGTGGAGCCTTGGAACTCAAACTCTCTTTGAAAAGCCACGGCGAGCCCTTGTAGAGAGTCCAGCAGCTTTGGGCATAGTCAGGTCTTTGGGTGTGGAAGAGGGAAGGGAGAGGGAAACATATGGGCAAGGAGGGGCAAGGACGTGAATGAAGGCAGGGAAGGGGTGAGTGGGGGAGGCACTGGCCAGCACGAGGAGACTGTGATGGGACTGGCTGCTGACTGAGGTGGGAAATGAAGGAAAGGCATGGCAAGTGTGAGGGGAACATGCCCTGGGAAGGATGGCAGGGTGCTGGCCAGAGCTGGACTTTGGCGTGATGCTGGTGGCTCTCTGACCAGAGGGAGAAGATGTTCCTTCAGCCTTAAGGATTGTTGTTGTGTTGAGAGATTGATTGAAGATCTTGTTTTTATAGAATCCACATGAAGTTCCATTGTCTTTAGTCACATTCTGGGACATCTTGCTGTATTCTACTTTTTAAGTCCAGACTGTCATCAGCACATTATACAGGGATTGTTTCAGAATTGTGAACACATTTTAATAGATTTGGGCTTGTGGTTAAAGGCTTGAGTGCCCAAAGATAAATGGTAAATTTCTAACAATAAAAATGGCACTAGAGTGAGAAAGACTTTCAAGTTTTTATATGATTTCACCAAGACAGGGGCGACTGCCCTTTTTCAAATCACTGCTGTATAGTCTCTTTCCTGCCATCATTTTTCTTGATTGATTAAATTCTCTAGTCCTGCCTACAGCTTTCTCAAATACACAGTGTGTAAGTCTGTGTTTTTTTTTTTTAATTTAGGATGTTGTTTTCCGGTGGCTCACAACAGAAGACATCCACCTAAACCAGATTGACGCCGAGGACCCAGAGGTAGGAGGCGGTAAATTACTTAACAACTTTGAAATGAAAAATGGGTCCAGCTTCTCAGCACCACTTCTAAGAGTTCCAAAAACCTATCTATCTCTTACCTTATCTGTAAGACAGATAGCAAGAAATGATGCTTTTTGGCAAGACGAAGCCTATGCTGTTAAAAAAAAAATCAGTAAATTATTAGTCATAGAATTCAGTGGGGTGGGAGCCTCTGTCTGTATATGTAGTAACTGGAACTTAATATATGCTCTCTGGCTGAAACTTTCAGAATCAGTATCTGTAGAGAAATACGTCTTCAAAACTATGAAGGATATAAAAGTACTTTTTCATAAAGAAACAAAGATCATCAGAATTTAAGTTTTAAGCTCCAATTTGGTTGCCTTTAGGAAGAACAATCCTAAAGGCATTATGATAATACTTCATCAGACATGGGAGAGTGGAAAGACCACTTCCCTAGTAGTCTGGTGGCTAAGACTCTGTGCTCCTATCGCAGGGGGCCTGGGTTCAGTCCACAGTCAGGGAACTAGATCCCACACGCCGCAAATGAAGTTTCCTCGTGTGGAACTAAGACCCAGTGGAGCCAAATAAATATTAAAAAAATAAATAAATAAAAGGCCAGCTCTGGACTGGGAACCAGTAACTGCATTCTCGGTCCCACTCCACCATGAGCCTTGAAACCTTAAGTGGGTTATTTCTGACCTTTTTTCATCTTCATTTTCTCATTAGTTTTGGGGCTACCAGTACCTTTCTCACAGGGTAATTATGAGAATCATAATAATAAGTGAATCAACATAAATTTACTTGTTAAACTGAAGTGTATAAAAGGGCTATACATCTATCAAGACTGTTTTAAAAACCTCTTGTATTGGTTATATATTAATACCAGGCCCTATATATCATATACGTCCACATAAATCATTGTTTAAACCGCACTACAGCCCTGGCAAGTAGATGGTCTTATTCTCTTTTTATCAATGAAACTGAAATTCTGCAAGACTGTAATATGCCCAAAGAGCCAGCCAACAGTTACAGAGCCAGGAACCAAACCCAGGGCTGCTGACTCAAAAGTCTACTCCTTCTTCATTTACCTCTGTGTTTCCTAACTGCTGACCTGTCAGGAAAATGATTTTTTGGCTATGGGTAGCACAAGGTAACTGGAGAAGGCAATGGCACCCCACTCCAGTACTCTTGCCTGGAAAATCCCATGGATGGGGGAGCCTGGTGGGCTGTAGTCCATGGGGTCACTGGGAGTCGGACACGACTGAGCGACTTCACTTTCACTTTTCTCTTTCGTGCATCAGAGAAGGAAGTGGCGACCCACTCCAGTGTTCTTGCCTGGAGAATCCCAGGGATGGGGGAGCCTGGTGGGCTGCCGTCTATGGGGTCGCACAGGGTCGGACACGACTGAAGCGACTTGGCAGGCAGCACAAGGTAGCCAGAGACCATCACCGATGGCCTGTGCCCTTGGCTGAGGACTGATTTGGCTGGGAAACCTCGGGCTGACTCAGGTTCGGAAACATGAGAGCCTCACATCTAAAATATCGCTTCAGATGGAAACATGAAGTGTGGGGCTGTTGTGCTTAAATTTCTCCTTAAAAGTAATGTAAGCCCCAAAACCAAAGAATTGGGGTAAAGCCAACCAGGAATTGGCTTTTCAGGTTTCAGAGGACCCAGCTCTGAGTGGATGATGTGTTTGGCAGCCGCCAGCCCTAGTTAGAGTGTTGTGTGCCGAGGGAAGCAGTGCTAAGAGGTGTTGTGTCTGCTCCAGTTCCGTGTGGCCGCCTTGCTCTTGCTCAGTTTCTGTCAGTCCTGTTTTCTAACCGAGGAAACGGAAGTGAGTAAAGTCTTCAAGGTTCCCACTTAGATTAATCCCTGGCCGAGCCATTGTTCCTGGGTTGGGAGATCCCCTGGAGAAGGGAATGGCTACCCACTCCAGTATGCTTGCCTGGAGAATCCCATGGACAGAGGAGCCTGGTGGGCTACAGTCCATGGAGTCACAGAGTCAGACACGACCGAGTGACTAACACGTACTTAAGCCATTGTTAGTACCTGCTTCAGTCTGATTTCAGAGCCTGTGCCTTTCTGCTGTTCTGTTCTTCTCTCTCTACCGTGTGAGACACTGGGCTGGTTCCAAAGCAAAGCCTCAGTACAAAGCCAGAGGAGGGGAGTGTTGTTAAGGCCTTCTTAGCTCTAAAACGGTGCAGTTTCACATACCTTCCAGGTGGGAGACCTGGTGGAAAATGTCCTTTGTCTTGTAAGGCTTTGAAAAGTAAGACACTGAATCCAGTAACATGACACAGTGAGAAATACTGAAAATCTTCCAGGTGGCGCTAGTGGTAAAGAACTCGCGGGCCATCGGAAACATGGGTTCAATCCCTGGGAAGATCCCTGGAAGAGGGCACAGCACCCCACTCCAGTATTCTTGCCTGGAGAATCCCATGGCCAGAGGAGCCTGGCGGGCTGAGGTCCGTGGGGCTGTAGAGTGGGGCGCCACTGAGCACCCTCTGGGGCGGCGTGGCCCGCATTCCTCCCTGTGCTGGGCACGCGTCTGTGTCCTGCTCTTGCCTTCATCTCTTCCCTGGTAGAGGGTTGAAGCCTCTGCATCGGCCAGATCAGGCCAGGAAGCACATTTATTTGTTGATGCTTCCCCTTGTTTCTGGTCTAAAAAGTTTAAGGATTGGGGAAGTTTATGATGCTTGGGATATAGAAAAAAGTGCTCCTGTTTGACTCAGAGTCTCACTGACATCAAGCTCAGACACCTCTCCCCAAGCGCTGGCAGTGGAGAATGTGTAGCCGTTTGTTGTGAGTTCAGAGAGCAGTTTTTCAAACTGTTACCAAGTTAGCCTTGTTAGAAGTCCAGGTTAAACGCAGTTCAAAGGGAAATTAGGAACACACAAACTTCCGGTTGCCAGCATGCATTCATTTAAACTTAAATTTATTGCCTGGCTAGGTAATGTCTTCCCATCATTTGAAATTCAAGAGCAGGCACACTGAAGGCTCTCCCTTCTGCCTTTGCCCAGCCACCTGGTTCTCCTCCCCAGTGACAACAATCTTAGCAGTTACTCATATGTTATTCCAGAGACAGTTTATACAGAGATAAGCAAACGTGTGTGTGTATACTCTCCTTCCCCCTTGTTTTACCAGACGGTCCTATATGTATGCTATGTGTATATACTGCCTAGCACCTCGCTTTTTAAATATTATGTCTGGGAGATTTTTCCATATTGTTCATAAAAAGCTTTCTTTTGATTGTGTTTTGGAAGCTGTACTGTCCATTGTTTGTACTGCGGTGTACTGACTGTGGTATACCTATTGAGGGACATAGGTTTTCCTGGTCTTCTGCTGTAACCAAGGTGTCATCACTGAAGGTTCTCAGCAGGGCTGCAGGCATGTCCGCAGCTAGGCGAGAAGAATTAGGGCCTAGTGTCCAGGGAGGGGTAGTCTGTGCCGGGGTCACACGTGGTTCATATATAGGACAGGAGAGAAAGCAGAGTATACAGCACATACGCTGGTGGCTGGAGAGAAGATAGACTTTGAAATGGGAGCTTGTGGATTTTCTTTTATGGTTGCTTCTGATTTCTCACTGAACTAGAAAATAAGGTCACCAAAATTAAGAAAGGGAAAATCATTTTAGTTGGTGGAAGTAGCAGACAGAACTGCCTAGGAGAATGGGAACAGGGGATGAACTTGAGAATTGGGTTGATGACTGAGCCCTCAAGATCACAAAAAGGAGGAGAGCCATCCAGCAGGGTCACGCATTTCTCCAGCCGTGTCCAGCTGTGTGCGTGCCAGCCTGCATCGTGGATTTCTCCAGCGCTGGCGTTTACCCAGGTGACCTTGGTCCTTCTTTCCACAGAAATGGGCATATTTAAGGTTTGGCTGTCAGTAAGTGTAATCAGCAAGATGTTTTAGCAAGAGAAGAGAAATATTGCAGATTCAGACCTGAGGCGTTGGAGACCAGACAGTAAATCCTAGCCCCTGCTCTGCTGAAAGGAACCGTCTTATCACTTTCAGATTTCCGACTACATGATGCTACCCGACACAGCCGCCCTGTCCGAGCGGCTGAGAGTGTGTCTCCAGGAGGGCGATGAGAACCCACGGGACTTCACCAGCCTCTTCGACCTGTCCCTTTACCAGCTGGATACGACCTCCCTCCCGAAGGTCATCAAGTCAGTACTGTGGCTCTCCACTGCTCTGCACTCCATTCTGAGTGTTCGTTCTGCAAACATGAGCCTGGGGCCAGGAGATAGGGTCACAATAAGTGTGGTGTACAAAACGTGTTCTCAGACCTGTGATGAGGTCAGCCGGGACAGCCGGGGGATTGGGGCGGGACTTGATGCAGAGGAAACTGCCTGCAGTTATCAGCCTCTGCTGTGTTCCAGGCTCTGTATCAGGCATTTAGAGGAACCAGCTTGGCCTGCTTTGCCCGAGACTTTCCTGGTCTTAGGACAGAGAGCCCCACGTCCCAGGGACCCACTCAGTGAATCAAGATGGTTAGTCATCCTGTAAGCACACCGCGTTGTGCCTTCTTTTAATGCTTTCGGTGGTCCTCTGAGTTACCTGCCTCATTTTTGGTCGAGGAGTCTGAGGTTTCTTGGGGAAGGATTCTCCCACATTGGGAGCAGGGATTTCAAGCCAGGCCCGAGTGACCTTCAGGCCAGTGCTGGACCCCATATCATTGCCTGTGCTGTTGTTTTTTGCCTTCTCTGTTGGATCCCTAAGGACAGAGGCAGAGACTAACGTTTTTGAGCATCTTGGGCCTGGCACAGGATCTATCAATACATCTCTAATAATAAACCAAAGGCTGAAGGCACAGCTACAGATGCCTGTCTAATGTCCTGTCCCCTGTACTTAGGTACAAGGTCACCAAGTACTTCTAGAGCTCCGACTGTGCTGAACATTGTACCTCAAGTGTAGGGTTTTATGGAGGAGACGGACAGAAGCTGTGATGCAGGGTTATCTGCTAAGTCGCTTCAGTCATGTGCGACTCTGTGCAACCCCATAGACGGCAGCCCACCAGGCTCCCCCGTCCCTGGAATTCTCCAGGCAAGAACACTGGAGTGGGTTGCCATTTCCTTCTCCAATCCATGAAAGTGAAAAGTGAAAGTGAAGTTGCTCAGTCATATCGGACTCTTAGCAACCCCATACACGGCAGCCTACCAGGCTCCTCTGCCCATGGGATTTTCCAGGCAAGAGTACTGGAGTGGGTTGCTGTCATGCAAGTGTATGTTCCTCGGTTCTTTGTCTCCTCACAACAAAGATTTGGAGCGACGGACATTAAAGCCCTAGGTGCGTCACAGCTCTTGGGTCTTGGACAAACCGTGCTACAGCTCTTAGGCAAATCAGTGTTACAGCTCCATTTTTATTTATAAGATAGCAGGAGAATCCAAGACTTGAAGAGAAGAGAGTGGAGGAGTGCGTGGGGAGGGAGAAAGAGAGAGAGAGAGAGAGAGAGAGAGCTCGCGCATGCACATGGAAGAGAGAGTCCGAGAGAAAGTGCTTTGGCTCCTCCTTTTATATGTTTTTTCCTCCACCTGGGCCTGCCCTATGCAAATTGGGCTTAGCCAGGAGTGCTGTTTGTTCTGCCTGAAGTTTTCACTCTGGTCCTCGGACCTTCCTTTGACCTTCCTTGTCTTTTAGCCACCACCATTTTGGACTCCTTTTCCCTAGTCTACCTACCTAACATTCCCCCCTCAAGAGATGGGAGGCCCAATTCTTTGGGAATAGGGGCATTGAGGTCTTTCTGGCTACTTCCTGCTGAACTGGGGTGGCGAGGGGTATTGGGCCTCCCCATCTTGCTATAGTCTCAATCCTCAGAGTCCTTATAGCAGTGTCCAAGGGTGTGTGATATTTTCCGTGGTCAGCTGTAGTCTTATATCTTTGTTGAACTGGCACTGCATGTTGTAGCTGGTTGACCTGGGCAGAGACAAAACAGGTTAGACAATGGACAGTACATGGAATAATCATAGGCATCATCAATATAGCACAACAAGGACTAGTAGGGACATTGGTCAATTTTAAACTCACATCGCCAGGATAGCTCAAGTCCCTCCTTGTTCAGAGATCAGAAGATCTATCTCCTGTCTTGGAGTACATTCTCTGTCAAGCTGTGTTGGCTCCTTAGAGTTATCCTGAGAAATCTTATCCCCAGAAACCAGATTTCGAGGGTCTTCATTAGAATGGCACTCACTGGTAGTTCTGAATAGGTATTTGAGATCTCCCAGGGGCTCACAGGTGTATCGAGTGTCCTCTTCTGTTTTCTTCTACAGCTTGACTCGTGAGTAGTGAATCCAGGAGTCATGTCCTGGTACCTTGACTGCTGTGGGGGTAGAAAGTATTACAGGGTAGGGGCCCTTCCATGTGGGTTGGAGTTGAGCCTTTGGGGACCCATCTTTCCAGACTTTAATTAGGACTTGAGTTCCTGGAGCGTATAGTGGTGACTCTTTAGAATCTTTTGGGTCCTGGTTCATACCCCACAAGCGTATATCCTGTTGGAATTGCCCAATGGCTATGGTATAAGACTGGAGGGTCTAAACCTCTGGATCTAGGAAGAGGTCATTGACATAAACAAAAGGTCTCCCATATAGCATCTCATAAGGACTAAGACCAACCTGTTCCTTAGGGGCAATGCAGGTGCAGAGGAGAGCTATTGGTAAAGCCTCCTTCCATCCCAGGGAGGTCCCCTGGGTTATCTTTTTTACTGCTGATTTTAAGAATTGATTGGCTTTATACTTTTCCTGAAGATTGAGGCCTCCAGGCACAATGGAGATAATAAGTAATGCCCAATGCTTTCGAGACTCCTCGGGTGACCTTAGAAGTAAATGATGTCCCATTGTCACTTTGTAATGACCTGGGCAGCCTCAGCCTTCTTGGTCCGTGTGGGAAAGCCTTCAATCCATCCTGTGAATGTATCTATCATAATAGGTATTTATACCCTTGAGAAACTGGCATCTGGGTGAAGTTCATCTGCAAGTCCTCTCCTGGGTAGGCCCCATGTCGTTGGACGGGCTGGGCCAACTGGGGTCTTCGAGCTCCTTGCGGGTTGTTTAATAGGCAAGTGGGACAAGAGGAGACAACCTGTCTTATAGTTGTTTGGAGGCCTGTTCCTCTGAAGGACCTTTCTAGTAATCTTTGGAGGGCCTTTTCTCCTAAATGAGTAGTGGCATGTAAGGAGTTAACCAACTTCCATTGGAGGTTTCCAGGCAGAAAAAGGAGTCCTTCCTTTTGGAACCATCCCATATGATCTTCTTGAAAGCTGTCACTCTTAGCTTTAAGAGTCTTACCTTCAGTATATGAAGGAGTTTCTGGCAAATTAGTCTGTGGAACTAAGGTGGAAATCCCTATTAGGTTATGGTTCTCTAATGCTGCTGTCCTAGCTGCCTGATCAGCTGCTTGGTTCCCTCGTGCCACTTCCATGTTCCCTTTTTGGTGTCCTTTACAGTGGGAGACTGAAACCTCAGTGGGCAGGTGGACTGCCTCCAAGAGTCGAAGAATCTGATCACCATATTTGATTGGGGACCCTTGGGTGATCAAGTGGCCCCTTTCTTTCCAAACAGCCGCATGTGCATGTAGCACCAGAAAGGCATACTTGGAGTCAGTGTAAATGGCTATTCTTTTTCCTTTTCCCAGCTCTAAAGCTCGAGTCAGGGCTATGAGCTCAGCTAATTGGGCTGAAGTACCTGGTGGCAGAGGCTTAGCCTCTATGGTCTCAAAATTGGAGATTACTGCATACCTGGCTCTTCTTTTTCCATTCAAGACAAAGCTGCTTCCATCAGTGTACCAGATTTCCTCAGGATTGGTCAGAGGATCTTCTGACAATCCCTCTCGGGGTTTTGTCTAGTGGTCCAAGGTTTCTAGACAAGAGTGAAAGAGGAGAGAGCCCTCGGGGGTAGGGAGGAGGGTGGCCTGGTTAAGAACCTCACAAGGGGATATAGTGAGGCCTGGATTTTCCATCAGCATTACTTGATGTCTGAGGATTCTTTGATCAGACATCCATAAATGGCCTCTCCCATTTAGGAGTTGTTTTACTTGGTGGCTGGTAAAAATAGTTTGCCCCAAAGGAGAGTTTTAAAGCATCTTCTATCATGATTGCAATAGCTGCAAGATTTCGAAGGCAGGGGGGCCAACCTTGGGAAGTTGGATCGAGCCTCTTGGATAAGTAAGCTACAGGCTGGGGCTCAGATCCCAACCTTTGAGTTAACACTCCCAAGGCTATTCCCTCTCTTTCATGGACATAAAGTTGGAATGCTTTTTCTGGGTCTGGCAACCTCAAGGCAGGTGCCTGAGTTAAGGCCTGTTTTAGTGTAGCCTCTGCCTCCTTTTGAGGAGTTCCCCACATCAGTGGGATTGAATCATCTCGTCCCTTTAAGCTTTCATATAAACTTTCATATAAGCTTTCAATTAGACCATAGTTGGGTATCCAGATTCCACAATAACCAGTTAGCCCCAGGAAAGCTCGCAATTGTTTTCGAGTCGTGGGGGAGGGCAACTGGAGGATTCCTTGTACCCGATCAGAGGACAGCCTCCTGGACCCGTGTGTAATCTGAATTCCCAGGTAAGTGACCTTTGTCTCGACCATCTGTGCCTTAGTACGGGAGACTTTATATCCCCTTTTTGCCAAGAAGTTTAGAACCTGAATTGCATGTTGTTGGGCGCTTTTCTCATCTTGTGAGCAGATTAGTAGGTCATCTACATATTGTAATATTTTCCCATTAGGTCCCAGGTCCAGATCTAGGAGATCCTGGCTAAGGGCCTGTCCAAACAGGTGGGGGCTATCTCTGAACCCCTGAGGTAATACTGTCCAAGTCATCTGTTGGTGTTTTTCTCCTGGGGCCTCCCACTCAAAAGCAAAAAGGTATTGGGATTCTTTAGCCAGTGGTATGCAAAAAAATGCATCTTTGAGACCCAAGACAGTAAACCACTTGGCACTGGGTGGGATTTCTCCCAAGATTACATAGGGATTGGGTACTGTGGGATGGAGGGGGACTACAGCTTCATTTATAATCTGGAGATCTTGAACCATTCACCAGGTCCCATCTTTTTTCTTTACTGAGAGGATTGGGCTGTTACATGGTGAACTGGTAGGTAGCCTACAAGCAAGGAATTTATTTATTAAAGGCTGTAGTCCCTCCCGAGCCTCTCTTTTGAGAGGATATTGTTTCCAGTCAGGAAACCAAGTGGGATCTCGGAGGACAATGATGGTTCAGCTTGGTGGGCTCGTCCAGGAATCCCCTGATCCCACACTTGGGGGTTAATTTTGTCTTCCCATAGTTTTTGGTCCCTCTCTATTGAAGGTGTAATGGGTTCTTCAGTAGTAGCCAGGAGCTGTAGAGCTCTAGGGGCTGAAAAACTTCCCATCACAAGGGTGGTCCCCAGTTTAGTGAGTATATCTCTTCCCAATAAGGGGGTAGGACACTCAGGGACCACCAAAAACTGGTGGGAAAATATTTGTCCATCCCAGCAACAAAGAAGTGCTCGGGTGAATCTTTTAGTAGTTGCTTTTCCTGTAGCACCCAAAATGGTACAGGTTTGGGAGGAGAAGACTCCGGAGTAGGAGATCAAGACAGAGTAGGTAGCCCCTGTGTCAACCAATAAATTCTCGGACCTACCTGCCACATCCAGTTGCACCCTTGGCTCCAGCCCCGTGATGGTTATCTGTGACAGGTGGGCTGGCGGGAGCAGGCTGCTTCAGTCCTCTTGAAACATCGTGAGGGTAGGCTTGGCGCTTGACCTTGAGGCTCTTGGGTCCCGAGGGCAGAGTGCCGCCCAATGTCCCAGTTGATGGCATTTGTGGCAAGCCGTTCTAGACTTGTCACGGTTTGGACACTCTTTGGCCTAATGCCCCGCCTGTCTACAGATCAGGCATCTGTCTTGTGCCTTGTCCTTCAAGGACTCGGGGTTTGCCATAGGGCTTCTCTGGAGGGCGGCCAGCATCTAGGCATGCCTTGTCTGTTTGTTTCTCTCCTTCTCCTGGGCCTTGGCCTCCTCCTCCTGTTCTCTGTTATAAAAGGTATTGGTGGCTGTCTGGACCATCTCATCTAAGAGGCAGCAGGGTCCTGCTGTTGTAGCTGCTGTAACTTAATTCTGATATCTAATGCACATTGGGACAGGAATTTGTCCTTTAAAATCACCCGTCCCTCATAAGAGTCTAAGTCCAGGTTGGTAAACTTTTGGAGTGCCTCTTTTAGCCTCTCCAGAAAGGCAGTAGGGTTCTCACTGGGCTCCTGAGTTATTGCTGAGACTGGGCAAAGTCCGACAAGTAATAGGCTTCTTTATGTTTCCATGGGTGGACTTCCTTAGGGGTGAAGTCTTTCTAAAGCTTATCCTACCCAGAACTGTTATAACCTGAGAGCCAGGCGTCCCCGGGTCAGGGTGCAGATCCCCAGGCAGACTGAGGTGTGACAGCCTCCTAGAGATCGAATCCCTGGGCAGGTCAAGGCGTGACGGCCTCCCGAGGATTGGGTCCCTGGGCAGGTCGAGGCATGACGACCTCCTGGGACCCCTGGGACTAAAGGATCCCCGAACAGGTTGAGGCGTGACAACCTTTCGAAGACCGATCCCTAGGCAGGTCAAGGTGTGATGACCTCCTGGGACCCCCTGGACTGGAGTTTGGGCGTCCCCAAGATCTCCAGTGTGACCAGTATTGGGTAGGATTAGGGGTTGGATATTATAGAGTATTTCCTTCCCAAGGCCAGCTATTTTCTGGTTGTCTCTCCAGAAGATTGTAGAGGCAACCTTGTGGGTCTGGATGGGGCTCAGGAAAAGAGCATGAAACAGGAGGGAAGGGGCAGAGCACAAACTTTGAAAGAATGACATTAGCACAAGGGAATAATGTAAACCAATTAAAATCAATTGGGTCCAAGATGACAAGTCAAATTCAAGTAAACCCCAATCTATAAGCCAACAGACACACCCAGAGGTGGCAGGACAGCTCCAAGGCACAAGGTCAGAAGAGGGAGGAGTAGGTGGTTCCCCAATGGCTGGGATGATCCTCTCACTCATTAGCATATGAATTCCATCCCCTCACAAAACCTAGCCAGGCCTAATATGGCCCTCGGCAATGGTTCACACCCTGAAGGGTGGCTTCTCTCTGGATCCTAACAAATCTACAATGAATTTTTGCAATGAGACATCAAGAGCCTGAGTTTCGTTAGTTTTGGCCAGGCTTGAGTCCCGGGAGAGAGCTGAAGGACAGGAGGAAAAAGCAGTGGGAAAAACATGCCAAGGAATCCCCTTCATAGCCCACTGGAAGATTTGCTAAATATCTGACCGGTGCTCAGTTTCATTGGTCTGATCTTTGGCACAGAGAAGAGAAAGGACAGAACCCCCACCGGCTTGTGTAACAGCTACTGGGGCTCAGCAGATAGTGCCCTTGGGACATGCTGAGGAGCAGCCTCTCCAGAGTCCCTCAGTTGTGCCCCTGCCGCCTGCCTGTTTGTGGGAGGTTTGAGGAAACAAGAAACGAGAGATTGTAAAGGTCCCTCCAGCCATAGGAGCAAGGACCTCTTTCCTTAACCGGAGGTCTTCTGGAATCTGAGACTGGGCTGCGTGAGCTTTCTGCTGAGTTCATTTTTCACTGTCCCGGTTTCCAGCACGATGGGCCTTCCCCTGCACTGGGTTTCCTCGCCTTCCGCTTCTAGCGCGGGAGCTTCCCTGAGTTGGGCTCCTGCTGTGCTTGGCCTCTTCTGCGCAGAGGTTGTTTCAGCCAGGTTATATCCGAGTCATGGCACCATAGATGTCACGTGAGCGTATGTTCCTCGGTTCTTTGTCTCCTCACAACAAAGATTTGGAGCTACGGACATTAAAGCCCTCTGCACGTCACAGCTCTTGGGTCTTGGACAAACCATGCTACAGCTCTTAGGCAAATCAGTGTTACAGCTCCATTTTTATTTATAAGATAGCAGGAGAATCCAAGACTTGAAGAGAGTGGAGGAGTGCGTGGGGAGGGAGAAAGAGAGAGAGAGAAAGAGAAAGAGAGAGCTCGCACATGCACACGGGGGAGAGAGTCCGAGAGAAAGCGCTTTGGCTCCTCCTTTTATATATTTTTTCCTCCACCTGGGCTTGCCCTATGCAAATTGGGCTTAGCCAGGAGTGCTGTTTGTTCTGCCTGAAGTTTTCACTCTGGTCCTCGGACCTTCCTTTGACCTTCCTTGTCTTTTAGCCACCGCCATTTTGGACTCCTTTTCCCTAGTCTACCTACCTAACAGTTGCCATTGCCTTCTCCCACAAGGTTATCAAAGTGTGAAACATAAAACTAGAGGCCGTGGCATAATGAGGAAGAGAATTCCATTCTGACTGGGGTCGCCAGGAAGGCTTTAAGAAAGAGGGGCCCTTTGAGCCAGCTGTTGATGATTTCCAAAAACATTTCTTGGTGACCTGAGTCTGCTTGGCCGTCTTCTGGATGCTGCATTTTACGGGGTGAGAGGACTTCAGGAGAGGGTTGGGGGTGCTGGAAGAGAGCCTTCTGCAGGGAGGTCACTATGAGGAAAGGCAGGGTGTGCCCAGGCAAGGAAGCTTATCCTTAGTTGCCGTTTGAACTGCATTTAGCCTTGACTTCTAACAAGTATCATGTTAAGTTTTCTATGTACGTTGCTTTATCACGTAAAATCAGAATGTAGTTCATTCTCCTTGTTGTACACTGTGAGGACACTGAGGCACAGAGAAGTTAAGAGGTTTGCCTAAGGTCACACAGCTAGTTTTCAGTGGGGCCTGAAATTGAATCCAGCCAATCTTAACGCTGAACCCAGGAAGAAATTATCTGGGGATTTGTTAGCATAGATTAGATTGTTTCTCAAAAAGCAAAATAGTCATCCAGTGGTTAAGACTGCTCTTCGACTGCAGAGGGCATGGGTTCAGTCCCTGGTCAGGGAACTAAGATCTCACATGCCATGCGGTGTGACCAAAACTAAAACAAAGAGCAACAACAAAACCCAGCAGCAACGTTCCCAGAGCTGCCCAGGCCTCTCTGGCATCCCTCGCCACCTGCAGCTGACAGCCAGTCAGACATTCTGGCTGCACATCTGGCTCTTTACTTGCTTGGTTTTGAGCTCCAGTGTTTGCTCTCTCACTCAGGGCTTCTCTTTGAAGAAAAGTTTGTCACCCTGCCTCACTAGCTGCTTCCAGTCCAAGCGGCCTCTGCAGTTTTGACCTGCTTTTCTCCTCATCGGGGAGGACTGGGCCGTCATAGCCACTCTTGAGTGTTGAGTGAGGGGTTCACTGGAACCGTCTGCGCATTTAGTGTCTGCAGGGCCCGGCGGTGGATGTTTCAGAGGCCTGGACGGCTCTTTTCATTGTTTGTCTTCCCACCACAGCAGAGGGCAGGCGTTCCTGGTTTATGGTTTCTCTGTGGAGCACATACGTATTTTCATTTGCACGTAACAACTTTTGAATGCAGCTCAAAAGTTGCATTATTCAAAAAGAACAGTTTTTTACTCTTTTTGAGTAACAGTTCTATTAATTGTTAAATATTTATATCAACTGTTGGTATTGCTCTGAGGTGACTTCATTTGTCCTTCTGGTCTTTGTTTTTTTAAGATTATTCCTTTAAAAAAAATTTTTAATTGAAGGATGATTGCCTTACAGAATTTTGTGGTTTTCTGTCATACATCAACAAGAATCAGCTGTAGGCACACCCATGTCCCCTCCCTCCTACCTCCCTCCCCATCCCAGCCTTCAGCCTGTCACAGAGCCCCTGTTTGAGTTCCCTGAGTCATACAGCAAACTCCCATTGGCTATCTATTTTACATATGGTAATATAAATGTCTGTGTTACTCTGTCCATACATTTCCCCTTCTCCCTCCTCTCGTACCACGTCCATAGGTCTGTTCTCTTGTCTGTTTCTCCATTGCTTCCCTGAAAATAAATTCATCAGCTATCTCTTTAGATTCCATATATATGCGTCAGTATATGGATATTTATATGTGCGTCAGTATATGGATATTTATATTTCTCTTTCTGACTTACTTCACTCTATATAATAGGCTCTAGTTTCACCCACCTCATTAGAATGGATACAAATGGATTCCTTTGGTCTTAGTTGTGGCACACAAGATCTTTAGTTGCAGGCCTGTGGGATCTAGTTCAGTCACCAGGATGCAACATGGGCCCTCTGCATGAGGAGCTTGGAGTCTCAGACACTGGACCACCAGGGAAGTCCTGATCAGTTTTCTGAATTAGGTTTTGCTTGGTTTTAAGATGAGCTTCTCCACTAATCACACCCGCCACACGCCGCCCCCCGCCCCTGCCCTCCGACCGGTACATGTTGGCTCATTGTAGGAGGAAGATTGGGGCAGGTGGTGAAAGGGAAGACTTAGTGGAACTTGTTTTATTAGTAATACGGGGCTTCAGTCGTCAGCTCTGTCTGGGGACAGAAAACAGAATGTCATGGCTAGGATGACCAAAGTGAGGACTGGTAGCAGGGTTCTTTGTGTGTGGATAGTAGGACTTTTATCTTAGAACTGCCTTTCATTTTGCCTTCTGGGTAGACTGAGTCATGGGGCTTCTGATTAGCAGGGATCTGAGTTCTAATCTTGCCTCCGAGGCTTTTTAATCTTGTTACCTTGGGAAGCTACTTCTTCTCTGTACCTGTTTCCTCTTCCTATGAGATTATACCCACTGCCCAGGATTGTTTTGAGGATTCAGTGAAATCAGTGCCTGCTCGAGAATCCTTATTTCTCTTCTCTCCATGGGGTCTTCTGCTCACTGCTAGGAAAGAGGCTCCCCGAACACCTGGGACTAGTAGAGGAGGTGACAGCAGTAAGCTCAGCCACTCTCCTTTCTGCAGTCACAGATCGGTGTGCTTTCTGCAAGCACCCGTGCGGAGAAACAGGCATGACCTTCATCCACACTTGTTGGTGTTTGCTTGTTTAGATGAATTTTGAAAGGCTACACACAAGCATACAGTTTCAGTTGGTTTATTTTAATTTGCCTCGTTTCCAGAGGAGGTCAGCCAGTTGGCAGCCTGTACATGATGCAAAAGGTCAACTGAATGTTCGAGAGAAAGGAGGGAAAGGGGAAGTGCAGTAAAAAAAAATGATCTCTGGGGAAAGGTCAGCATGCGACTCCATAAACCCCTTCCTACTGCTCTCCTTGCACTGCAGCCTCGCTGGCTGCCCTGCCGTTCTCTGAAAATGTCTCGCCCCCTTCCCCATTCTCCTTACTGACCTCTGCCCGGGACGGCGCTGAGGGTGGCCGCACGCCCTGGCCCTGCCTTCACTCGGGGCGGCTGGGACCAGCGGCACTCCCACCCCTGCCCTGTCTCTCTCCTGATCTGCTTTTCTTCCTAATGCTTATTAATCCCCAGCATCATGGCTTTTGTTTATTGGGTGTCTCTCTTCTGCTACAGTGTCAGTCCCATGAGGGTGTGCCTTGGTCTCTTTTTTTTCCCCTGCTGCTGGACTCCTGGCGGATAAAACTGTCTGGCACATAGTAGGTGTTCAGTAAATGGAGTGAACGAACGCGCAGAAGTGCATATCCTGCGGCTCTGTTGAGACTTCCCGTTTGATTCCTGTCTCTTAATGATGAAAACAAATAAGGAAACACAATGAGTTGTAGAATTCACAGTGTCCGATGGGTAAAAATTAGAAGCCTGTTCAGGAGAAGCCTGATAGGAAAGTTGACAGATAGGAAAGTTGACAGAACTTTCCCTCTCAATGCTCAATAAAGTTGCACTTACTACAATAGAGATGTCTGAAAGGCTCATTCCATTGCATGTAACAGCACATTTTGTGTGATTTTAATTTTTTTTGCCAAGATGCTACGCTGCCTGATTCTGTGGAGAAGAGCATCGTGTGATCAATTAGACGTGCTTTGCCTTGGTGTCTCATCCTGATTCCCACGTTTTTATCTTCTTCTCTACACAGGGCTTATGAACAGCTCAACGTGAAACATGAACCCCTCCAGCTCATCCAGCCTCAGTTTGAGACGCCGCTGCCAGCCCTTCAGCCAGCAGTGAGTAGGTGTGGGTGGAGCATCTGGCTGCAGAGCCTCGACGTCTGCCCTTCCCTTGCTAGCTGGCCTCATGTGGAACAGGCCTCCTCGTGGAGTCACGTGTCTCTGGCTCTAAATATGCACAGAGACCAAGCCTGTTAGTATTCTGCAGGGACTTCCATTTGATGTGGTCCTCAACTGAGGAATCAAGGGCGTGATTCTGCTTAATAGCCTCTCTGGCTATTAAACATTTCCCATCCTGTTGGGTTAGAGGGCATATGTGAGAATTCCTGGGTGAAGAGGAGGAAGAGCTTTGTGCTAGAAAGCTTTGAGCTTTCCAGGCAGCAGGCACTGAGATTCACAGCACAGCTCTCATAGCCCAGGGGCCAACCATGTGTCTCTAGGTCATAAACACCCCAGCTCAACATGCGCTCCACCTGCCTTTGGAACTGTCTTATGCTGGACTTGTCCCTGGTGGTTTAGTGGCTAAGACGCCACGCTCCCAAGGCAGGGGGCCCAGGTTCGATCCCTGGTCAGGGAACTAGATCTCACAGGCTGCAAATAAAATCCCACAACTAACACCCAGTGCAGCTAAATAAATAAATAAATGAATATTTTAAAAATTGGTCTTATCCTCCTACCTTCTGGAATGTTACAAGGCAGTTAACTGGCTACAGCTTGGTAGCTTGAAAATCGGCCATGGTGGAGGTGTTTATAGAACAGAAAATGACAAGTGCTACAGATCAGGCCTCTTGTTTTAAATGATAGCTCAGCATTTAGCAGCACACTACTGGTTCACATCTGTGATTTCTGGCTGTAAGTTCAGCACTTTCTATATTAATCTACATCCGTTCCCCCAATTTCTGTCACGGTTAGATGAGAAAGTCAAAAGGTCAACACAAATAAAAGCCTGAGAAGCGCCAAGCTTTGTGTCTTTGAACAAGTTAATGGGCGCTGGGACCCCAGCTTGGTCAGTTCGGTGGTGCGGTTGGAGCTGGCTCTGCTGGGTTGCTTCCAGTGGGCCGCCATCGTGCTTCCTATGGCCTCACAGGCGGAGGGGCGACAGGCGCTGGGCGTCTCATCCTCTTGTTTTCCTCCTGTCTCCTTCCGGTCAGTTATGGCTCTGGATACGCTCTTTCATAAAAGACCTCATTGCCTTTTAGGTTTTCCCTCCTAGTTTCAGGGAATTACCACCTCCTCCGCTGGAGCTATTTGACTTAGATGAGACGTTCTCCTCTGAGAAGGCCCGGCTTGCTCAGATTACCAATAAGTGTGAGTTTGGTCAACATTTTTTTTTCTTTTCTGAGTTTTACTAAATTGTGAATTTCTGAGATTTGCCATGAGAGAAAGTTTACAGTTTGTTTAGGGAGAAGAAAATAGGAATGGGAGTATTTAAAATGACAGTTTTGTTTATTTCATGTAAATGATGTTGACTGTAAGAGCTCAGCTTTAATTCCTGCGCGTCTTTATCTCTGACCTGTTGAGTGACCCCAGGATGAATCCTGACCTTGGCTACCGCATAGCAAATCTAGGCCAGTGGTCATAGGAGCACTTGAATAAGAAGATTCGGTTAGGGCCAATTACAGAGGCTTCAGATTGGAAGGGGTCCTGGAGAGTCCAGTGCGCCCACCCTGACCCATGCGTGAGGAAAGGCCCCGGGCTACACAGCTGCTCGGTGAGTGGTGCTCCCGACTCTCAGCCCTGGGCTCCTCCTGACGTGCCCTGCCTCCAGCACAGCACGTGGGCCTGCACACGTGTGCTCAGAGACATAAAAGTAACCGTCCATTTTGAGGCAGTGACCCCACTCCTGGGAATCTAACCTAGGGAGACAAATGAAGGTATACAGATGAGACTACTACATTATTTATTTAATAAATAAAATACAGTTGGGAATAGCCTTAGTGTTCAGTCATAGGGGAATGGTAGTAAACTGTGCCATATTCAGTCAGTGGGATAAAACATACTCATTATAAAAGAGCTTTACAAAGCCCGGGGGGTGACACTGAGTGAATTGGAGATTCCTAAATGAAGAAAGCAAAATATAAAACTGTACTTGTGGTAGGATCTCAACTATGCAAACATCTATATATGCTCAGAGACCAGAAAGGAGTATGCAAAAATGAACATAGTTAAATGTCAGACATTGCATTTCTGTTCCAGTCCAGATATTGTGGCAGGTGCTGGGCAATCAGATATTAGTAAGACCCAGTAAGTACCCTGTAGGAATAACAGACCTGTGAAGGATTAGATGCTTTGACGCAGCATTTCTGATTCTAGCAGTCTATCTTCCAGAATTTCTTGTAGAAATGCGAAAAAAAAGGTACAGCTATAGAGCTATTAACTGTATCATTCAGAAAATTGACAACAGTCTAACAGCCTATCAGGAGGAAGACTGGTTAAAACAGTATGGACCAAACTGTTGAAAGATGATGTTACACCATTAAATGATAAAGACAACTTAGAGAACTATTGTAGTCTGATCCTTACACATGGAGGGATTTTTTTTACACATGTAGATATGCAGGCATACATAGCATTATTTATCCTAGATAATATTGGTGAGGGTTAGAGTGAGATATCATTTATACCATAGCTTTAAAAATGCAAGTCAGAGGGGAAAAAGAAAAGAAGTTACAGTCTAGTATAACAAGGGCAGTAATGACTGTCCATTCTTGATATACAGCCAGAAATCGTTTCAGAGAATTATGGGTGATTTTTTCTTTCATTCCTTTTCTATAACATTGCTATAATAAATGCTCTTTAAAATACCCATATGTCCTTCTCATAATGGTCCCTGCGGCATTCAGAGGATGGTAATTTCATTTCCTGCTGGCTGCTCCTCCTCTTTGTAATGTAGGAATGCCAGATCTGGGAATAGTGAGCCAGAACCAGTGCAGCTTTATTCTGTCTAGGAGTGTCACACTTCTGGCCTACTAATTTACAAAAACAGCACATCAGAGATCTCTACAGTCTATCACTGTTTGAGTCCTTTGGTCACATTACCCAAGGGAGAGGTGAGTGATCTTGAGAGATGTAGGAACCCTACAGGGATACCCAGACCACAATAAGTCTGTACTTGGGGCAGGGCAGAATCAAGGATGAATCTAACCACTGCAACTGTGCTCAGGTACTGAAGAAGACCTGGAATTCTATGTCAGGAAGTGTGGTGACATCCTTGGAGTCACCAATAAACTCCCAAAGGACCGGCAAGATGCCAAACATATCCTTGAGCACATCTTCTTCCAAGTGGTGGAGTTCAAGAAGTTGAACCAGGTACAGAGCCCAGAAGGCCCACTCAAGTGGTCAAGTGGGGATATCATCCACAAACTAGACTTCCCATGGTCTGTACCATTCATTCATTCTGTCGGTATTTCACTGTCTACTAGGTGGACACACAGGTGACGGTCCCTGCGCTTATGGGATGTGTATTCTAGCTGGAGGAGACTGACAGTAGACAGACAACACAGTATCTTAAGTATTAAACCACACGGGATGCCAGGAGATGAAACGTGGTATAAACCAGAGCAGGCTCAGAGGGGTCAGTGTACTGAACGTGGCAAGATTCAGGGGTGGTCAGGGTGGGCCACACACACTGCAGAGCTGGCATGGGAGCCAGGACTTGAAGGTGTCCAGGGGCTGGCCATGGAGATAGCTGGGAGATGAGTGTCCCGGGCAGAGAGAAGACCTGTGCAGAGTCCCTAAGGCGGGACTCTGCTTGGCTCGTTTGAGGAACAGCAGTGATGCCTGTGTGGCAGACGAGAACTTAGCCAAGGACAGAGCAGCAGGGTGTGAGGACAGAAACCATCTTGCCCTGGACTAAGGACTTAACATTTATTATGCCAGGCCTTCATCTTATCTGTCCCTGGACAGGATTTCTAAAATTAAATGCCCAACCACTGCTGGTAAATGGATATTCATTTATATACTACTGATTGGAGAATAAGCTGGTTCCATTTTTATGGACATATTTTTTAGGATATTCAGAAGCCTTGAAATACATGGATACCTCTGACCCAGCAATTTTAATCCTCAGAATTTGTCTTAATAATACAATCCTGGGACTTCGCTGGCAGTTCAGTGGTTAAGACTCCACACTTCCACTGCAGGGGGCACAGGTTCAATCCCTGGTCGGGGAACTAACATCCCAAGTACCACACCACACAGCCAAAAAATAAAAAAATAATACAATTCTGAATATATGTAGATTTACCAGTCAGAACGCTCAGCGAAGCATTGTTTTCATAGAAGAAAACCATCAGTAGGGAACTAGTTAAGTACCTAGGGTGCATGCATAAGATTAAGAATGTTTAGAAGGATGTTCAAGCACTTGGGAAGACATTCATGATACAGCAGTGGGATGGGGGGAGAGGGCTATAAAACAGTAGAAGAGAGTCTGTTTTTCACACACACGCAGATTCTAATGCTGAATAGAAAGACTGATTAGGATCTGAGCCACTGCTGGTGGGCACTGGCAGTGCTGGTATTCATACTGCAGGCCTCAGGTGTGCTAGCATGGTGCTAGACGTCAGGGTTGTGGCAGTGAATGCAGTCCTTGCTGTCTGAGCTCCATGCAGTGGGCAAGGCAGGAATATATGGGCATTTACAGTGCTCTTCAGATAAGTGCCGGGAAGGCACCTCAGAGGCAAGGTGTTGAAAACCTGCTCAGCACTGACATGTGGGGCAGGGGCGAGGCAAGTAAATTCCCAGCAGTACTTACGCTGGTGGCAAGGCCGGGTCAGGCCCCCAGGGCCAAGGTAAGAAGTCTGGTGTGGTGTTTCCATCAGTACCTTCAACTGTATTTGCTCCCCACTCATGGTGGGTAGTGGGTTGTGGTCAGAGCCCTATCTGGTCATGAAAGCTTGATCCCTGGCCTGGATGTAGCCTTAAAGCCAGAGATTACCCGTGTCCCAATCAGAACCGCTCATCAAAGAGTTCACATTTTAGGTTTTGAACTGAAATACTAACATTCTGTCTTATTCCCTCCTCCAGGAACATGACATTGACACACGGCATTCCAGAACAGCTTCTGAGGACCAAGCCTCTTGAAGCATTTTCTGCCTCCCGATTCTTTGTAAACTTTTTGAATTATCCCTGTTTTTTATGAAAACTGTCTATACAGTCCTTCCTCTCTGACCTGTGGGAAGATCTGTGCATCTTCTGTAGTTCCCAGAGAGGGACAACATTTCTTATGTAAGATATGTTCCATTTTTTAAATTAAATGTTTGAGTCTGTACTTTGATAATTGATGCATCAGTCTTTCATTGAAATCTTTCCTTTCCAGTTCTAGATGTGATTTTCTTTTATCAAAAGCATAAATAATTCTCAAACCTATGAGTACTGTACAGCTTTTCTAGTTCAAAAGGATAGAAAATAAACTTAACCCACAGTCTGTGTGCCCCACTATACCTATGAATAGGCCTCCCAGGGGGCACTAGTGGAAGGTAAAAGAGTTGGTAGGTATCTTCCTTACATGGATCACTCACTCCTTCACCTCCCAGCTGCCCACAGGCTCAACCATTTGGAGGCTGTTGTCTTAGCCCACAGTTTGTCCCCTTCCTTTGAGCTCCTGAACCACTCAGTTTTATCATTTTAGGTTAGACTGTAGGACAAAAGGTGATCATCTGTCCCACGGACAATGGGAGAGATTGTACTTGCTTGAGCATGACAGTCAATACAGAAATGGACAATGTGCTGGGTACACTAGGAACCAGCTTTAGGGAAAGCCTGAAAGACAAAGATTGCAGATCCACCACCATGTATGTAAGGGATGTGGTTCAGTGGGAGTAGCTTAGCTGGTGGGTTCTGTAAAGGTAGGAAGCGTGCAAGGAAGCCCCTTAGGGGGCGTCATATAACTCCAGGAGGAAATAACAAGGGCAGGGATTTAAGATGCTGTTGTAGGGACTTCCCTGGCCGACCAGTGATTAAAAAGACTCGGCACTTCCAATGCAGGAGGCACAGCTTTGATCCCTGGTCAGTAAGCTAAGATCCCTAGGCCTAATCCAGTAAGCTAAGATCACAGGCCTTTGTGGTACAACCAAAAAAAAAAAAAAAGATTCCTAAGATGCTGTTGTAAGAAAACTGGCATTCTGAAATAGATTTGGTCCAGGTGTTGAAGGTCAGGTTGGCAACATTTTGAGTGTCACTGCCTGGAACAGTGGTGAAGCTAATGGAAGATGGGGATTCTAAAGGGTGAGCTTGTTTGGAGTGTAAGAACCGGCTGAGACAATGGTAATTCATGGAAGTGATAAATAACCAGTCAATAGCTGCTGCTGCTGCTGTCACTTCAGTCATGTCCGACTCTCTGCTACCAGGCTCCCCCGTCCCTGGGATTCTCCAGGCAAGAACACTGGAGTAGGTTGCCATTTCCTTCTCCAATGCATCAAAGTGAAAAGTGAAAATGAAGTCACTCAGTCATGTCTGACTCTTAGTGACCCCATGGACTGCAGCCTACCAGGCTCCTCCGTCCATGGGATTTTGCAGGCAAGAGTACTGGAGTGGGGTGCCATTCCCTTCTCCGAGTCAATAGCTAGAAGTCCCTAAATGAGGCTTAGAAAAGATGTCCAGTACCTTAGTTTTTTCACATGGAGTTGATCATTGAAGCCAGAATACACTGTCAAGGAATGAACTTTATTTTTAATTTAAAACCTTGGGATGAGACTCAAGTCACATCCTGAATTTCAAGACTTATTTATTCATGTTAAAGCTGTGTTTGTAGGCTTCCATTCTCTCACACACTCAAGCCCTTGTGCAGGGCCTCCTCGAGTGACCCAGCCAGAGCACTGTGTTGGGGACGGGGGAGACCACTTTGATGAAAGGGCAGAATCTGGGAGCCTGCTGGGGACAAGCAGCTAGGGAACAGCATAGAGTATTGTGGAAATATATTTGGAATTCCAAAAATGTGCTCAAAAATTACCTCCCAACCCATGTGCTCTTACACTCTGGGTCTGGTGCTCCTGCCACTGAGAGGTGAGGTCTGTGATCCATGCCTCTGAATCTGGCACTATGGAAGTGACACTGTGAGTTCTGAGGCTAGGTCATAAAAGGCTATGCAGCTTCTGCCTGGTTCTCTTGGGACACTCATCTTTAGAGCCACAAGCCTCCATGCAAGAAGCATGCGGTTACCTGGATGGCTATGTGGATAGGCCTCGAATAGATGTTCTGGCCAACAGCCAGCCCGTATGAGCATCGCCTGCTAAACTCGTGAGTGAAGAGGCCTCCAAATGCTTCCTGCCCTTGACCTCAAGTCACCCGAGCCTTCTAGTTGTCCTTGCTGAAGTCCCAGATGCTGTGCAGCAAACTGTCCCTGCTCTGACCTTTCTGAATTCCTGACCCACACAATCTATAAACGTTATAAAAGAGCAGCTTAAGCCACTGATTTGGAGTGGTTTATTATGCAGCAATAGATAACGACAATTTTATTTTTGAGGTAACCTTGGTTTGTAAGTTTCGTGTGTACATTTCTTCTTCTGTATTTCCTACAGGGTTTCCCCCGCTGCCCCCAGGCCCTTTCTCTCTGGTAACCACTGCTTTGTACCTATATGCTCATATCTACAGTTTTAGAAGGAACTTTTTGGATCATATCCAAGTTCACTTTCCAGCAGAGACACAGGGGCCTTGTAGACCAAGGGGCAGAGGAGCAGTGACTACCTGCCTGCCTGCTAACCTGGAGCTTCTCCCATCACACTCCTGACTCAAGAAGTTTCCTTGGACGGGGCACGGCCTGTCTTGCCATGAGCTGGCTTTTCCCCTTAATCTATGGATGACTTATGGCAATAATGTATGCTTTCCCCCAACTTCTTACGAAAAATTTGGAACAGAAAAGTGCAAAGAGAAGTACAATGAACCTACTTTTCTAAAGTGAACATATTGCCATATATACTAAATGTATGTGTATAATTTTTCTTACTGAACATCTGAAATTAAGTTTCAGTCTTTCTAACACTTTACTCCTTAATATACATCACTGTGTAACTACAGTATACCATTATCATATCTAGTATGTAATACTTACTCAGATGAAGATACAACCAGTCCATCTAAAGGAAATCAGTCCTGAATATTCATTGGAAGAACTGATGCTGAAGCTGAAACCAATACTTTGGCCACCTGAAATGAACAACTGACTCATTTGGAAAGACCCTGATGCTGGGAAAGATTGAAGGCAGGAGAAAAAGGGATGACAGAGGATAAGATGGCTGGATGGCATCACTGACACAATGGACATGAGTTTGAGTAAACTCCAGGAGTTGGTGATGGACAGGGAGGCCTGGCATGCTGCAGTCCATGGGGTCACAAGGATTCAGACACAACTGAGTGACTGAACTGAACTGACTGAACTGAGTATTTAATACTTATTCAAATGTGTTTTATATCTTTTCAAGCTAGGATCCAGTCAAATTTCACATATTGGATTTCATTGTCTCTAGTCTCTTAAAATCTTTCCTTACCTCTTCGTGTTCCTCTTTCCCTTTTTTAAGTGACATTGTTTTTTCTTTTTTTTTTTTGTCATGCCTCTCAGCATACGGAAATTCCCCAACCAGTAAGTGCAGAGTCTTAAGCACTGGACCACCAGGGTTGCCCCCACATTGGATTTTTGAAAAGACTAAACTAGGTGTCATACATTCTAGAAATCTGATGGTTTCACCATGATGTCTATTGTCCCTTTATCTCCTTTATTTCCTGCAAGCTGAAAGTTAGGCACAGAGGCTAGCTTTGAACGAAACTTTTTTGGTGAGACTGTTTCACAGGTGATGCTATGTATGATGTCAGGTCCCCTATTAATGAAATTAAATTTAATCAACTGGTTAAGAGAATGAGTATGAGTAGGGGTGTTTTTAAACTGAAACATGAGCTCTTAAACACATGAAAAGAGGCTCAACATGCTCATCATTAGAGAAAATGCAAATCAAAGCTATAATGAGGTATCATCTTCACAGCAATTAGAAAGGCCACCATCAAAAAAATCTACAAATGCTGGAAAGGATGTGGAGAAAAGGGAACGCCCTTGCACTGTTGGTGTGAATGCAAACTGTTACAGCCACTGTGGAAAACAGTATGGAGATATATTTAAAAACTAGGAATAAAACTACCATCAGTGCAGTTCAGTTCAGTTACGTCCGACTCTTTGCGACCCCATGAATCACAGCACACCAAGCCTCCTTGTCCATCACCAACTCCCGGAGTTTACCCAAACTCATGTCCATCGAGTCGGTGATGCCATCCAGCCATCTCATCTTCTATCGTCCCCTTCTCCTCCTGCCCCCAATCCCTCCCAGCATCAGGGTCTTTTTCAATGAGTCAGCTCTTAGCATGAGGTGGCCAAAGGATTGGAGTTTCGGCTTCAACATCAGTCCTTCCAATGAACACCCAGGACTGATCTCCTTTAGGATGGACTGGTTGGATCTCCTTGCAGTCCAAGGGACTCTCAAGAGTCTTCTCCAACACCACAGTTCAAAAGCATCAATTCTTCGGCGCTCAGCCTTCTTCACAGTCCAACTCTCACATCCATACATGACTACTGGAAAAACCATAGCCTTGACTGGATGGACCTTTGTTGGCAAAGTAATGTCTCTGCTTTTGAATATGCTATCTAGGTTGGTCATAACTTTCCTTCCAAGGAGTAAGCGTCTTAATTTCATGGCTGCAGTCACCATCTGCAGTGATTTGGGAGCCCCCCAAAAATAAAGTCTGACACTGTTTCCACTGTTTCCCCATCTATTTCCCGTGAAGTGATGGGACCGGATGCCATGATCTTTGTTTTCTGAATGTTGAGCTTTAAGCCAACTTTTTCACTCTCCTCTTTCACTTTCATCAAGAGGCTTTTTAGTTCCTCTTCACTTTCTGCTATAAGGGTGTCATCTGCATATCTGAGGTTATTGGTATTTCTCAGGGCAATCTTGATTCCAGCTTGTGCTTCTTCCAGCCCAGTGTTTCTCATGATGTACTCTGCATAGAAGTTAAATAAGCAGGGTGACAATATACAGCCTTGACGAACTCCTTTTCCTATTTGGAACCAGTCTGTTGTTCCATGTGCAGTTCTAACTGTTGCTTCCTGACCTTCATATAGGTTTCTCAAGAGGCTACTATACGACCTAGCAAACATGAGCCCTTTATCCCCATTGCTGTTCACCTATGTACACAAACTTTTTTCTGGCACATAAGGCGCTTGAGATGAAAAAGTTAACTTGAATAAATGTTGTTTCAATTTCACACTTAAAAAAACAAAACAACAAAGCAACCACAAAAAAGTGATAGAACTTGGCCTGGTAGGTAATAGCAACAACAACAAAAAATTGTTGGAGATTTTATTTAGTGAACTCAAATACATCTCTGAAGGAGTTAACATAGAAAGAGTTACCCATGGGTGACAAAAGTTCTCTCCCTCCCAAAGAGCAAGGCGGAAAATTAAAATCTGTGCTATCTTATGACAGATCACAGATCTACTATGTGGCTTTTGCTAAGTTACTGTTTACTTATAAAATCAAGTAAGACAGCTTTTCAAACTCTTCTGTAAAAAGTCCTAGTACACTACTTATGCCTCAATGAAACTGAAGGATATTGGAGAGAGTTTCAACCTCTTCAGCCATTCAGTTCCCCTTTCTGCAACCAAGGCTATTAATTTCTTCCGCTGCCTTCAAGAGACAGGAAGAAATATATACACTTTAAAAAGAATAATAAATCTTGCTCATACCAAATTTTAACATGCAGATGACACCACCCTTACGGCAGAAAGTGAAGAGAAACTAAAAAGCCTCTTGATGAAAGTGAAAGAGGGGAGTGAAAAAGTTGGCTTAAAGCTCAACATTCAGAAAACGAAGATCATGGTATCTCGTCCCATCACTTCATGGGAAATAGATAGGGAAACAGTGGAAACAGTGTCAGACTTTATTTTGGGGGGCTCCAAAATCACTGCAGATGGTGATTGCAGCCATGAAATTAAAAGATGCTTACTCCTTGGAAGGAAAGTTATGAGCAACCTAGATAGCATATTAAAAAGCAGAGATATTACTTTGCCAACAAAGGTCCGTCTAGTCAAGGCTATGGTTTTTCCAGTGGTCATGTAGGGATGTGAGAGTTGGACTGTGAAGAAGGCTGAGCGCCGAAGAATTGATGCTTTTGAACTGTGGTGTTGGAGAAGACTCTTGAGAGTCCCTTGGACTGCAAGGAGATCCAACCTGTCCATCCTAAGGGAAATCAGTCCTGGGTGTTCATTGGAAGGACTGATGCTGAAGCCGAAAATCCAATACTTTGGCCACCTCATGCGAAGAGTTGACTCACTGGAAAAGACCCTGATGCTGGGAGGGATTGGGGACAGGAGGAGAAGGGGACGACAGAGGATGAGATGGCTGGATGGCATCACCGACTCGATGGACGTGAGTTTGAGTGAACTCCGGGAGTTGGTGATGGACAGGGGGGCCTGGCGTGCTGCTATTCATGGGATCGCAGAGTCGGACACGACTGAGCTACTGAACTGAACTGAACTGAAGCCTACTAAGTTTTCATCCTAAGGCTGTGCTCCTGTAGCTCACAATGTAAACGGTGAAAGAAATTAATCTCTTACGTGGCAAACGGTGACAAACAACACGAAGGAAATCTGCAGCGTTAGGGGCTCGTTCAGGGCTGCTTGCTGAGCCACAGAAGGGGATCAACCGGGCTCTCGGTCGTGACCGCCACGGCGTCGGGGGCCGGCGATGTACCTGCCTTGCTCCCGCTCCCTCCTGAGCATTTCTGTCATCGTCCTCCCACGATCTGAAACAGCAGGCTCTCAGCGAGCACGGCTCTGGAAGGGGCAGGACCGGAGGGATCGGCGGGCGACAACGGAAAGCCGAGAAAAGACGGTGAAGACCCACAACCCAGCAGCCAGACTCCAAGCGGCCCCTGAGCGCCCGCGCCCTTTAGTGACGTCAAGCGGCGCGACTCCCGCCCTGCCTCGCGCGGCGCCGTATCTGGGGCGCGTCCCTGAAAGCCGGCGGGCTGAGACTCGGGCGCCGGCTGCGAGGTTTACCCTGCCTGCCGCCTTCCGCCTTTGTTTACTAGGTGGGGCGCTTCAAAACTGGTCACGTTTCTAATTCCCTGTCACTCGGGGACGCCAGGGACTGCCAGGTGGACTCCAAGGCCTGATTTTCCCTGTCTTCACAGAGAAGAGCGATGTTGCCTCCCAGTGCGGCCCCGGATCCTGGCAGGGCTAGCCGGTGCCTCTGGACTAGGCCTTGGTGTTCGTCGTCCCTTCCCTCCCTGACTGTGTGCTCTAGCTCCGTAGTCGGTGACTTCTTCCTGCTTGATTGCTGAACTGCAAGTGGCCACGTTACAAAAGGAAGAACTAAGTGTTTGCGAAAGCTGATGCCCCAGAAGGCACAGGGTAAGAGATCAGAGGTGTGGGCTGGACTTCGTGTGTGTATAAAAGCAGCCCAGGTCCTGGCACTCGTCTCAGTCTCATCCTCCTCATCAGGCATGCGAGAGATTTGCAGTAAATGGTTTCTAAGAGACCAAATTGTCACCGTTTGGACCTACTGTATAGCACTGGGAACTCTGCTTAATGTTATGTAGCACCTTGAATGGGAGGGGAGTTTGGGGGAGAATGGATGCATGCATGTGTGTGGCTGAGTCCATTAGCTGTTCACCTGAAACTGCCCCAACATTGTTTGCTGATCAGCTATACCCCAATACAAAAAGTTTTTTAAAAATAACAAATTCTCACCCTTTGCAGTTGCATAAATGACACAGCTAGGGCTGGCATGAACCTGGACAAACCCAGGCAGGATTGATTGCTGTGTTCTGTGGTAGTGACCCCACACTTCTCCCAGTGATTGAAGAGGGACCTCTAGAGTCACGCTGAAGGAACATATCCAT
This sequence comes from Bos indicus, assembly GCF_029378745.1. Lineage (NCBI taxonomy): Eukaryota > Metazoa > Chordata > Mammalia > Artiodactyla > Bovidae > Bos > Bos indicus. The sequence goes on from NC_091772.1 coordinate 72,223,909, forward strand.
CACTCCTCCAAAACTACTCGTGTCCCTTTGTTACCCCTTTTCTACAACCGTTGTCACGTTAGATTGGTTCTCTTACTGCTGATTGGTTTGCAGTTTCTAGAGTTGTGCGTAAATGGAATCAGACAGTCTGTACCCTTTGTCTTCTTTCAGCATAATTATTTTGAGATTGATATTGAAGAAGTAATCCCTTTTTATTGTCAGAGTGGATATATTTGTTTTATATCTGTAATTTGTTTTCCCAGTTACCTGTTGGTGGACATTGAGGTTGCCTCCAGTTTGGGCTCTTACAAATAAAACTATGTGAAAGGCTCTGTGTGGACATGTGCGTTCACTTTTCTTGGCTCCATATGGCATTAACAGGTGTGTATATTTTTAAGAAACTGCTGAGCTGTTTCTAAAGTGATTGTACAATTTCATGTTCCACCAACAGTATTTGAGATGTCTGATGACTCCCCATTTTCATCAACATTTGACGTGATTAGTCTTCTCAGTCAGGGATTCTAATAGGTGTGTAAATCTCATTGTAGTTTTAATTTGCATTTCCCTAATGAAATAGTATTGAGCATCCTTTCATGTGCTTTGCCACTTCATATATTTTGAAGGTGAAGTTGGAGGGGAAAGCCAATAGGATTTGCAGGTAGATCAGATAAGTGATGTGAGAGAAGAGTCAAAAATATCTTCAACTCTGGTCAGTCCCTGAGTACTTCCTAATAGTTCTGTCCCTAACATGCACTGGCTGTTCCTGCAGACCGCCTTGCAAATTTCTAAATCACCCAACTTTGAAGAGTCTTCAGTGACATGTTCGTTTGGTACCCACAGCCTTTGCCTTTATTTTCACCCTTAGAAATCTAATTTTTTGTTTACTCATTGTCTCCTCTGTCAGCTGGTGAGCTTCTGGAGAAGATGGATGGTTGGATTGTCTCCAGATGACTAGCCCCTGGTGTAGCCTAGCCCAATCGTTTTGGCATATTTTCACAAACTCTAGTCTTCAAATTTGCATTTCAAAGTATGGGTGCTTTGCTTCAAGTTATCTGCATCAAGCTGTGTGATCATGGCAGCTTAACATCTGTGTGCCTCAATTTCCTCATCTTTAAAATGGGGACCTGTTGATTGACACCTGCTTCTCATAGTGATGAGTATTAAATGCAAAATGGATGCAAAGCCTTTACTATGTTGCCTGGCCCATGGTGTCTTCCCCAGTAAAATCTAGCTATTATTTTCTGACCTGAATATTTTGCCAGTCCTTTGCTAGAACTCAAATATAGATGCTTTGCAAATAGTTATCCATAAAATCTCAATAATTTGAAAAGTGGATGGGGAAATTTCACTGTTGAAGTCTGGTTTGTTGAATCAGATAATTGAATTGCTTCCCTGCCTTGAAATGGGAAAGTCTCCCATTTCCAGTGCTGGTCCCGGACCTCTCATGCCTCTGGCCACCTGCTGCTGTGATCTACAGTGATACCCTTGGGGGTGAGGCAGAAGTATTTTTGTCTTTTTTAGCCATACCGCAAGGCTTTCGAGATCTTACCTTCCTGACCAGGGATTGAACACTGATCCTTGGCCTTGAGAGCACAGAGTCCTATCCACTGGACACGGTCAGGGAATTCCATGAGCAGAAGTATCGGGAAAACATACTTTGTTTCGAAATCTCTTTTGATGGTCCTTATAAGACAATTCAAACTCTAACATTCCAAGTTCTCCCAATTCTCTTCTGTGCCTTCCTAACAACTCTCCAGCCCAAATGTTAGCTTTAATATTTCATTCATTCATTCAGTTAAGAATGTGTAAAAGCCCTAATGTGAGTACCTGCCAAGAGCCAAACGTGGTCAACCTCCAAAGCTAAAAAAGTGAATGCAGGAACTTCCCCAGTGGCCAGTGGTTAAGACTGAGCTTCCGCTGCAGAGGGTGCACATTTGATCCCTGGTCCGGGAACTAAGATCTCACAGGCATGCTTTGCTGTGCAGCCAAAAAAAATGTGAATATGGGGTTGTCCCTGATCTTAGGAGAGCAGTAAAATCATGGACAGAGGAAGTATGGGTGGGAGGACAAGGACGATAAGGAGGTGCTCCCTGGATAGTCCGTAGGATTGCAAAGAGTCCAACATGACTGGGGCGATTTAGCACACACATAGTAGATGGAGGGGAGACGCCTGGCAAAGGGACTGTGATCCTACTTACCATTTGTGACCCCGTGGACTGTAGCCTGCCAGGTTCCTCCAACCATGGAATTCTCCAGGCAAGAATACTGGAGTGAATTTTCAGAGGCTCTTTCTGACTCAGAGATCAAACCAGGTCTCCTGTACTGCAGGCAGATTCTTTACCATCTAAGCCACCAGGGAAGCCCACTTATCACTGACTTATTATCAATCAGTGTTTGATTTGTGTCTAGCCTGATGCTGCACCCGGAGCATTTGATAAGTAGATTTGATGCTGTCTTCCCAAGCAGGGGCAAGCTCTGGGTCTGGAGCCTGAGGTGGGGCAGATTGTGAAATGACCAAATGACTGAAGTCTCCCTGTCCAAAGAGGCATGTGCAGAAAAAGTTTCCTGATAGAGTGTAATCTGTATGTTATCAGTCCTGGGCCCAGGGACCACTCCCAGCTGTGGCTGCACCCAGGACACTCGGAGTCCTCTCTCCAGGGGTGTCTGTTGGCGTGATGATAACTGGAGAAGACACACTTGTTCAGATAACCAGATTCCATCTGGTACCAGAGTGACCTCCCTGCTCACTGACTCCAGGCTTCTTAGGCTCTGGTGTAGACAAAGAATGCCACCCGAGTCACTTCAGTAAACAAAGGATGTTGTGGCCCTCAGCCACTACAGCTGCCCCTGACAGTGTACCCTGAGAAGATTCAGGGTGGAGAAAAATAGGATACTGGCCCTAGACAGTTAAGGTGCAAATCAGGTGAATGATTTCAATACACCTAGACCCTGGAATCTTGCTGTACATAGAAAAGTGCTAAATTCATTAACTTGAGATGTTTTCTTTAATTAGCAATAATCATTTGATGTTCTGACCCCTTGTTTTTATTTTTTGTTTTATAAAAACTCCTGTATAGGAAATTCCTTGGCAGTCCAGTGGTTAGAACTTGGCACTTTCACTGTCATGGCCCTGGTTCAATCCTCGGTGGAGAAATAAGATTCCACAAGCCACGAAGAGTAGCCAAAAACAAAAAGCGAACAGTTTCTTGGCTCCTCCCTTACTTCTTCAGAACAGTCCCCTCGGAGCTATCTGAGAGGCTGTATGCCAGTCTTAAGTCCTCAGTAAGTCTGCTGAATAAAATGTGATTCTCGACTTTTAGGTTGTACATGTGTTTTTCATTCAGTAAATGTATTGGTCAACTGGCAACTGGAGACAGCTGCTTCCTATCTCTGGCATTGGGCAAATACCTTGCCCAGGGTGCCAGTGTTACAGCAGGTAGGTAAGTGCAGAGAAACGGGCCAGGGACCAAGTGGCAGGAAATCGCGCAGGTTGTAAACAGTGGGGGTCCATGGACAGACAAGGAAAAGCAGGAACCTCCAGACTGACAGGAAACCACACATTTTAAATGATGTGTGTCCTGGAAGCAAAGAAGGGTGACTAAAGGCGGGAATCTCCTGGGTCAGAGTGTAACCTGTTGCTCATTAAGCTCGCATTACAATAAAATTAGCCTTATTAAGTTGGCAGATACAATGTTCCCATCACGCACCAACGCCATGACTCTTTGGATCTAAGTTAGATAAGGACAAAAATCCCTCTTCCCCTTCGGAAAATGGAGCTGGGATGAAAATCCGGGAATATGAGCCCCATACTCCTCCTTCCTCAGAGAATCTTCCACCCTTTCATTTGTATCCCCCTCAGAGCCAGCTTGCCAGAGAAATCAGGGCAGCACCTCCCCACCTGTCTGCCTGCTCTGGTTCTGAGGGAGTATTCTTGCTTAAATAAATTCTCACTTTACTTTCCTAATCTCCTTGCTTCCTTTCTAAATTCTCTTGAGACAAAGAACTTTAACCGAGAACACCAGGTTCTATCTTTTTCCTAAAATGAGACTAATTAGCCATGTGAGAGAATGTGCTGTGTGCAGTGCAGCTTCCTAGACCTGAAAGGACAAGCATGAGAGCAGCTGAAGAGTAATAATAATAATAATACAATAAGTAATGTAGAGCTTATCACATGCCAGGGATTGTTCTCAGAGGTTTACATATATCAATGTATTTAATCCTACAACCACCTCACAAAGTAGATAACCAGTGTAGTGATTAAGAGCATAGACTCTAGAACTAGACAGCCCAGGTTTGGCTCCCTGCTTTGCCATTTACTAGCAGTGTGACCTGGGGGAGGCCTGTGGGTCTGTCCCCATCTGCCAAAAGAAGAGACTGCTATTACTAGCTCATAGGAATAAATGAATTAAAATCCATTGTTGTTCAGTCGCTAAGTCACATCTGACTTTTGTGACCCCATGGACTGCAGCACACCAGGCTTCCCTGTCCTTCACCATCTCCCAGAGTTACCTCAAACTCATGTCCATTGATTTGGTAATGCCATTCAACCATCTCATTCTCTGTCGCCCCCTTCTCCTCCTGCCCTCAATCTTGCCCAGCATCAGGGTCTTTTCCAGTGAGTGGGCCAAAAGTATTGGAGCTTCGGCTTCAGCATCAGTCCTTCCAATTGAATATTCAGAGTTGATTTCCTTTAGAATTGACTGGTTTGAACTTGCTGTCCAAAGAGTCTTACAAAGTGGCTGAAGGTGAAAGTGAAAAGTCATTCAGTCATGCCCAACTCTTTGGGACACCATGGACTGCGAGTCCATGGAATTTTTCAGGCCAGAATACTGGAATGGGTAGCCTTTCCCTTCTCCAGGGGATCTTCCCAACTCAGGGATCAAACCCAGGTCTCCTGCATTGCAGGCGGATTCTTTACCAACTGAGCTGAGGGAAGCACAAACCAGTGGCTAGCACATAGTAAAAGCTGTCTAAGTTCTTGGTAAATATCAAGACCTGATAAAATATATCACTTTTATAGATGAGAAAACAGAGGCACAGAGAAGCTACTTTCCTGTGATCCCATAATTAGTAAACACAGAGTTGGGAATCAAATCCTGGGCAGTGTGGCTTCAGAGCCTGGACTCTTAAATACTATGTGCTATTTCAAATCCTGAAAGATGATGCTGTGAAAGTGCTGCACTCAATATGCCAGCAAATTTGGAAAACTCAGCAGTGGCCACAGGACTGGAAAAGTCAGTTTTCATTCCAATCCCAAAGAAAGGCAATGCCAAAGAATGCTCAAACTACCACACAATTGCACTCATCTCACACGCTAGTAAAGTAATGCTCAAAATTTTCCAAGCCAGGCTTCAGCAATATGTGAACCGTGAACTTTCTGATGTTCAAGCTGGTTTTAGAAAAGGCAGAGGAACCAGAGATCAAATTGCCAATATCTGCTGGATCATGGAAAAAGCAAGAGTTCCAGAAAAACATCTATTTCTGCTTTATTGACTATGCCAAAGCCTTTGACTGTGTGGATCACAATGAACTGTGGAAAATTCTGAAAGAGATGGGAATACCAGATCACCTGATCTGCCTCTTGAGAAACCTGTATGCAGGTCAGGAAGCAACAGTTAGAACTGGACATGGAACAACAGACTGGTTCCAAATAGGAAAAGGAGTATGTCAAGGCTGTATATTGTCAGCCTGCTTATTTAACTTCTATGCGGAGTACATCATGAGAAACGCTGGGCTGGAAGAAGCACAAGCTGGAATCAAGATTGCCGGGAGAAATATCAATAACCTCAGATATGCAGATGACACCACCCTTATGGCAGAAAGTGAAGAGGAACTAAAAAGCCTCTTGATGAAAGTGAAAGAGGAGAGTGAAAAAGTTGGCTTTAAACTCAACATTCAGAAAACAAAGATCATGGCATCTGGTCCCATGACTTCATGGGAAATAGATGGGGAAACAGTGTCAGACTTTATTTTCTGGGGCTCCAAAATCACTGCAGATGGTGACTGCAGCCATGAAATTAAAAGACGCTTATTCCTTGGAAGAAAAGTTATGACCAATCTAGATAGCATATTGAAAAGCAGACACATTACTTTGCCAACAAAGGTCCGTCCAGTCAAGGCTATGGTTTTTCCAGTGGTCATGTAGGGATGTGGGAGTTGGACTGTGAAGAAAGCTGAGTGCCGAAGAATTGATGCTTTTGAACTGTGGTGTTGGAGAAGACTCTTGAGAGTCCCTTGGACTGCAAGGAGATCCAACCAGTCCATTCTGAAGGAGATCAGCCCTGGGATTTCTTTGGAAGGAATGATGCTAAAGCTGAAACTCCAGTACTTGGCCACCTCATGCGAAGAGTGGACCCGTTGGAAAAGTCTCTGATGCTGGGAGGGATTGGGAGCAGGAGGAGAAGGGGACGACAGAGGATGAGATGGCTGGATGGCATCACTGACTCGATGGACGTGAGTCTCAGATAACTCCAGGAGTTGGTGATGGACAGGGAGGCCTGGCGTGCTGCGATACATGGGGTCGCGGAGAGTCGGACACGACTGAGCGACAGAACTGAAACTGAATTTAGTGCAACCGATGAATTCTGGGCCTTGGGGATACTGCTGTGAACTGAGGGGCCCCTTGGACTTTAGTAAGCCAATAATAGTTCAAATCAGGACGTGCATAAGTCAGCAAGTAGATTGTGGGCTGTGGGCTCTTAAGGATCAACAGGAACTAGTTCCGGTGGGAGAGGTGGGATGTGTATCCGCCCCAGCAACGGCCAGGAGGCTGAAGAGTTTCCTCTCGCTAGGGGCGGGGTGGTGATCTAGCAGAGTGCTGTAAACCTGATTGCAGAATATTTTACCCTGAGGGAGAGGACAGAGATTTTAAGTTCTGGAGAGGCAACATCAGGTTTGCTTTTTAGGAGGCTTGCTTTGGGCTGCCAGGAGTCCAGCTGAGGAGCTGGAGCCACTTGAGTTCGAGGCTGGAAAGGAAGAAGGGAGTGAGTTCCAAGTCTCAGCCCTGGCCTAGGTGTAGGTGAGGAGGCCGCTTTGGGGTGGCGGGGGGGGGGGGGGGGGGGGGGTCGGTGTAGGGACACAGGAGCTGCTTGGACTAGCGCCGGGCTCTTTGCATAGGCAGTTTCACCCGGCCTCACTCTCCCACCCTTGCGGCTCATTCCCTTTTCTCAGTCTTCCCTCTTCCAGGCCTGCCCCAAGGCTCTTGGGGCCATTCCTCAGTCACCGGGTGGCGGGGTCAACGCCGCGCCCACTAAGCTCCCTGCCCTGGGAGCTTCGGGGAGGTGCCCTCGGGTCCGCAGGCCCCGCCCCGCGCAGGCCCCGCCCCGAGCACGGCCCTCCCGCTGGCCCCGCCCCCGCGCTCCAGCCCGCCCGCGCGCCTGGCCCGGGCGGCGCCGAAGCGCTTGGCGGGAGATAGAAAAGTGTTTCTGCGAGCGCCGGCGGCGGCCGCAGTCTCCGTGAGCAGCGGCCGGACCTGCGGTCACGCTGACGCCTCGCCACGCGGCCCCGGGGCCCGGAGCGGCCAGAGCAGCTCGCACGCTGACCCCGGCCCGGCTCCCGCTCCGGGCTCGGCCGGCGGGCGGGCGAGCGCGGCGCGGCCCGGGCCGGGGGGATGTCGCGGCGGACGCGCGGGTGAGCGGAGCCGGCCGGCGGAGGGCCCTTCCCCCCTCCCCAGGCGCCATCCTCCTCAGCCCTGACCCCTGCCCCCACCGCCACCCTCGCCGAGACCCTTCCGAGCCCGGCCGGGCGCGGTTGGGGTCGGCGGAAAACTCAGGTGTCCCGGTGCGCGCGAAGCCGGGGGGCTCCCGGGAGCCCCTCACTTGGCACCCCCGGGCCTGCTGGGCCTCGGAGCTGGAGCGGGCGGGTCTCCTGGGGCCCGGGCCAAGCCTTGTATGATGTCATTTTGTCTCCCGCCTAATTGCGGGGTGGGGGTGGGACGGTGGTGTCAGCTGGAAGGGCCTTTACCGGGGAGGGAGGCGACCCCTGGAGAAGAAAAATGATTTTCGGAGTCGCGGTGGGTGGGAGGCCAAAGCCTGGAAGACGCTTGTCTTTCGAACCTTTGGGGGGTCTGGTTTTGCCGGTGGGCATTTCTTAGCGTTCGGGGAAGCACGGAGCACTCCCGGCTCTCTCCCCTGACCTAGGAGGGCTGCTGGGGCCGGGAGGGACATTTTGGTCCCCCACCACCTGGGCTCGGGGCCTTAGGTCGGTCTCGCTCCGGAGACCTTCTTCCTGTTCTACATGCGGGGGTTGGGGCAGCTGGGGTTGAATGCTAGGGGAAGAGAGACTGATCTGTGGCAGCAACCCCTGGGGCGGAGGCAAGAACTGCAGTCTCCATTTTACTTATCCCCCCAGAGTGGCAGAGACAAGCCAGAAATCAGGTCTGTGGGTTCCATGTCCCTGTCTTACACCTGTTCCTTCAGTGTCTGAGTTCTAGGCTTTTCAACCAGTCTGGGAGTCACAGTACAGAACCACAAGGGGTTCTGACCTGTTCCCTCCTAGGATTCATGTATCCATCCCAGATAGCCTGAAATCCCGCTTCAGGTGGTGGTTGCCTTCACAGGCTTCTCAGCAAGGAAACATCTGATCCCGGGGCAGTCATCAGGCACAGGGTGTGTCTTCCTCAGGCCATGGTTTCTCAGGGCAACTCCAATTCCCAGGAGTCATTTTCTGGGCAGGCGCTGGTCAGGCCCTGAATTTCTGGTTCAGGAAGTGTTCACTCCAGGCAACAAACCCAAAGCCCCTGACAGCCCCCAGGTCTTCTACCATCTATGCCCTGGGGCTCAGTGGAGGAATCCCAGCTCCCAGTGAGGGATGGGTTCTGCACCCTGGAACCCCACAGCATTCAGTTTAATTCATGGCCACTTGCTGTAACTCTCTTCTGCACCAGTGCCCTACTTCCTGCTCAGCTTCTGACTCACCCCAACTGGAGCAGAGCCCAGCACATGGAAGGGCATAGAAAGGGTGTGTGAGACCTCCACGTGGTTGCCACTACTGACTTAGCCTCTGCTTTTGCTGCTGGGATTATCAGATGAGGACCTGCAGGTGCAGGTTAACCCCTGTGAGCTTTGTGTGTGCGTGCTAAGTCACTTCAGTTGTGTCTGACTCTTTGCAACCTTATGGGCTGTAGCCTGCCAGATTCCTCTGTCCATGAGATTTTCCAGGCAAGAATACTAGAGTGGGTTGCCACGCCCTCCAGGGGATCTGCCTGACCCAGGGATTGAACCTGTGTCTTTTATGTCTCCTGCATTGGCAGGCGGGTTCTTTATTGCTAGTGCCACCAGGGAGCTCAGTTTTCACATCTATTAAATGGGAATAATGAGAATGCATGTGAAGTAGACAATCATTACCGTGATGGTGATATAAATATATTAAACCTCACGGAATTGTCCCAGCCGTCTGAAGTACTGTCCCCATTAAATAGAGTATTGGAGCTCCAGAGAGTGTTCACACAGAAATCACTTTGTCCTTGAAGGAACATTTGCTGAGCTTCTGTTAGAAGCTGGATGTCAGAGAACCACAGATAGTTTCTGTTAGAACAGAGGCCAGGGTCAGTTGATGTTAAAGCCAGCTTCTTTCTGTTATTAGTATCTTGTAGCATTTTTTCCTCCTGTTTTGAGATGGTGGAGTACTCCATGGATTGGGTTGGGAATGATGAGACAAGGTTGAATTCCAGCTCCCGTGACTGGTGTTGCTGGGTTTAGATAGCATCTGTCCCTTCCTTACCTCATTCTAAAAGTTGACTTATGTTAGCATTCTCTGATCAACTAAGAGGCAGCAGCTTTGCATGTTTATTAGTCATTCATTCCAAATCTGGCCATTTCCAGAGCAAACATTTCTTAAGGCATTTTGGTGCCATCCTCCAAAGGCAGATACAGAGGTGGAGGTGACCTCTGTCCCGGTTGTCAAGGAGATATGCATTTGCAACCTAAGGGCCTCTGTTATGAGACAGAAGGATTTCCAAGGTGCTATAGGGAATGTGGGAGTGACTAGGGAGATGCTGAGAAGGGGAAAGGAGTGTGGCTGCAGAAGGACGTCCTCTTCCTTCTTTTGATACCTGACCTGTGCTTGGAGACTCAGACTTTTCCTACGTAAAAATGCATGAATGAGGAATATCCCTGACAGGTCCACCTGAGTTGGGAGGGTGCTCCAGTGAGTCCCCGACATCCCTGGGTGTGGATAGCGTCATCTTCATTTTTGTTAACATTAAACCGTGCAAATAGGAAGATTTTGGAGTGACTTGGAAAATTACTTATTAGAAAATAAAAACATTGAGAATTCAAAGTTGCTTGTACTCTGATTTTTTTGCTCCATAAATTAGGCCTGTGTGAAGGCAAGGATTGAGAAGGGGTATGCAAAAATGCACATAGTTACTGAGGTAATATATTTTCTTTTTTAATATATATTTATTTGGCTATCCTGGGTCTTGGTTGTGGCACGCGGAATCTCTAGAACTCTCACTTGGAGTATGTGAGATCTAGTTCCCTGACCAGGGCTCCAACCAGACTCACTGCATTGGGAACATGGAGCCTTAGCCACTGGACAACCAAGGAAGTTCCTGAGATAATGTATTTTAAATGGTTTTCTCAGATAACCAATCTTTCTTAAAATCCTGGTGCGTAATGATTACATACATCTTTGGCTTTAATCCTTAAAATACCCATGCAAGTTAAAGTTTTGTTACTGAAAAGGAAACATGAAATGGGTATCTGGTGTTGAATATCCTAATATTCTTGGTGAAATCTTTTTTCTTGTAGCTTTTGAAGTCATAAGGGTGTTAGTGAAAAGACAAGAATAAAGAAAAAAATAGACCATAACTCTATTTCTTCTTTTAATATTTATTTTAATTTATTTCCTTGGCTGTGGTTGGTCTTAGTTGCCACATGTGGGATTTAGTTCCCTGACAAGGGACCGAACCTGGGCCCCCTGCATTGGGAGCTCAGAATCTTAGACACTGGACCACCAGGGAGATCCCCGTAACCCCATTTCATCAAAAACTTTTTAGAAAGGGGGAGGGTGGAAGTACCTACATTTGTGCCTACAGTAGAAGCCCGCTTCCCTGAAACCTTTCCCTCGAGGTCACTGGCCTCTGTCCACACTGTCCGTCCATCGGGTGGCAGCCCTTAGAGACGCATGTCCTTGACCTTTGGCTTTTTTCCCTGCAGTGAGGAGCTGGATGAGCTGCACTACCAGGACACAGATTCAGACGTGCCAGAGCAGAGAGACAGCAAGTGCAAGGTCAAATGGACCCAGGAGGAGGTGAGTGACACTGAGGGGCAGTTGCGGGGGATGGAAGTGATGGCAGTGTGGGGCGGGGGGCAGACAGAACTGAACCTGGGGTATGTCTGCCCCGACCAGTATGATGAAGGGGAGGCGCTGTTGAACAAGCCAGTGGGCCCTCTGTTTCTCTCTGATGCTTCTTAGAGCATTCCTGGACCCTCTCAGTATTGAGGACTCTGGGAGGGATGTGTCTCTGAGAAGCTGGTGTGTTCTGTATCCTGAACTTTAATTGTGCTGCTTGTCCTGTAACTGCTGGGAGGTTTAGCCAAATCTGCCAACCCCTACTTTATTATCATTTAAAAAAATAATAAATGTATTGTGTCTGTAATACCAAGCTCTGAATTGATTTTCTTTTTATTCTTTAATAGTGTTTATGGAGTGTGTATGTGTGTGTGTGTGTGTATATATATATATATGTAGTCAAATGCCTTTTAAAAGGCATTTAAAAGGACAGTTCCATCACTTCTAATAAGTGTGTGTTACTTACATAAGTGCCATCTTGATTATCCCTGGAAGTTCCCTTTGTGGTTCATCTTTCCCAGCTCCGGGCAGTGGCCCATCCAGTCAGTGTCTCTGTTTGATCTTTTTGCCTGCTCTCTACTGTAAATGAATTCATAGAGCTGTACTCCTTTTCTTTCTGGCTTCTTTTGTTCCACGTAATGTTGCATGGTTCAGTACTTTGTTCATTTTTTCTTGCTGAATAGTATTCCATTGTTTGGATAGACCATGGTATGTTTCACTTGCTGGTGGGCATTTTCGCTGTTTACAGAATTTGCCTATTGTGGCTCGAGCTGCTGTGAACATTCTTGCCTAAGCATTTTTGAGGATTATGTTTCATTTCTCTAGGCGGGATACTTAGGGATGCTCATGGGGTAGGTATATGTTTAGTTTTATAGACGGTCAGGTCTTTTTGTAACTTGACTATACCATGTCAAACGTCTGTTGGCCTTATCTTTTCATTCTACCTCTGTTTGCCTAGATGTGTTTAGGTGTGAGTCTCTCCCCCCCACCCCCTCTTAACTTACTGTTTGAGTTATGAAACACTCTTAAATCATAAAAGATGTTTCTTTACAGGAGTGCTAGGCCAGCCTTTTCTGTTCATCCCACTGTAAACCAGGGACTATATTCTGCTCTTGTGGTCTTAGGAGACCAGACAAGATGGGGCCCCAACCCCAGAGCATCTCTCTGCCTGGGATGGAGAAATAAGACCACGCAAGTCCTTTGGACATGCTGTGGCCATCATGGTGCTGGCAGGACCGATGTTCTTTATGCCCACCATGGTGTCTCCTGTCTTACACTAAGCCTCCTGGACCTAAGAGGTGCCAGTCATTGTCTTAAATGCCTTTAGAAGTTGAGTTTACTGTTGTCTGAGAGGTTAAGGAACGTTTCATGGGTGAGGATTTGGAAATTCAGTGATCAGGGAAATATGCAAAGTGGTGGGTGAGTCAGAACAGGAAAGGGGTTGTAGGTGGGAAAAGGCAAGTAGAAGGGCCCTGGTGTGCCTGGAGGGAAGGGTCCTTGAAGAGTTTCTGAAAAGGTTGATTTAGACGGAAAGATGGAACAGGGTCCAAGCAGGAAGGCCTTGAAGGTTGGGCTCAGAGACAGGCTTGCTCAGCTGGCAGAGAGGATCCAGTGACGATTTTTAAAGCAGATGAATGATGTGACCATAGCCTGGCTTCAGGGAGCTGGTCTACTGGATGTGGGGTGGATAAGAGATCTGGGGGCAGCCTGAGGCTGAGCAAGCAGGGAAAGGCGCTGATTCGTTCAGATAGAAGATGGTTGTGGCGGGACAAGGGCAGTGCAGGTAGGAGTCGACAGGTGGAGGGGCCCATGGGGTCCAGGAGGACTTGGAGAGGGGGGAAATTGTCCACCCTGGTTGTCAGGGAGGATGGTGGTGCTGCAGATGGACCCAGGGGACATGGGCAGAAGGCAGGGGTTGGCCTGACCAGATGGGATGGGCAGCAAAGGAGGGCATGGTGTCCGGAGCTGACTGTGTGGACGTGGGCTGGCCCTGCAAGAGGATTTATGGGGACTTTGTCCAGCTGGTACTGGGTGGTGGCCAAGCTGCAGTTGAGGGTCTGGATGTCTGGTGGCCTTTTTTTTTTTTCCTGCCCAGGAGAGAGAGAGTGAAAAAACACCTAATGTTAAACCATTGTAACTGTTTTTAAGTGTATGTTGAGTACATGAAGTGTATTCTCACTGTGCAGCAGATCTTTGGAACTGTCATCTTGCAAAAAAAAAAAAGCTGAATCATGAAACACTAATTTTCCCCATCCCCTCCCCCCAGCCCTTGGCAACCACCTTGTTTGACTTGCTGCTTTTGGTTTCTTTTTTTGTTTGGCTGCACTGGTCTTCGCTGTAGCACTTGGGGTCAGTTTTTAGGTGCCACATGCAGGATCATTAGTGGCAGCATTTGGAATCTAGTTTCCTGATCAGGGATTGAACTCAGGCCCCCTGCATCGGGAGCACAAAGTCTTAGCCACTGGACCACCAGAGAAGTCCTGGTTTTTATTTTTGACTACTTTCGATTCTTCATATGAGTGGGCTTAGACTGTCTTTGTCCTTTTGTGTCTGGCTTATTTTGCTTAGCATAATGTCCTCAAGGTTCATCCATGTTGTAGCTTGTAACAGAATTTCCTTGTTTTAAGGCTGAATAATATTCCACTGTATGGATAATACTACATTTTATTTATATATATAAAGTTTTAAAAAAATAAGTTTGGGGGATTCCCTGGCCATCTAGTGGTTAGGACCCCAAGCTTTCAATGTGAAGGCCTTGCTCGGTTCAATCCCTGATCGGGGAACTGAGAACCTACAAGTTGCAGGGGGTAAAAACGGTCAGTTTGCTGGAGGACTATTTTACACACAATCAGATACAACTGTTGACGTACCATCCAGTGAGTTTCAGTGGATGTGCTGCCGTGAAACTCGGAGCACACCACCCTGCAGGGCGCTTCCATCGCCCCAGGCGTCTCTTGCTCCCTGCTGCTCTTTTCTCCCACCCCCCCAACCAACCCTGACCTCGGACACCACCGACGATCTTTTTGTCCCTATAGCTTAGTTTACCTTTTCTAGAAGTTCCTCTGCACAATATTAAGCAATGTGTACTCTTCTTATGTCTGGCTTCTTTCTCTCATCCTAATGATACTGTGATTTTAATGTTGTTGCGTGAATCAATAGTTTATATTCAGGAGAACGAGTTTATGTTCAGGAGAATGTTCTAACAAATACTGTTTTTCCCTTCCAAGTGCCCACGTTTCCCTGTCTCCAGGGCTGGGTCACTGTGGCCTGGATGCCCGTAACGGCCTCCTATCCTCCCTTCTGCCCTCCTGCAGCCCTTTCTCCTGCAGCTGCCAAAGTGAAGTTCACAACAAGCACGTTGGACTGTGACCACCTGTCAGTGGTGATGCTTCAGTGCATCGGTGGCTTTGCATGATGCAGAGGCCCGAGTCAACCCTGCGCGTGGTCTGGTCCCCGCCGCCCCCACCCCCAAATCCTCTTGCCTCCTTCTCTCCTGCTTCCTGCAGCCTAGCCTCACTAGAGTTCCTTGGAGCCTGTCCCTTGGATCCCCCATAGGCCTCACTGTCCATTTCTCCGTCCGTGCAGCACAGAGTGGCCCTCCTTTTGTTTGCAGGAGCCTTTGATTAGCAGGTGCTTCCCTCTAGACTTTAAGTCCCCAAAAGTTGAGCAGCTCTGATGCTGGCATACCTGGTGCGTAGTTAGATGATCACTTCGTAACGTGACTGGATGAAGGAGGCTGCTCCCTTTGTTGGAGGGAGGGTGGGTCTCGGTCCAGAGCAGCCACCTTCTGCACACGTGTGAGCTGAGCCCTCTGTCTTCCTGGCTTTGGCAGGACGAGCAGCTGAGGGCCCTGGTGAAGCAGTTTGGACAGCAAGACTGGAAGTTCCTGGCCAGCCACTTTCCCGTGAGTGCAGCCCCTCTGCCGCCCGCTCCCCCAGACAGGGGGCCTGGGAGGAGAGACTTGGTATCAGGGAGAAGAAAGGCGAATTCCTTACCAAGCGCCCCTCCAGCTCTCCCAACAAAACAACCTTCCAGCCTCCTGAGGCCCTTTCTACCCAAACTGAAATCAGGGGCACCCTGATGTAAGTGTCCCCACGTGGCAGCCTCTGGGTGCCTGGGGGCCTTAGGCTCCATGATCATGCGTCACATCAGTGGCATATTTGCATTTCTTCCTGCAAGTCATTGACGAGTTGCTGCTCGATTTCTCAACCATGAAACTGAACCTGAGAGGAAACGATACTTGAGCAGGCTTCATGGTGAGGCCCCCGCAGAGCTGACCGGAGCCACCCTGTCCAGCATCTAGAGCCTCCTGGTGATGCGGGTCCCCCTAGGGTCCCCCACCCCCAGCTCTGCAGGTGGCCGACAGGGAGGGGATGTGTCAGGAGCTGCTGTTGGCTTTCCTGGCTCATCGGGCAGCTCGGGGACCAGGAGTGAATGGCCGCATTCCTCACTCCCTGTCCTCTACAGGGTCTGAAACCTTCAGGGAAGTAGCCCCTCTCGGAAGCAAGCGAGAATCCCTGATGTAGCCCGCAGGCTGGCACAGGGCGGTTGTGTGCAGTGGCCCTGCACAGGGTTCTGAGTTTGCCTGCTTCCATCCAGGCCCGCTTGTAGCAAAGGGAAGCACAGTGTCCTGGCCCGTGGGTGTGTAGTGTGTGGTGGTTCTGGAAACGAGGCAGGGCCGTAGGCCAGGAGTTCTCAAGGAAGCCTGTCCTCTTCCCAGAACCGCACTGACCAGCAGTGCCAGTACCGGTGGCTGAGGGTCTTGAATCCAGACCTCGTCAAAGGGCCATGGACCAAAGAGGAGGACCAGAAGGTAACGCCTGGGCCTGGGCCTGCCGCACCGTGGCATTCACGCACCCCGGGGAAGGGGTCAGGGGACATCCCACTGGTGGGTGCTAGGGTGGGAAACGGGGTGGAGAGGGTCCCGCTGGCCTCACGGCGTCTTTACCCCAAGGTCATCGAGCTGGTCAAGAAGTACGGCACGAAGCAGTGGACGCTGATTGCCAAGCACCTGAAGGGCCGGCTGGGCAAGCAGTGCCGTGAGCGCTGGCACAACCACCTCAACCCCGAGGTGAAGAAGTCCTGCTGGACGGAGGAGGAGGACCGCATCATCTGCGAGGCCCACAAGGTGCTGGGCAATCGCTGGGCCGAGATCGCCAAGATGCTGCCGGGGAGGTGAGCCGCCCGCTGGGCCGGGGCCGGTCAGGGCGTCCCCTGGCCTTTGTGGGCATGTTCAAGGCCTAGTCCGATTTCTCTGGCGTTGTTCACTTTCCCCAGAAGAAGAGTCCTTCAGATTCTTGCCTCGGGCGGTGCAGGGACCTGGCTACTGGGAGACTGGAGCGGGGTGGGGCGGGCCTGGGGGCCTCCTGTTTACTGCGCAGGTTCTCATCTGGTCCCACTTTTGGCTTCGTGCCCTGGCCATGGTTGCATGTGTGCTAAGTTGCTTAAGTCCTGTCCTGACTCTTTACGAGCCCATGGACTGTAGCCCACCATGTTTCTCTGTCCATGGAATTCTCTAGGCAAGAATACTGGAGTGGGCTGCCATGCCCTCCTCCAGGGGATCTTCCCGACCCAGGGATCAAACCCATGTCTCTTGGATCTCCTGCATTGGCAGGCAAGTTCTTTACCACTGGCGACACCTGAGATCTGGGTTGCCTGGTCTTTTTTTTTATAAAAGAGAATATGTCTCTTTCCTCCTGCCTGTGAGATCAGGGCCAGGATCTGGATGTCCAAAGCACTGCTCTGTTTTCACTCTACTCTTCACTGGGCCTGGCCGCTCCAAGAACTGGGCCTCTTGGGGTTCTGCAGGGAGAACTGGAACACCTTGGGACTTGGGCTGCAATCCTGCCAGATCTTCCAGGGTCAGCTCCAGTCTCCCGAGTTGTTTCCCACAATTCCTTTCCATCTTCTGGAAACCATAAAAATCTCTTATTCACCACTACCGTCTCCCCTGCTCTCTTGTCTGTATACTTTAGTGTGTGTGTGTGTGTGTGTGTTGACCACCCCGTATAGCATGCGAGATCATCGTTCCCTGACCAGGGATTAAACCCATGCCCCCTGCCTTAGGAGTGCTGCATCCTAATCACTAGCCCTGTCCATGTGCATTTTTACTTTGCTTTATTTTTAATCTTTTCTTTATGATGGCATTGTGGTGCCATGGTAAATGGCTCAGAGGGAAAGGAGATAGAATACCAGATGGCCTGTTTTCCCTGGAGTCTGAAATCATCTGTTTCCAAAGTCAGACCTAAGTGTGTTAATCCTTTTTGGTGCTTCCTCTAACCCTTGGATTGGAGACTCTTCCCCGTGTGGCCAGCCTGACCTGGCCGATGCCACCAGCTTCACCTTGATCCGCAGTCACCCTCACTCACCCGTCGGGCTTTGCACTAAAAATGGCAGCCCACTCCAGTGTTCTTGCCTGGAGAATCCCAGGGACGGGGGAGCCAGGGGGGCTGCCGTCTATGGGGTTGCACAGAGTCGGACACAACTGAAGCGACTTAGCAGCAGCTCTCCTCCCACCCACAGACACGGAGCCTGGATGCCCCCCTGCCTTGTGCCCACTGTGTAGCCAGCTCGCTCTCATCCTTTGGTTTTTGATGGGGAATGTTGTTTACTCGGGGAAGGTTGGTCTGTCCTTCCCGACCATGGTGAGTCCCTGGCCACCTCCCCGTAGTGCCCAGACCCGCCTCTGAGACTGGTGGCTTAGTCAAACTGTTATTCTGGTGGAAAAGCGCTCAGCTCAGAGCCCCAAAGAAGGCACTGTCTCTGTCCACGCTTGTGCACTGCTGTGACCCGTGTGCACTGGGGCTGCTCACGCGACACCGATGTGTGCTTCCACAGTCCGTGCTGCTCTGTGCCTTGTGCTGCTCTCCACTCCTGCTTCTCTGCTGCTCTGTCCTTCTCTACCGCGCACCCACCGGCCTCTCTCCGTCCACACCTCCTGCGCTCCTGTACCGCTGTGCTGCCCTCCCTGCTTCTACGTGTCACTGCTCTGACTTAAGCGACTATACGTGTTTCCTCTTTAATCTTTAACAAGTGATGGAGGAGGAAGCGATCTGATTCTCCAGATTAAAAAGCCAAGGCTCAGAGTGGTCAGCAGGGGACCCTGTGTCCTCTTGCTCTGCCCTCTCTGGCCGTTTTCTATCTATGGGAGGTGATCAGGGCTCGTGTTTGAGGACCAGGGCCAGCAGCCAGCAGCTTGCTTCCAGTTTCTACAGATGCCCAGTGAGCTGGGAAGGGACTGAGTGTTGCCAGAACACTTCAGTGTTAGGATTTTTATCCTGTCAGCTGAATAAGATGTTTGCTTACTTCGAAAAGCTGTGTGGAAATACTCTGTAAATCATGCCAGGCCGCAGGCATGTCAGACTTCATCTTAGAGCTGAGAGCCCTTAGAGGTCCTCAGGTTGAACCCTCCTTGACAGAAGCCGGAGCTGAGCTTAGGGAGGCTAATTATGCACCCGGTGGGGCGCGGGCCACCGGGCTAGGGTCAAAGGTCCCGTTGGCCCCTGCAGGACGGACAATGCTGTGAAGAATCACTGGAACTCCACTATCAAGAGGAAGGTGGACACGGGAGGCTTCCTGAGTGAGTCCAGAGACAGCAAGCCCTCCATGTACTTGCTGCTGGAGCTGGAGGACAAGGACGGCCGCCAGAGTGCCCCCTCCTCGGAAGGCCAGGTGAGCAGTGGGGAGTGGAGCTTGGGAGGGCTTGGCCACTGCGCTTGGGGCGCTTGGGTGGGTCAGCTTGTTTTCACGTATATCCGATGCTATCCCACCAACACCTGCTCCTCCCTTTTCACCCATTCCTTCGGCTGTTCTTTGATCCTGCAGGAGGGTCTGTGTGGCCACATGTCTCTCATGAGGGCCTTTTCCCTGTGACACCTGTGTCCACGCTTGGCACTCACCTCCCCACAGATAGAGGATGCAGAAGCCAGCGTCAGGGAGGGTCAGGCGGGGAGGTCTTCAGCCTCCTTCTCGTCATCAATGGCTTCCTTCCCACCTGTTACTCTCTCCAGCTTTTTCATGGTAAAAACATATGTGTACTATCAGATGTGTCAAGGGTGCAATCACAGTAAAATTCATCGTTTCTTGTGGAGGTCAGGACCGAAACCACCAGGTCATGTCGCCACCACCACAGTCAGAATGCAGAATGTCCCCATCACCCCCAGGCTCCTGTGCCCCTTTCAGCCCAGAATCTCCCATCCTTAGTCCCTGGCACCCTTCATCAGATTTTTTAATCTGTAATTTTCTAAAAAGTCATATAAATGAAATCATACGGTATCACTTTTATAATTGTTAACATCTCACATCCCTTGTGGCTCAGCTGGTAAAGAATCTGCCTGCAGTGCGGGAGACCTGGGTTGGATCCCTGGGTTGGGAAGATCCCCTGGAGAAAGGCTACCCACTTCAGTGTTCTGGCCTGGAGAATTCCATGGACTGTGTGATCTGTGGGGTCACAAAGAGTTGGACACGACTAAGCGACTTTCACATCCTACACCCTAGGGCACACTTTTTAAAAAAATTAAAGTTTCAGTTCAGTTCGGTTGCTCAGTCGTGTCCAACTCTTTGCGACCCCATGGACTGCAGCACGCCAGGCCTCCCTGTCCATCACCAACTCCTGGAGTTTACTCAGGGTCATATCCATCGTGTCAGTGATGCCATCCAACTGTCTGATCCTCTGTTGCCCCCTTCTTCTCCTGCCTTGGTAGTAAATGTTGGCATATGCATTAAACAGTATATCCGTTCTCTCTAGAAGTTGGGATTTATAGGCTCAGCCTTGCGCCTTAGAGGCTTGTTTCTAACCCTGCAGTGATCATTGTATTATTTTTGAAGCACAGAAAAAATTTATAATTGCAAGCATTGTCCAGTGAGGTAAATCCCATACACACAGAAAAAGGTGAGCATTTTCTGGCAGGCAGTCTAACAAAATGCATTCAAGTTTTTAAAGAATGTGTCTACCTACCTCAAGGAACTTCTTAAGAAAGAAGTGAGCAAATGAGCAGTGATTTTAGCTACAAAGACAGTCATTAAAGTTGTTTCTAACAACAAAAAGTCGGATGTTAACTTTAGTTAAATAAATTACCAGCACAATAGAATCATTAAAATGACAGTGGAGAGGAATGGCTAAGGCTGGACCTGTGAGGTCCAGATCCAGGTCTAGGCACCCCCTTGGGCCAGTAGGGCCAGCCCCTCAGACACAAAACATCAGGGGGTGTTTTGTGTAAGATTAGACCTTCAGTTTAGTTCAGTTGCTCAGTCCTGTCCAATTCTTTGCAACCCCATGGACTGCAGCACACCAGGCTTCCCTGTCCATCACCAGCTCCCGGAGCTTATTCAAACTCATGTCCATTGAGTCAGTGATGCCATCCAACCATCTCATCCTCTGTCATCCCCTTCTCCTTCTGCCTCAGTCTTTCCCAGCATCAGGGTCTTTTCAAATGAGTCAGTACTTCGCATCCGGTGGCCAAAGTATTGGAGTTTCAGCTTCAGCATCAGTCCTTCCATTGAATATTCGGGACTAATTTCCTTTAGGATGGACTGGTTGGATCTCCTTGGTGTCTTACAAATGGGCTTCCCTGATGGCTCGGTGGATAAAGAATCTACCTGCAATACAGGAGACATAGGAAATGTAGGTTTGATCCCTGGGTCAGGAGGTACCCCTGGAGGAGGAAATGGCAACCCACTCCAATATTCTTGCCTGGGAAATCCCATGAACAAAGGAGCCTGGTGAACTCCAGCCCATGGGGTCACAGAATCAGACATAACTTAGCAACTAAACCACCAGTTTTACAAACATCTTTTCCCCCTTATATCTTCCCCTGTCGTCATGTGTGTACAGACCTTTGCCTCATTCTTGAGTCTGTCATGCCACCTGTCATATCTTGTATCGATGAGCGTCTTGTCACCATGTATGCTGCAGTGAACATCATTGTTCACATTCCTTGTACATGTGCCTTTTTATGTGTGTGGAATGCTTAGTCGAACAGTGTAGACGTTTGAAATTTTCATAAAGTGAAAAGTGAAAGTCACTCAACTGTGTCCGACTCTTTGCAACCCCATGGACTATACAGTCCGTGGACTTCTCCAGACCAGAATACTGCAGTGGGTAGCCTCTCCCTTCTCCAGGGGATCTTCCCAACCCAGGGATTGAACTCAAGTCTCCTGCATTACAAGTGGATTCTTTACCAGCTGAGCCACAAGGGAAGCAAATTTTCATAAGGCATTGCCAAATTCCCACTCAAAGGGCAATGTCATTCTGCTGTAGCAATAAGTGGAGCTGCCTGTTTTCCCACACTGGGTCACAGCTGGCTAAGATTTTACAGAATGTCTTTGCCAGTTTTATGAGCAATTGTGCAGTACCATTGCTTCACTTACATTTCTTTTACTAGTGAGGTTGACCATTTTCTCTTTTTTTAATTAATATTTTATTTTATTTATTCTATTTTAGCCACACTGTGCAGCCTGCAAGATCTTAGTTCCCCAACCAGGAATTGAACTTCTGCCCCTGCGTTGGGAGTGTAGTCTTAGCCACTGGAGCCTCATGTGTGCTGTGTTCAAGGCTCCTCGGGCTGTCAGGTCAACATGTCAAAGCTTGTTTCCAGATTCTGCCAGGAGAGCTATTGCCACAAACGATCTTCCTCTATTTCTTTTTTCTTTTCCTGTCACAAAATTAGTATCCATTCCTTTTTCAAACCTTCGTTTTGAAATAATACTAAACATACAAAAAAGTTGCGAGAAGAGTGCTCTCCTGTACCCTTTACTGGGTTCATTAATTTTTAACATTGGTCAGATTTGCTTTATCTTTCTCTATGTGCATATGTATTTTTCAACCTGAGCTATGTGAGAGTCGGTTCCATACATTGTGCCTTTCATCCCTTAATACCTGAGTTGTATTTCCTAAGAATAAGGACATTCACCAGTGTACCTTCAGTACACACTTGGAATTTAACTACTTGGAATTTTAACTAATCTTCCATCCAGATTCCATTTTTTTCCTGCCCATGATCCAGTCAAGGATTAGACACTGTTTTGTCCTGTCTCTTTCATTCCCTTTAGCCTTTCATGGTACTGATACTTTTGAAGTACAAGGTTAGGCTTTGTTGTTGTTGAGCTGCTAAGTTGTATCTGAATCTACACCCCCATGGACTGTAGCACGCCAGGCTTCCCTGCCCTTCACTATCCCAGAATTTGCTCAAGTTCATGTCTGTTGAGTCGGTGATGCCATCCAACCATCTCATCCTCTGCCGCCCTCTTCTCTTCTTGCCCTCAGTCTTCCCCAGCATCAGTGAATTGTCTCTTCGCATCAGGTGGGCAAAGTATTGGAGCTTCAGCTTCTCTATCAGTCCTTCCAATGTAAATTCAGGGTTGCTTTCCTTTAGGATTGACTAGTATGATCTCCTTGCTGTCCAGAGGACTCCCAAGAGTCTTCTCTAACTCCACAGTTCAAAAGCATCAATTCTTCAGCACTCAGCCTTCTTTATGGTCCAACTCTCACATCCATACCTGACTGCTGGAAAAACTATAGTTTTTGACTAAGCGGACTTTTGTCGGAAAAGTGATGTCTCTGCTTAGTTGTGTTGTAGACCGTCTTTCAGTTTGGGTTCACTTGAGTTTCCTTACCAAGTGCTAAGGTTGATAGGCTTCCGAAAAGGTTCAGGTGGTACATTTTTGCTGAAACATGACACAGTTTGTATCTCATAATGGGAAACCCAAACTGCATGCCCTGTGTCCCCAGGGAAGTGTCGTGACCAGCTGGCCCCCGGCATTCCCTGCCCTGAAGGAAGAGGAGAGCAGCGAGGAGGAGGTCACAGCAGCCGCCCCCGCCCAGGAGCAGGAGCCAGTCCCCGCGGAGCCGGATGGAGTGCGGACCCCAGAGCCCCTGGAGGACTTCCCCAAGCGTGAAGACCAGGAAGGCTCCTCGCCAGAGACCAGCCTGCCCTACAAGTGGGTGGTGGAGGCTGCCAACCTCCTCATCCCGGCTGTAGAGTCCGGCCTCTCAGAAGCCCTGGACTTGATCGAGTCGGTAATGTTGGTCACGGGACTTCCCAGTGGGCCCTGAGCACCCCTGTCAGGGAGCACTTGTCCCCCTAGACAGACGTCCTTCTGTCTGCTTATCGTCTCGCTGACGTGGCTGAGCCAATGCTGAGCGCCTGGCCAGGGTCTGGCAGCCCCAAGAGAGTGGCTGACATCCCTGTCTTCAGGGAGCTCCTGACTCACTCGTAAAGCCCGGGGTGGTAGGGCATGCTCCCCAGCGGAAGTGAGGGACAGAGTCCTCGGGGGATGGGGAGGGTGTGGAGTCCACAGCAGCACCGCAGAGCACTGGTGTTCATGGTAGCGCTGACGGTCGGGTTTCCTGGAGAGGACTCCGGGAAGGGCGGGGGTTTGGGGCTGCGGCGGTGTGTATGTCCTGGTTACTCAGGGAGAGCCGCCCCTGAGCCACACTGGCTGTGGGCTATGCCCCTTGGGGAGGGGCTCTGGGGGGGGCTGTGCTTCTTGGTGTGACTTCACAGCTCTGTCCGCCAGGCCTGAGGTGTGGAGTGGATTTCAGGAGGTGGTGGGCAAGAGGCTGGTGACTGGGGGGCAGAGGGGTTCAGTGGGCAGTGCCCACACAAGCCTTCCCACTTAGGCTTCCTCTTATTAGCTGAGAATAATGATGCTGTTCATTGAACATCTGCTAAATGTCAGGCTGTGGGCTTCACGTGTGGTCCACATGGTATCTTGGGAGGGGTGTCTTTTCTGTGTTTTTGTAGATGAGGCTCAGAGAGATCAGATAGTATACCCAAGGTACAGCGAGTAAGGTGCTGAGGTCTTAACCATCGTGCCCAGTGGCCTGCCCAGTGGCCTGCCCAGTGAGGGCTTAGACTGTGAAGTCGGTCTCAGGGGGCTTCCTGCTCAGACCCTCTGGCTCTGGGTTTCCCCTCTTGCCACAGTGGCAGGATCTCTGGTGTCTCCTCTACCAGAATGGATCTCAGAGTTAGCTGTGTGTGGCAGTCTGTTCAGCAGACTGCCCGGGGCCACCGAGGGCCAGCTGAGAGCGCTGCCCGCCCTGCTGGAGCCTCACCGGCTTGCCTCGGGCCATCCTCAGACTCCTCTCAGGCACCTGTCACGTCCCGGTCCTGGGGCTCCTTCTGGGAGGCTGGTTTCTAACCCTACACGCCTGCCACGTGCCAGGCTCGCTACTTCCTGCCTGTCTGCGCTCTCGGTCCTTTAACAGCCTGTGAAGGGGGTTGGGTGGTGGACTCAGCTCAACTCAGACAGGTTAGGAGGCTTATCCAGAGTGACACAGCTGGTGAGTGCTGAGCTTGGGCTGTCTCCACGATGACCTTCAGTGACTAATGGGTGGTCAGAGTAGCTGCAGAAACACTGCCATCCGTCCCCCAGGCCAGTCCTCGGCGCGTGTGCTCGGGCCTGTTGGATGCCGTGAATTCCAGGGGCCCCTGAAAGGTTGGCGTTCCATGCTGGGCGGTGGCCCTGGAGTCAGCACTTCCCTGAGCTGCCCTCCACCTTCAGGAATGAACTTGCCAGGCTCCTGCGAGCCCTAGGGACCAGAAATCACCACTGGGGTCCATGTCCATTCAGGGCCAGATGCCCAGGGACCAAAGTGGAGACTTTTGTCTCCAGAAGCCCTAGGGCTAGGTTGTCATTAACTGGACAAAGGCAGAAAGGACCTAAGCGTTCCTCCCAGAATTACTCTGGGAACTTAGTGACCTTACCCTCTCTGAGTTTGCTGCCTTGGGTTGAGAGGGAGAGGGTCATACTCCCTCAGCAGGGTGGCTAGAGGGTGGACACAATTTAGCTGAAGCACCCAGTGAGGTGCCGTGATGTACAGGCTCATGGAGCCCAGGGCTGCCTCCTGTCTGGGAACGTGCCTGGCAGATGGAGACCCTTCATCCTGCTCATGGCCTTGGGCCCAGGTCTTCACTTCCAGGTGTCTGTCAAGAAACAGAAGGTTTATGTCCAAGATGTTCATAAAGAACATCTGTTTTTAATCTTTAAGAATTAAGAGGAAGAACCCAAATGTCCAACAGAAGGGGACTGAGTAACATATATTCAAATGATAGAACAGTTTTTGGCTGTAAAGAATTATTATAAAAGTTAATGTTTTTGCTATAACAACAACTAAAGTCTACTGATGGTAAACACTAAACTTTGGGAATAGAATGAGGTGCCTGCATTGTTCCAGCTCTACAGAAATTTTAAATGGAAAAAGAAGCAAAGTAGAAATTATTTGTATTAAAGTTAGGAACATTGAAAATACTAACTATTTAGGGACACGTGTTAATTGATAAAGAAATGCGTAAAGATGATCAGTACTTAATTTCGGCAGTGGTTTCCTACCTACAGGCAGAGGTTTGCCAGATAGACCTGGAGCTTTAGTGGTAAGGTTTTATTTCTTAGGCTTCTTGATGGGCATATGAATTTTCTTTGTATTTTTCTTGGTGTTTTTTGTGTATCTTAAAAATGCTTAGCACATTTTTTTTTTTTTTTTTAATAACAGCAAGCAGCCGTGTGCATGATAGGATTTCAGTTATGTTTACAAATACAGATATGCAGACATAGAAGAATCTTTGAGGAAAGGCAAGGAAGAGTTACGGGTGATTGTTCCTGGGCTGTGGAATCGGGTTTTTTTGTTGTTGGTTGTGCCGCATGGCATGTGGGATCTTGGTTCCCTGACCAGGGATCGAACCTGTGGCCCCTGCAGTGGAAGCGTGGAGTTTTAACCATGGGGCCGCCAGGGGGTCCCTGTGGGATCATCCTTGACACTCTGATATTTTCCAGTGGCACATGAGCCCTGTGGTTTATCGACCACTGGGAAAGCCAGTTACTCCTAACCCCACCCCCGTCTCCGGGCAGGACCCTGACGCGTGGTGTGACCTGAGTAAGTTTGACCTCCCCGAGGAGCCGTCAGCCGAGGGCAGCCTCGTGGGCAGCCCGGGGCAGCCCCAAGCCTGGCAGCAGCAGCCCGCACCGCCCCGGCCGGCTGCTGCTGCCGCGCCCAGCGTGACCGAGTACCGCCTCGATGGCCACACCATCTCCGACCTGAGCCGCAGCAGCCGGGGCGAGCTGATCCCCATCTCCCCCAGCACTGACGTGGGGGGCTCGGGCATGGGCACACCGCCCTCTGTGCTCAAGCGGCAGAGGAAGCGGCGTGTCGCCCTGTCCCCCGTCACGGAGAACAGCGCCAGCCTGTCCTTCCTGGACTCCTGCAACAGCCTCACCCCGAAGAGCACCCCCGTCAAGACCCTGCCCTTCTCTCCCTCCCAGGTGTGTGCATCCCACCCCGACTGCTCACTGGGGGCGGGTGTCGGCCCCCCTGCCCAGTACAGGCCATCCTCTGGGTGTCTGCTGTGTGCAAGGCCGTGTGCCCAGTGCTGGGGACATGGGACCCCAAACCAGGTCTGGCCCTGCCCTCATGAAGCTTAGGAAGACCATTTCAGAGCTACTTTTTTTTTTCCTTCTGAAAAGAAGCTGCCCTCAGACAGCCAGCTTGCTTTGCCTTAAGTTCACGGCCAGCAGCACATGGGGGTGGGAGATGGACCTCCCGTCAGGCTGGTAAAGGGAGGATTGGGCGATGCCAAGCCAAGGGTCCACATGGACTTGCGTATCTGTCCTGGCCTTTGCTCTCCGGCCCTGAGCTCATCGCCTCGTCTGGTTTCCTTTGTCTTCCTGGCAGTTTTTGAACTTCTGGAATAAACAGGACACACTGGAACTGGAGAGCCCTTCGCTGACATCCACCCCTGTGTGCAGCCAGAAGGTGGTGGTCACCACGCCACTGCACCGGGACAAGACGCCCCTGCACCAGAAACACGCTGCGTGAGTGCGGGCCTGCCCCTGCACCCCCAGCAGAGACCGGCTCCCTGGGCGAGGGACGCCTTGGGAAAACACCTGGGACTCTTGTTTCATGAAGGCAGCCTCCTCCTGGTCATCACACCTCCTTCATCAGTGTAGTCTGGGGCTTCATTTTTGTTTTAATTCTTTTTTTTTTTTTCTTATTTTGTTCTTTTGGCCACATGGCTTGCGGGAACATAGTCCCCAACCAGGGATTAAACCTGTGCCTTCCGCAAAGTGCAGAGTCCTAACCACTGGCCACCAGGGAATTCCTCTTTTTTATTTTTTTTATTTGATGGTTTTCTAAATTCAGAGATTAGAAATGTGGAGAGTCCACCTTGCCATGAAAAATGTAATGTTTGCATCATTTCTGTAAGTTCCGAGTGCAGATCCACTGTGCTTGAGCAGCTCTGCGGGAAGGACACAAGGCCCCCCAGTTCTCTCCATTTTCTGGTGCTCAGGAGGGACGGCTGTGTTCCACCTTCAGGCCTGTACAGGTGGCTTCCCTGCTTCTGTGGAGGTGCTTTCACAATAAGTTTTCTTCCTTGTATCATCATGACTCTTGAATTCCAGGTAGAGTTGCTTAACTGGTCTTCAGCTCATTACATTTGCTGGGTGGGGGAGAAGCATTGCTATTTATATTTCAGGAGTCAAGCTGTAATTCAGGGATCTGCTCAGGAATTTTAGTTCTCATAATGATAGGTAATTTCAGATAAGCTGTATGGATCCCTTGGTCAGAAATCAGTCTTTCAACAATGGATCTAAAATTTAACATAGATAGGTTTCATGAGAAATGATTCTCCAGTCAAGTAAAAGTCTTGGTCTTCAAATCTAAGCTCTTAAACAGACAGCTGGCACCGCAAATGGAGTAGCTGCTTCTCCGGAGAGACCGGGAGGGGTGTGGTCTTCCTGGCCCCTCGTCTTCCTCGCCTGCCTCTTCTCCCGCTGGGGTTGCGGTCTGGCCACAGGCCGCCTTGTTTTATGGAAAATCCTAGTGACGGCAACATCTTCAGCCATTCTTCCACCCATTCGGGTCTCTTGGACTCCCTCAGGCTCTTCCTGTTCTTTGCTATTTTTGAGGATGGCCCTTCCTCTCTGCCCCCGGAACTCCCCTTGCAGATGGGGAGGTGGGTGGGCGGGCGGGCAGATGGGATGGGAAGAGACCACGTCTGGGGGCTGCCTTTCTGCCGCTGAGGCCAAAGGTCAGTTGGGGGTATGGGAGTCAGGGGCAGCCCACGGCAGAGCCCCCCAGTGCCATCGCCCAGTCTCCTTCTCCATGCCTGGCAGGTTTGTAACCCCAGATCAGAAGTACTCCATGGACAACACTCCCCACACGCCCACCCCGTTCAAGAACGCCCTCGAGAAGTACGGACCACTAAAGCCCCTGGTAGGTGGTGTGGCCGGGCCAGCCCTCCAGCTGTTTATGATCACTCGCCCTGTCCTTCTGAGATCCCATTAGCGTCTCCCGACTGCCCTGAGAAGTTGCGATTCCCTAGTTTGATAAACAGGGCCCCCTGTTACAGTGAGTTACCAGCTTGCCAGATGTCTCCAGAGCAACCACCATGCGGGCGGTCCTGGCTGGTGCTGGAGCCATGGCGGCGTCCTGGTGGAACCGGGGGTGGTGGAGGCTGACGTCCAAAGTGACCGAATACTCAGCTCGTGGCTGTACCAGGCAGAACGCGGGCAGGCGTTGGGATGGAGAAGGACTTACGGGGGCGCTGCAAGCTGGTTGAGGAAAGTGGCGAATTGCTCGTCACGCCTAAGCCTGTTGACTAGCTGCCCATCGGTGGGCTGGAGGCAGCTGGGCAGTATGGAGACATCTCCTGGGTTGCTTTCCCCACAGTGTGAGGACGGCCCTTTTCCCCCAACTCCTAGTTCGTGAAAAGATCCTGCTTTACCCCAGGGCAAAAGAGAGGGCTGGCACCCCGGGTTTTCTGAAGCAGGCTGTTTCTGAGAACCCAGCCACAGGTGGGAGAAAGGCAGGCCATGGAGAAGAATCCCTGCAGTGAGCTCCCCTCCTGGCTCACCACGTGGGGCACAGGTGGGGGGCCGTGGTCTCCCCATCCTCGCTTGGAGCTGGCGGAGTTGCCCCAGGCCAGGCACAGTCAGCCCGGCCCTTTCCTGACTTGGACTCAGCTCCCAGATACTGAAACGCCTGTGTGCTCTTGGGACATCCAAGAGGGCAAGTCCGACCTTGGCAGCGACAGTTCAAGTACACGGGGGCTTTTAGAGTGACTTCTCTGGGTTCACTGTGCCCTACACCTGCTGGCCTCTGCCACCTGAGCGCC
Source organism: Bos indicus (assembly GCF_029378745.1). Taxonomy (NCBI): domain Eukaryota; kingdom Metazoa; phylum Chordata; class Mammalia; order Artiodactyla; family Bovidae; genus Bos; species Bos indicus. Next base: position 72,253,293 of record NC_091772.1, read on the forward strand.
CAGGCCCAAGAAAGGGACGTGGAACCAACACCTCTGTTAGTGTGGGGCCAAGGCGTGGAGGAGTTTGGGCTCTGAGTGCGTCCAGGTTCTAAGCTCACAGCTGTGTGGCCCTGGGCTGGGCTCTCGTGCTCTCAGCCTCCGTTTGTACCCAGTGGAGGATGCCAGCTGGTTCCTCGGGCTGAGTGAGGGTGGCTGTGATGAAGTGGAGTGCCCTCAGCCCTCAGGGAGCTGAGGCCAGTGTCCCAGGCAGGACGGTTAATGGCCATGAACACCGTGTGTGAGGCCAGCGTCCCGGCTCCAGGCCGCCTCCTGCATCACCCAGGGCAGCAGAGGTGCAGCCGGGTCTGCCCCGCCGCCCCCATGAGCAGGCTCAGTGCGACTCCTCTGGCCTGGGCGCGGAGCCTCACCCTAGCCATCCCCACCCGCAGCCCCAGACCCCCCACCTGGAGGAGGACTTGAAGGAGGTGCTGCGCTCCGAGGCTGGCATCGAGCTCATCATTGAGGATGAAGTGAGGCCCGAGAAGCAGAAGAGGAAGGCCGGGGTGAGCAGCTGGGGAACGCACTGCGGGTGGCAGGGCTGGGGAACAGGCACTAGGGGCAGGGGGGCGGGGGCGGCCAGGGAACAGGCAGCGGGGTGGGGGGCGGCCAGGGAACAGGCACAGGGGAGCGGGGGGCAGCCGGGGAACAGGCAGTGGGATGGGGGGTGGCCGGGGAACAGGCAGCGGGCAGGGGGCTGCTGGGGAACAGGCACCAGGGGGCAGCAGGGCAGGGGCGGCCGTCCATTCCTGTAGCCTGGGCGTCCATGAAACTGGCCGGCGCAGCTGCCTGCCACCCTTCCCTGTCCCCTTGAACTGGTGCCTCAGTTATTCCGCGTTGTTTGGACCCTCCTGAAGCGGGCTCTGGGCCAGGCGGGGTGTGTAGAGTGGTGGTTAAGACCCAGAGGGCTCACTCCTGGAGTTCAGTGGGCGGAAATGGCAGGCACCCCCAGTGACTCAGTACAGGCAGCATTTGGGGACAGAAAAGGCAAAGAGGATTTCACCATCCGGATGTTGGTGCAGCGTGAGGAGGTGGGGCCAGCCGGCTCAGGTGAGGTGGGGAGCGGGTGGGGATACTGCTCGACGCCCGGGTGCGGAGGCCGGGCTGCGCTGGACAGCCCGTCCCGCCCCCAGCCCACGTGGTTTCCTGACCGCAGGCGGCTCTGTGTCCCCTGTTTTGAAGCCCCTTTCTTCCCAGGGGCTCTCCTCTAGGGAGAAGGGAAGGCGGGAGTGGGCCAGAGTGGTGGTGGGTGGGGAGGGTGGGCGGCAAGGCTGGGAGGGGACCCTCCAGCTGGGCCCGGGTGTGTGGGCAGCGTGTGACTGGGGCCCTCCCCGCCTCTCTGTGTCTGAGGGTGGTTCCCAGCAGGGGTGTCACCTGTTGGGGGCACAGGGCTGAGTTGGGGGACAGGTGTCAGTCTCAGAGGCCCTCCTTGGGGTCGGAGCCGCCCCCTGATCTGCTTATAGGAGGCGCAGGGCACAGGACTTGGGGGCTGGACATGCCCATAACAGCCTGTGTCCCACGGGGTTGTGTGTAGCTCCCCGGCTGGTGGGTGTTCTAGTTGTGACTTGGCTGTGTGGGTGAATGTTTAGTGTGGTAGAGACTCGGGCTGCGCTTGGTCCCCTTGGGGGTGAGGTTGGGTGGAGGTGGCATTGGTATCCTCCATACCTGGTGAGCGTCTGGCAGGACAGTCTGCCGTGGGGACAGAGTCTACGACGGGGCCAGTGTCCTGGGCCCCGCGGCTCCCCCAGAAGATCCTCTCCTGCCGGGCCTGCTCAAGGGCTCCCTGCACCAGGGCCTGGCTCTGGCCCAGGGCAGCCGAGGCCAGGGTCATCGGGCACTGGGGTGACGGGAATTCAGGCGTGTGCCCTGACCACCACCTCCCCCAGATGCGGCGAAGCCCCATTAAGAAAGTTCGCAAGTCCCTGGCTCTCGACATTGTGGATGAGGACGTGAAGCTGATGATGTCCACGCTGCCCAAGGTTGGTCGGGTCTGGGAGAGAAGCCATCCTGTGAGGCCAGCCCCTACGCCCCATCCAGCTGCAGGAGGCTGAGAGTATGGAGTCTCCCTGGGGGGCCTGCGCCTCTGGAGCCCTTCAGCCTGGGGAGCCCTGGGGGTGGAGTCAGCGGGGCTTCCCTGTGCCGGGCTCAGCGGGGAGGAAGGGGGCAGGTGGCACTGGGCATTCCCCACTGGTCGATCCAGGCGGCCCTGCTCTGGTCCTTCACAGAAGGTTCGGTTGGCAAGAGCTGATTGCTAGAACTTGTTGGGCATGTGTGTTTTCTGAGTCCCCAGCACCTTCCCTTGTATTGAACTGCTAGGGAAGACCCCGGAGACGATCATTGAGGTGCCTTGGGGCCCTGCCAGGTGATCGGGGCACCTCTACCCTGGCATGGATGCTGCCCTATTCCCAGGCCAACCTCCAGAGGGGGCTGCTGCTTCCACAGAGCCTGGGCCCCAAAAACCATGCCAGGCAGTCGATCCCTTGCAGCAGGCAGTGAGGTGAGCTTGTTTTTCGCTGGTGGCTGGTAGCAGACAGTGAGAGCTGTGGAAAGGCCCACGAGACAGATAATTGCCTGGCAGCTCCTACAGGACCACCTGCCACTCTCAAGTCCTGGCAGAGAAAGCTCCGTCTAATGAGGCATCCACGCCAGGCTGGAAACTTGGTGCCCTCCAGACAGACCCTTGGGCGAGTGAAATAACTAGCGGGAAGGAAAAAAACCAGGTCAAGTGGTTAAATGCAGAGGATGTGGAGCGGAGGGCCTAGTCTCTGGCATCTCTTGAGCTGCCTGTGCCTCAGGTTCTTGCCTATAACAAGGACGCTGAGCCCAGCAGGCTGTTCCGAGAGTAAAGGCCTGTCTGGGAGGCCGCCCAGGCCTGGGGCTGCCTTGACTAGGTCCCCCGTGAGTGCTGGTTGATTCAGGCACCTGTGTCCCCATGGGTGCTTCTGGTCCCTGGAGAAGCCGGAACACCTTCATCTCCACCTGAGATGGGGAAGAACCAGCTTCATGTAAAAGGAACCCGGGTTCCTGGGTGTTCATCAGGTGCCAGGCTCTGAAACAGGCACTTGCCAGCTGTTTTCCTACTTCATCTTTAAATGAAGCGGAAGCTGAGGCTCAGAGAAGTATCACCTCCTGCCCAGGTCTCCTGGAGGTGGTGGTGCTGGGATGTGCCTGCTCTTCTGTGTTCTCCCTCCCACAGAAAGCCTGTGGCAAAACGCTGAGCCTCTGACTTGGTTTTGCTTTCAGCCAACCAGCATCCTCGCAGCGGGCTCCTCGGGCCTCACCCCATCGGGCAGTAGAGAGGACAGCAGCCTGCTGAACGAGGGCTTCCTGCAGGCCAAGCCCGAGAAGCCAGCGGCCCCGAAGCCCCGGGGCCACTTTGCCACCCCTGCCCCCGTGAGTGCTGCCCCTCGGGGCCTCGCTCCGCACCCTCCACACCCCAGGGCCTTGCACCGGCTTCTGCCTGATGCCCTCCAGTGGCTCTGCTGACTGATGAACATGGGCTTCACGTCTCTGTCCAGATGCCGCTCCCGCGGGGGACCTGGGTACCAGGGATCCCGCTCCGCAAAGCCGCTCCTTCATGATGTGGTCTCACTCGTAATTAAGACAGATCTCCGTGACTTTGTCTTTGAAGGCAGGGATCCCCTGCCTGTTTCCCCAGCCATCTGCAGGTGTCAGCCCCTCTCTGCTGCTCTCCAGCCTGCAGAGTTACAGCTTTTTTCCTCCCGCGGGTGCTGTCCACATGGTGGGCACAGGGGAGGGTGGGGGCTCATGCTCTGGTCCAGTCTCCTTGCTCTATCCCTGAGGATGCCTAGGGATGGCACTAACTCCCCAGGTCCACCAGGAAGGTGCAGTGAGCACAGATTGTGACTTCTACAGGCAGGGAGCATGATAGAAAACGTCCCCACCCCTCCCCAACCAGGGTCTCCAGGCTTCCCTGGGAGCCCTGGCCACTGCCTTGATGGTAACCCCCTTTCCTCCTCCCAGATGACCAGCGCCTGGAAGACGGTGGCCTGCGGGGGCACCAGGGACCAGCTCTTCATGCAGGAGAAGGCCCGGCAGCTCCTGGGTCGCCTGAAGCCCAGCCACACGTCTCGGACCCTCATCTTGTCTTAGGGGCTTGGCAGTCACGAGCCCGTTCTCATGTTTACAGGGGGCTGGGGGCCGATTCTGGGCTGTGAGTGAGAATCACACTCAGACCGCCTGCAGGGAGCCTGCTGCCACCAGCCCCTCCCAGACTGCTCAGGGGGGACAGGCAGGCCCACCTGCTGTCCTGTCTCCGAGCCCGGCTGCAGCTGCGGGCAGTTCCTGGTGCTAACAGAACAAAGTCCCACCTCTGAGCTGGCCTGGCCCTCCCTGAGTGCCACAGTCCTGAGCCCTGGTCAGGCCTGGCCTCATCTCAGACCTCTGTTTAGGACAGGGGACCTACCTTGCCAGCGTGCTCCTTCCTTCAACTTGTTGGTGCATTTTCTTGAAAGAATAAAAGTTGTCTTTCTCCTGGACTCTGGTCTCCACCTTCCTCCTGGATCCCGCTTGTGGTTCCCTGGTGACTGTCCTTAGGGCCCTGAGGGATGGGGGGACCTGACCCCCATCCTAAGAGTGCCACCTTGTCTGCACAGCCCAGGCCTGGTGCTCTGGACCCTATTGCCCCTGGGAAGCCAGGGTGCCAAGAGGCAGTTTTCTCTGCATCCAAGCGACTGAAGGCTCCGAGGTCTCTTGGCTGTTGGGTGGGGTTGGGGGAAGGTGGGACAGTGGTGGGCCTCTGCTGTAGGGGGCTGGACTGGCCTATGATGAGCCCCACCTCCAGATCGGGCTGGTAAAGCAGGAGTAACCATCAGCTGGGTGGAACCTGGCCACAGTGGTCCTAACTTCGCAAGACCGTGGTAGCAGCTCCAGCCTGGGCTCTGGCCCTCCCTCGTCATGGCCCAGCGCGCAGACTGTGGCCCTTGGCTTGTAAGCTGGGAAGAGTCCTGGGCTGGGTAGACAAGGGGCAGGTCCCAGGTCTGAGAAGGTCTAAATTGAGGAGCAATGTTTCCAGCAGCGGGATCCCTCGGATGGGGCCTTTGGCCGTCCCTGGGGGCTGGGACTTCAGTTCACCACAGGACAATCTGTTGGGGGCAGGCTGGTATCCACAACCTGCTTCAGTGCCTCTGGTTCCCCAGGGAGACTTGAGGGCAGGTCGTCTTGCCTGGGGTCGCCATCCTCTAAAGAGGAGTATTGGGAGTTACCGGGGTTCAAGTCCGACTGACACGCCATCTCCATCGAGGCTGCTCACTTGTCACCCAGTCGGTACTGGCGGCCTTCCCCAGGTGGCCCCCATGTGCTCACACATAGTCGAGCCTGGCTGGAACCCTGACCTGCTGCACCTGGTCCCTGTTTGAGACCTGGGACCGGCCTTCACTCTTCCCACCTGCTTCCCACAGTCTCACATGGCTAAACTGGACACCAGCCAGTGCGGCGGCTGGGCCATGCCTGCTTTCCACGCCGTCTGTGACTGCTGCTTTCTTGGCTTGGATCGCCACTCTGCCCACTACCAAATTCTTGCCCCTGGTGACCTGCGGGACCCAAGCACAGTCACTGACTGCCCCAAGCAGGGCTGCTGGCTTCGATGGGCGACCTGCCCTGCAGTGAGGTGAGGGTGGGGTGTCTTTATCTCTACTGTGACTGGAACACCCATAGCAGACCCGGCGTGCCTTCGGACAATTTGCACACCGTCTCCCCTACTCCAGGCGCATCACGGGGGGAATGGAGGTGGTGCCAGTGGTAAAGAACCCACCTGCCAGTGGAGGGGATGTAAGAGGCGCAGGTTTGACCCCCGAGTCAGGAAGATCCCCTGGAGGAGGGCATGGCAACCCACTCTAGTATTCTTTCCTGGAGAATCTTACGGACAGAAGAGGCTGGTGGGCTATGGTCCATTGGGTCACAGAGTCGGGACACAACCGAAGCGACAACACGCACGCACAGGTTCATCATAAGCTCCCGGGGGGCGTTTCACAGTGGCCTGGCCTGCAACATGGCAGGGGCTTCTGCCCAGCGCCCCCTCCCCGCAGTCCTACTCACCCACTCTGGCTTATCCTGAGGTTCTTCCCTTTCCCCTGAAGGAGGTGGCCAGAGTAACTGCAGACCTGTTAGCTTGCCCAGGAGTTGTTCGGCTGCATGAAATACACATGGAGTTTTCACAGGAGTCTTTTCAACTCCTCCCACCAACCCCCTGGTGAGGCATGGTTCTGCTGCTTAGCAAAAAAAAAAAAAAAGTACCCCCACCTGACCCTACCCTCAAGCAACCTCACTCTCCTGGGTCTTAGATCCTACAAAGGGCAGACAAATCTACACACTACATGCTGGAGCCAATAGGGGCTTTGAGGAAAAATAGCAAAGGAGTGTTAGCGCGGGGGCTGGGCTGTCTGCTGCAAGGTAGGGGGAGGATTGAGACGTGTGTCCACTGTGTAGACAGGGAGGAAACAGCCCACTCGGGAATAGGGGTATTGGGTTCCACTGAAAGGAGGCTGAGGGCCCTGCTTGAAGTTTGACCATGAGGTTTGGGCCACAGTGCTCCAGCGAGGCCTGCGGCTTTGGAGATCTTGACTATTCCAGCTGCTCCAGAGCCTGGTGTTTTCCAGGCTGGAGTAACAAGCCAGGAAGGAACAAGCCTGCAGAGGCCGAGCTGCTAATCTATATACCCAGAAGTGGGAATGTTGGAAGTATGGTATTCCTATTTTTTCCTATTTTAAATTATATTTTGTTCAAATTAGGTTTTTGGTACTTTGAAAAAAACTTCTGGGTTAGTAACACTTTTGCAACGATGATGCAACTCTATCGCCACCTGGTGGCCATTGATGTGTTTGCGGCAGCAGGCAAAGTGCGCCCATAGGTAAGTCCTTGAAGCATTTTTCTGATTTTTCAGACCCTTTCTTCAACATCTACATCAAGCAGTTGTCTGGCCTTTGCTTGAACACTCCCACTGATGAGGAGATGTGACTCTATTATTCAACAGTCAGTTCCATGGTGGACAGCAGTTGTGAACAAAATGATTCTTTATCCAGAGAAAAAATTTTCTCCCTTGTAATACCAAAGTAATAGGAAAGCTGATTGGAGCACTTCTTAGTGGTCCAGTGGCTAAGACTCCGTGCTCCCAATGCAGGGGGACCCGGACTCCATCTTTGGTCAGGAAACAATCCCATAGGCCACAACTAAGAGCTTGCATGCCATAACTAAATGTCCCACATGCAGCCAAATAAATTAATTCTTTTAAAAAAGAAAGAAAAGTGGTGGGGAAATCAGGCTCTCAGAACAGGTAATTGATGGGCCATATTAGCTTGGGACTGAGATTGTCTAAATGAGCCACTTTCTCAGCAGACCCCAGTGTGAATCATTTCTATATTCCAGCTATTTCCAGAGATCACCAAAGCTCTGATGAATAGTGATGGCAGTGATTTAACTCCCTTTAAGATGGATTTTATGTTTCCACCCTTGGCTGGATATGCTGGAAAGCAATTAAGTTGAATTTCTAAATGAGTGGAAAATCGAACTTTTCACTGATACAGACCATGGTCTCAGCTGCACAGGATGAAGGTGTTTTACTTGTATATTGACTAGGGCTGACCTAGTTAATAGGTATTTAGGTAGTAGTCCCGGAGAAGGCAATAGCACCCCACTCCAGTACTCTTGCCTGGAAAATCCCATGGACGGAGGAGCCTGGTGGGCTGCAGTCCATGGGGTTGCTAAGAGTCGGACATGACTAAGCGACTTCACTTTCACTTTTCACTTTCATGTATTGGAGAAGGAAATGGCAAGCCACTCCAGTGTTCTTGCCTGGAGAATCCCAGGGACGGTGGAGCCTGGTGGGCTGCTGTCTATGGGGTCACACAGAGTCAGATATGACTGAAGCGACTTAGCAGCAGCAGCAAGGTTATAGTCCATGATGAGCGGGACAATCTGACAAGGACAGGTGCAGACCCTGAGTCTCAAATGCCCTGCAGAAAGGCATGGTTGGGGGATGTTCTTCTGAGAGTAGCAGGCTTGGTACCAGTAGCTGTTAATTAATATCTCATCCTGCCATGATGGGATGTGGCACAGAGAGAAGCCTAGGGAAGCTAGAACTAGAAGGGTAGGGAAGGCTTCATCATTTTTAGTGTTAATTCTTAGCTGTATCCTCCTGTTGTCAGGGAGCATAGTCCATGTGACTTTAAATCTTTGAAATTTGTTGATATTTGGTCAAGCATAGGATTGATTCTGTCAGTGTTTCCTATGCATTGGGAAAAAATGTGAGGTCTGCTTGCATGGGCAGCAGTATTCTTTTTTTATTTTTGTCTGCTCTTTTTTTTGTGGGCCTGGATTAGCCAACCCCCAAATGACATGTGATACAAATGTTGCTGGGACTTGCCTGGTGGTCCAGTGGCTAAGACTCCATGCTCCTAATGCAGGGGGCCCAGGTTCAATCCCTGGTCAGGGAACTGGATCCCACATGTGCAAATAAGAGCCTGAATGCTGCAACTAAAAATCCCAAGTACCGCAACTAAAACCCACTGCAGCCAAATAAATAAATAATTCTCTTTTAGAAAAAGAATGTTGTTTGAAGCCACTGAACACTGGGATGTTTTTTAAACAGCATTAATGCAGCAATAACTAGTTCATAAGAAGGTCTGCTGAAGAACTCCGAGGAAAATGAACAATTCATGGTGGGCTCAACGAGGTGCAAGAGGAACTTAGGAGACTCAGAACTTTGCGGAAATGAGTGGGAGGAAGGATTCTGGAATCCAAAGCTCCTGTGAGGATGCTTGAGTCTTGATTGTCACGCATTGTCAGGACATCTGGCAAACCTTCCAGGGCTCTCCTGGTAGCCACGGATAAAGCTCTGACTTTGCATCAGACAGACCCAGATGTGAATCCCAGCTTGTCTCTGAGCCTTGGAGTCCTTGGCTATAAAATGGGAGAAGCTTTAACCTTCCAGAGTGGTTGAAGAAGTTGAATAGAATGCTGGCACACACGTGGGGGCTCAGAAGACACAGGCTCTTGTGATGTTATTACAACACGCTTGTTCATTTCTTTCTTGTGTGCAAGAACCCTGCAAAGGAGAAGTTAGTGTCCAAGTTTCAGCTGACTGTTCTGAGTGGAAGTTACTAGAAAGTGGTCGAGTCAGGACTTGAGCCCAGTCAAGGCCAGCACTTCAGTGACTAGCCAGGGCATCAGAGATAAACAGTAGAGAAAGCATCTGCATTAGGTATAAGTTCAGTTTTTCAGGACTTTTCACGGAAGTCCAACCTACAGGACAATACACAGATCCCAAGTGAATAGCTGGATGGATTTTTCACAAAGTGAACACACTACCCAGGTCACACAGTACCCAGGTCACACAGTACCCAGGCCACACAGTACCCAGGTCAAGAGATAGACCATGGCCAGCACCCCGGAAACCCCTCCTCCTCCCCGCCAAAGGTAACTACCATCCTGAATCCACACATCATTGATTTATCTTGCTTTTTTAAAAAAGTCTGTGTAAACTGAATTTCACTTTATGTAAGATTTACCCTTGTTGACCAGGTAGTTACAGTCAGTTCGTTTTCAGGACTGCATCGCGTTCCATCATGGATCTTTTCTATACTATACCCATTTCTCCTGCAGGACAGGTGGAATATTTGGGGACTGGCATTACATATAGTAATATTCATTGAATATTAATAGTAATTAATAAGGTTTATTATTAGCTAATATGGCGGAGGAGTAGGACGGGGAGAACACTTTCTCCCCCACAAATTCATCAAAAGAACATTTAAACGCCGAGTAAATTCCACAAAACAACTTCTGAATGCCGGCAGAGGACATCAGGCACCCAGGAAAGCAACCCAAGTCTTCGAAAGGAGGTAGGAAAAAATACAAAAGACAAAAAAAGAGACAAAAGAGGGAGGGACGGAGTTCCGTCCCGGGAAGGGAGTCTTGAAAAGAGAGAAGTTTCCAAACACCAGGAAACCTTCTAACTGCCAAATCTGTGCCGAACCTTGGAAGCACAGAGGGCAACATAACAGGGCGGAAAAATAAATAAACAATTAAACCCCGCAGATTGCGAGCCCTACGGTAACTCCCCCAGCAGAGAAGCAGCGCAGACGCCTGCACCCGCCATTAGCAAGCGGGGGCTGGGCAGGGAGGCGCGGCGCCGGCTGCATCGCTGAGAGTAAGAATCTGGCCTGAATACCCTGAGCGCTATCTGAGCAAAATAATTTGGGCTAGCAAACCAGACTGTGGGATATCTAACATGCTGCATCGCTGAGAGTAAGAATCTGGCCTGATACCCTGAGCGCTATCTGAGCAAAATAATTTGGGCTAGCAAACCAGACTGTGGGATATCTAACACGCTGCATCGCTGAGAGTAAGAATCTGGCCTGAATACCCTGAGCGCTATCTGAGCAAAATAATTTGGGCTAGCAAACCAGACTGTGGGATATCTACCACGCGAAAAGCCAGCCCTAACCTAAGACACTGCCAGGCTGCGCACAGAACAAAGGACTGAACAGAGATAGCCGGCTGCAGACCTTCCCCCTCCGGTGACAGGCAGCCAGAGCCGGAAGGGGGCAATCGCAGCCCCAGAGAGACATTATCTACAAAACTGTAAGCAGGCTTCTTTGCTAACTAAAAATTCTTGGGGGTCTGGACGGTCAGCATCTGCCTGAGAAGGTGCGCCGGTTGTACACCTAGATAACGGAGTGGCGGGGAGGCGATAAGTCGCAGCAATAGCGCTCGCCAAACACCTCATCACCTGAGCTGCTCGGACCTGGGAAGGGCACAAAACGCAGGCCCAACCGAGTCTGTGCCTCTGAGGACTACCCGAGTGCCTGAACCTGAGCGGCTTGGACCTGGGAGGTGCAGGCAGCCCAGGGCCGGCCATGGATGGTTCCCGGCAGAGCAACCTAGAGCCTGAGCAGTGTGGGCAGGGAGGCTACACGCGCCCTGAGCTGGGGCAGACCCAGTGTGGCTGAGGCACAGCAAGCACACGCCAGTGTTATTTGTTTGCAGCATCCCTCCCTCCCTCCCCACAGCCCAACTGAACAAGTGAGCCTAAAAAAAAAAAAAAGTGTCCTCCACTGTCCCCTTTGTGTCAGGGTGGAAACCAGACACTGAAGAGACCAGCAAACAGAAGAAGCTATAACAGAGGGAACCGCCTTGGAAGCTACAGGCAATAGATTAAAACCCTGTGGTTAATACCAACTACATAGGAAGGGGCCTATAGATCTTGAGAAACATAAGTTGGACCAAGGAACTAGCCAAAAATGAACTGAACCGACAATACTCACAACAAAACCAGAGAAAGTCCTAGATATATTTTTACTATTTTTACTATCATTCTTTTTTTTTTTTAATTAAAAAAATTTTAAGTCCTCTATTATTCCTTTAATTTTCACTTTTATAACCTATTACTTTGCAAAAAAAAAAAAAAGACCCTATTTTTTTAAAGCAAACTTCATATATATATTTTTTATAATTTTTTTACCTTGTTTTTTTTTTTTTTTCTTCTTTTCTTTAACATTATATTTTTGAAATTCCAAACTCTACTCTAGATTTTTAATTTTAGCTTTTTGGTATTTGTAATCAATTTTGTACCTATAGTTTTTTTTATAATTTCTGTGACTTTTTTTTTCCTGTTTCTTTCTCTTCTTCTTTTATATAACATTGTGTATCTGAAATTCCAAATTCTACTCTAGATTTTTAATTTATGCTTTTTGGTATTTGTTATCAATTTTGTACTTGTATTTTCTTTATAATTTTTGTGACTTTGTTTGTTTTTGTTTGTTTGTTTTCCTCTCTCTTTCTTTTTCCTCTTCTATTTTTTAACATTGTATTTTTGAAATTCCAAACTCTACTCTAGATTTTTAACTCTTGCTTTTTGGTATTAGTTACCAATTTTGTACCTATATTTTCTTTATAATTTTCGCGACCTTGTTTGTTTTTGTTTGTTCGTTTTTTCTCTCTTTCTTTTCCTTCTTTAACATCGTATTTTTGAAATCCCAAACTCTACTCTAGATTTTTAATTTTTGCTTTTATGTATTTGTTACCAATTTTGTACCTTTAAGAACCCAATCTTCAGTACCCATTTTTCACTAGGGAGCGAGATTACTGGCTTGACTGCTCTCTCTCCCTTTGGACTCTCCTTTTTCTCCATCAGGTCTCCTGTGTCTCCTCCCTAACCCCTCTCTACTCTACCCAACTCTGTGAATTTCTGTGTGTTCCAGACGGTGGAGAACACTTAGGGAACTGATTACTGGCTGGATCTGTCTCCCTCCTTTTCATTCCCCCCTTTTATCCTCCTGGCCACCTCTGTCTCCTTCCTCCTTCTTCTCTTCTCTGTATAACTTGGTGAACATCTCTGAGTGGTCCAGTTGTGGAGTGCACATAAGGAAGTGATTACTGGCTAGCCCACTCTCTCCTCTATTGATTCCACCTCATCTCATTCGGGTCACGTCTAACTCCCTCCTCCCTCTTCTCTTCTCCATGTAACGCTGTGAACCTCTCTGGGTGACCCTCACGGTAGAGAAACTTTTCATCTTTAACGTAGATGTTTTATCAATGGTGCTGTATAGAAGGAGAAGTTTTGAAACTACTGTAAAAATAAGACCGATAACTGGAAGCAGGAGGCTTAAGTCCAAACCCTGACTCCAGGGAACTCCTGACTCCAAGGAACATTAATTGACAGGAGCTCATCAAATGCCTCCATACCTACACTGAAACCAAGCACCACACAAGGGCCAACAAGTTCCAGGGCAAGACATACCAAGCAAATTCTCCAGCAACAAAGGAACACAGCCCTGAGCTCCAAGATACAGGCTGCCCAAAGTCACCCCAAAACCATAGACATCTCATAACTCATTACTGGACACTTCATTGCCCTCCAGAAAGACGAAATACAGCTCCACCCACCAGAACACCAACACAAGCTTCCCTAACCAAGAAACCTTGACAAGCCACCTGTACAAACCCACACAAAGTGAGGAAACGCCACAATAAAGAGAACTCCACAAACTGCCAGAATACAGAAAGGACACCCCAAACTCAGCAATTTAAACAAGATGAAGAGACAGAGGAATACCCAGCAGGTAAAGGAACAGGATAAATGCCCACCAAACCAAACAAAAGAGGAAGAGATAGGGAATCTACCTGATAAAGAATTCCGAATAATGATAGTGAAATTGATCCAAAATCTTGAAATCAAAATGGAATCACAGATAAATAGCCTGGAGACAAGGATTGAGAAGATGCAAGAAAGGTTTAACAAGGACCTAGAAGAAATAAAAGAGAGTCAATATATAATGAATAATGCAATAAATGAGATCAAAAACACTCTGGAGGCAACAAATAGTAGAATAACAGAGGCAGAAGATAGGATTAGTGAATTAGAAGATAGAATGGTAGAAAAAAACGAATCAGAGAGGATAAAAGAAAAACGAATTAAAAGAAATGAGGACAATCTCAGAGACCTCCAGGACAATATTAAACGCTACAACATTAGAATCATAGGGGTCCCAGAAGAAGAAGACAAAAAGAAAGACCATGAAAAAATACTTGAAGAGATAATAGTTGAAAACTTCCCTAAAATGGGGAAGGAAATAATCACCCAAGTCCAAGAAACCCAGAGAGTCCCAAACAGGATAAACCCAAGGCGAAACACCCCAAGACACATATTAATCAAATTAACAAAGATCAAACACAAAGAACAAATATTAAAAGCAGCAAGGGAAAAACAACAAATAACACACAAGGGAATTCCCATAAGGATAACAGCTGATCTTTCAATAGAAACTCTTCAAGCCAGGAGGGAATGGCAAGACATACTTAAAATGATGAAAGAAAATAACCTACAGCCCAGATTATTGTACCCAGCAAGGATCTCATTCAAATATGAAGGAGAAACCAAAAGCTTCTCAGACAAGCAAAAGCTGAGAGAATTCAGCACCATCAAACCAGCTGTCCAACAAATACTAAAGGATATTCTCTAGACAGGAAACACAAAAACAGTGTATAAACTCGAACCCAAAACAATAAAGTAAATGGCAACGGGATCATACTTACCAGTAATTACCTTAAACGTAAATGGGTTGAATGCCCCAACCAAAAGACAAAGACTGGCTGAATGGATACAAAAACAAGACCCCTACATATGTTGTCTACAAGAGACCCACCTCAAAACAGGGGGCACATACAGACTGAAAGTGAAGGGCTGGAAAAAGATTTTCCATGCAAATAGGGATCAAAAGAAAGCAGGAGTAGCAATACTCATATCAGATAAAATAGACTTTAAAACAAAGGCTGTGAAAAGAGACAAAGATGGTCACTACATAATGATCAAAGGATCAATCCAAGAAGAAGATATAACAATTATAAATATATGTGCACCCAACACAGGAGCACTGCAGTATGTAAGACAAATGCTAACAAGTATGAAAGGAGAAATTAACAATAACACAATAATAGTGGGAGACTTTAATACCCCACTCACACCTATGGATAGATCACCTAAACAGAAAATTAACAAGGAAACACAAACTTTAAACAATACAATAGACCAGTTAGACCTAATTGATATCTATAGGACATTTCATCCCAAAACAACGAATTTCACCTTTTTCTCAAGCGCACATGGAACCTTCTCCAGGATAGATCACCTCCTGGGCCATAAATCTAGCCTTGGTAAATTCAAAAAAATAGAAATCATTCCAAGCATCTTTTCTGACCACAATGCAGTAAGATTAGATCTCAATTACAGGAGAAAAACTATTAAAAATTCCAACATATGGAGGCTGAACAACACCCTGCTGAATAACCAACAAATCACAGAAGATATCAAAAAAGAAATCAAAATTTGCATAGAAATGAATGAAAATGAAAACACAACAACCCAAAACCTGTGGGACACTGTAAAAGCAGTGCTAAGGGGAAAGTTCATAGCAATACAGGCATACCTCAAGAAACAAGAAAAAAGTCAAATAAATAACCTAACTCTACACCTAAAGCAACTAGAAAAGGAAGAAATGAAGAACCCCAGGGTTAGTAGAAGGAAAGAAATCTTAAAAATTAGGGCAGAAATAAATGCAAAAGAAACAAAAGAGACCATAGCAAAAATCAACAAAGCCAAAAGCTGGTTCTTTGAAAGGATAAATAAAATTGACAAACCATTAGCCAGACTCATCAAGAAACAAAGGGAGAAAAATCAAATCAATAAAATTAGAAATGAAAATGGAGAGATCACAACAGACAACACAGAAATACAAAGGATCATAAGAGACTACTATCAACAATTATATGCCAATAAAATGGACAACGTGGAAGAAATGGACAAATTCTTAGAAAAGTACAACTTTCCAAAACTGGACCAGGAAGAAATAGAAAATCTTAACAGACCCATCACAAGCATGGAAATTGAAACTGTAATCAAAACTCTTCCAGCAAACAAAAGCCCAGGTCCAGATGGCTTCACAGCTGAATTCTACCAAAAATTTAGAGAAGAGCTAACACCTATCCTGCTCAAACTCCTCCAGAAAATTTCAGAGGAAGGTAAATTTCCAAACTCATTCTATGAGGCCACCATCACCCTAATACCAAAACCTGACAAAGATCCCACATAAAAAGAAAACTACAGGCCAATATCACTGATGAACATAGATGCAAAAATCCTTAACAAAATTCTAGCAATCAGAATCCAACAACACATTAAAAAGATCATAGACCATGACCAAGTGGGCTTTATCCCAGGGATGCAAGGATTCTTCAATATCCGCAAATCAATCAATGTAATACACCACATTAACAAATTGAAAAATAAAAACCATATGATTATCTCAATAGATGCAGAGAAAGCCTTTGACAAAATTCAACATCCATTTATGATAAGAACTCTCCAGAAAGCAGGAATAGAAGGAACATACCTCAACATAATAAAAGCTATATATGACAAACCCACAGCAAACATTATCCTCAATGGTGAAAAATTGAAAGCATTTCCTCTAAAGTCAGGAACAAGACAAGGGTGCCCACTTTCACCATTACTATTCAACATAGTTTTGGAAGTTTTGGCCACATCAGTCAGAGCAGAAAAAGAAATAAAAGGAATCCAAACTGGAAAAGAAGAAGTAAAACTCTCACTGTTTGCAGACGACATGATCCTCTACATAGAAAACCCTAAAGACTCCACCAGAAAATTACTAGAACTAATCAATGATTATAGTAAAGTTGCAGGATATAAAATCAACACACAGAAATCCCTTGCATTCCTATACACTAATAATGAGAAAACAGAAAGAGAAATTAAGGAAACAATTCCATTCACCATTGCAATGGAAAGAATAAAATACTTAGGAATATATCTACCTAAAGAAACTAAAGACCTATATATAGAAAACTATAAAACACTGGTGAAAGAAATCAAAGAGGACACTAATAGATGGAGAAATATACCATGTTTATGGATTGGAAGAATCAGTATAGTGAAAATGAGTATACTACCCAAAGCAATTTATAGATTCAATGCAATCCCTATCAAGCTACCAACGGTATTCTTCACAGAGCTAGAACAAATAATTTCACAATTTGTATGGAAATACAAAAAACCTCGAATAGCCAAAGCTATCTTGAGAAAGAAGAATGGAACTGGAGGAATCAACCTACCTGACTTCAGGCTCTACTACAAAGCCACATTTATCAAGACAGTATGGTACTGGCACAAAGACAGAAATATGGATCAATGGAACAAAATAGAAAGCCCAGAGATAAATCCACGCACATATGGACACCTTATCTTTGACAAAGGAGGCAAGAATATACAATGGATTAAAGACAATCTCTTTAACAAGTGGTGCTGGGAAAACTGGCCAACCACTTATAAAAAAATGAAACTAGAAAACTTTCTAACACCATACACAAAAATAAACTCAAAATGGATTAAAGATCTCAATGTAAGACCAGAAACTATAAAACTCCTAGAGGAGAACACAAGCAAAACACTCTCCGACATGCATCACAACAGGATCCTCTATGACCCACCTCCCAGAATATTGGAAATAAAAGCAAAAATAAACAAATGGGACCTAATTAAACTTAAAAGCTTCTGCACATCAAAGGAAACTATTAGCAAGGTGAAAAGGCAGCCTTCAGAATGGGAGAAAATAATAACAAATGAAGCAACTGACAAAGAACTAATCTCAAAAATATACAAGCAACTCCTACAGCTCAACTCCAGAAAAATAAATGACCCAATCAAAAAATGGGCCAAAGAACTAAATAGACATTTCTCCAAAGAAGACATACAGATGGCTAACAAACACATGAAAAGATGCTCAACATCACTCATTATCAGAGAAATGCAAATCAAAACCACTATGAGGTACCATTTCACGCCAGTCAGAATGGCTGCGATCCAAAAGTCTAAAAGCAATAAATGCTGGAGAGGGTGTGGAGAAAAGGGAACCCTCTTACACTGTTGGTGGGAATGCAAACTAGTACAGCCACTATGGAGAACAGTGTGGAGATTCCTTAAAAAACTGGAAATAGAACTGCCTTATGATCCAGCAATCCCACTGCTGGGCATACACACTGAGGAAACCAGAAGGGAAAGAGACACATGTACCCCAATGTTCATTGCAGCACTGTTTATAATAGCCAGGACATGGAAGCAACCTAGATGTCCATCAGCAGATGAATGGATAAGAAAGCTGTGGTACATATACACAATGGAGTATTACTCAGCCATTAAAAAGAATTCATTTGAATCAGTTCTAATGAGGTGGATGAAACTGGAGCCTATTATACAGAGTGAAGTAAGCCAGAAAGAAAAACACCAATATAGTATACTAATGCATATATATGGAATTTAGAAAGATGGTAACAATAACCCTGTGTACGAGATAGCAAAAGAGACACTGATGTATAGATCAGTCTTATGGACTCTGTGGAAGAGGGAGAGGGTGGGAAGATTTGAGAGAATGGCATTGAAACATGTATAATATCATGTATGAAACAAGTCGCCAGTCCAGGTTCAATGCACGATGCTGGATGCTTGGGGCTGGTGCGCTGGGACTACCCAGAGGGATGGTATGGGGAGGGAGGAGGTTTCAGGATGGGGAACACATGTATACCTGTGGTGGATTCATTTCAACATTTGGCAAAACTAATACAATATTGTAAAGTTTAAAAATAAAATAAAATTTAAAAAAAAGAAAAGAAAAAAATAAGGTTTATTAATAGTAATGTTCATTGAATATTTGTTTGAAGGACTGATGCTGAAGCTGAAGCTCCAATATTTTGGCCACCTGATGAGAAGAGCCAACTCATTTGAAAAGACCCTGATGCTGGGAAAGATTGAAGGCTAAAGCAAAAGATGGCAGCAGAGGATGAGATGGTTGGATAGCATCACTGACTCAATGGACATGAACTTGAGCAAACTCCGGGAATTTGCTCAAGGAAGCCTGGCGTGCTGTAGACCATGGGATCACAGAGTCAAACACGACTTAGTGACTGAACAACAACATTACAAATAGTGCTGTTAAGAATAGCTGTCCTCATCTTTTGGCAAACTCATGTACACATTTCTGGTTTGTACAAATTTAGGAGTGGAATTTCTGGAGATGGATTCATTAGGCTACTCATCACTTACTAACTTTATGAACCAATGCAAATTATTTGGCTTCTCTAAGACTCACTTTTCATATCTGTATATTGGAAACAAAAATACTTTCCCCTCAGGATTGTGGCTGGGGCTTAGTATCTGCAAGGCGACTGGCCCCAAGGTAGCTCCCCCCACTTTTTTTCTCCAGCTATGCTGAGTCCTTGTTACCTCACACAGGCCTCTCTAGTTATGGTGTGTGGACTTGGCTGCCTCACTGCATGTGAGATCTTAATTCCCTGAGCAGGGATCGAACCCACATTCCCTATAGTGGAAGGTGGATTCTTAACCACTGGACCACCAGGGAAATCTCTAGCGCCCCTTTCTTTTTTCCTTCCTCTGTTATGCCAGAACCCCCTCTGCCTGAGCATATGGCTTTTCATGCCAGGCTCCTCCTCTGCCAGGAATCCTCACCAGGAACTTCGGAAGTTCACCTGCTGCCCAGGGGTCCTGGGGCTGCCATTACCCCCAGCCCATTCTCCTCTGTGATCCAGTTGCTGGCACCCAGCCCAGCACTGGCTTACTGTGCTCACTGTCACTGCTAACATGTGTTTTAATGATGGTCCCTGCTAGAGGCTGGCTTGCCGGGATGTCTCCCCAGAGATAGGCCCTGCAGAGGTAAGGGATGAGGAGAAGACGGAAGAGTTGGCTGAGATGTAACTCTGGTGTTTAGAACAGGCATCCCTCTCTTGCCTGGTCTTTCCTCTAGATTTCCAGCTAGGATGTTTTCTTAGCTTCCTGTATTTCTTTGTTCCTTCTGGAACATGAGTTGGGACGTGAGGGTCAGAAAGGATCAAGTGGGGAACCTGCCTAGGGGTGGACGCTGTCAAGACAGAGCCGACCTCTGTGTGACCTCCTCTGCCTGGAGCCTTGTGTTGAGGATTCCAAAAGAATTGTCCAGGCTCAGGAAAGAATGCCATGATCGATGGTCATGTCTGTTACGTGTATGGGAGGTGGTGGAGGTGGTGGTGGTTTAGTCACTAAGTCGTGTCCGACTCTTTGTGAGCCCATGGACTGTAGCCTGCCAGGCTCCTCTGGCCATGGGCTTCTCCAGGCAAGAATACTGGAGTGGGTTTCCATTTCCTTCTCCAGGGGATGGGAGGTGGTGGCAGCATGTATTTCTTACAATCTGTTAGTATGATCAAAATGGACATATATTTGATTTAGAAAGATAAATAGGACTTTTAAATAGGTAAGTTAAATCCCTTTACATTTATATGAATATTGATATATTTGGGTTAATTTCTGCCATTTAAAGTTGTGTTTTCTCTTTACCATCTATACCTTTTTTCCTTTTCTTTTCTTCATTGAATTTGTGAAGTTTCTGTAATATCCTGGTCTCTTTCCTCCTCTTGGCTGGTTTGTAACATATAAAACTTGTTTTGGGGACTACATAAACAAAGGAAAGGGCAACCCACTCCAGTGTTCTTGCCTGGAAAATCTTAGTGACGGGGGAGCCTGGTGGGCTGCCGTCTATGGGGTCGCACAGAGTTGGACGTGACTGAAACGACTTAGCAGCAGCAGCAAACATTTTTAATATACGTATTTGCTATTCAGTGTTTCTTTCCTTCTGAACAATGCCCTTTCCTAGCTGATTTTTATCATGTTAAATGCAACATTGATGATTTTTCTGAGTTGATTAAATTTGTTTATATATTTTATAAATTGACTTGCTCATCATTTTTTCCCTTACCACATGACATTTTCTTTTTGCTGAATACCTCCACCATTACCAGTACTAGCGGTTAACATTAATGCAGGGCTTCCTTTGTACCAGACACTGTCCTGGTAATCCTGCGTGTGTTAAGTCCTAGTCCTCCACAACATCCTATGAGCTTATCATCTCTGCTCTGCGGATGAGCAAGCACAGAGGCAGGCAGGAGTTGGACATGACTGAGCGACTAACACGACCACAGCAAGGCAGCTGCCCAAGGCCGACAGGGTAGAGGAGAGTCCAGAGTTCTGCTCATTGTGTTGCTCTTTGCTCTGTCTTTAAATTTTATTATTTTGAAATCATTTTAGGTTTACAGAAAATTTGCATGGGTGGTACAAAGAGTTCCCCTATACCCTCCAACCAGCTTTCCCTAATGTTAACATCTTGAAAGACCATGGTGCACTCAATAAAACGAAAATTCACGTCAGCAGAATGCTGTTAACTAAACTACAGACTTTAATTGTATTTCACCACGTTTCCACTAATATCTTTTTCTGTTCCAGAAGCCAACCCAAAATACTATATTGCATTTGATGTGTGTGTATATATATCTCTATCTTATTCTCTCTCTATTTTTATACAAACTTGAAATATTCATAATATATACTTAAAATAGTGCATATAAATTTATTTATATATTTAAACTTTTTAATTAAAAATGTAATATATAATACACATTTATATGTAATATATAATAGTTTTTAAATTAAAAAATTGAAGTATAGTTAAATTGCAATATTGTGTTAATTTCTGTTGTAACAGCAAATTGATTGTTATATAGTATATAATTATATTACTTACATTATTATATATGTATATTATTGTATATATTATATATATTATTATAAGGTATTGAATATCACTATTATATTTATATCACTAATGTATTTATATATATATTAGTACAAGATATCAAATATAGTTCCCTGCACTAATAGGACCTTATTGTTTACCTATTTTATATATAGTGGCTTATATATGCTAATTCCAAGTCTCTAATTTATCCCTGCTACCTCAGAGAGGGCAATTGACTTTAGCCTTCCCTTGTGGCTCAGCTGGTAAAGAATCTGCCTGCGATGTGGGAGACCTGGGTTTGATCCCTGGGTCGGGAAGACTCCCCTGGAGAAGGGAAAGGCTACCCACTCCAGTATTCTGGCCTGGAGAATTCCATGGACTGTATAGTCCATGGGGTTGCAAAGAGTAGACACGACTGAGTGACCTTCACTTCACCCACTAATATATATATTTATAATATATTAAGTATATCATAAAATATATTTAAAGCTATTTTTATTATGGAAGGCTTCAAATTTATATATAATACATATTTTAAAAACTATTTTTATTAAAATATGACATCTAATTTATATAAAATATGATTGTATAATATATTTATGTTAAAATATATTGTGAATATATTAAAATACATTTAAACTATTTTTATTATGTAAGATTTCAAGTTTATACAAAAATAGAGAATAATAAAATAGTAAAATAAACATTTAAATAAAAGTAGAGAGAATTAAAATTTATCCTTTACTCAGCTTCAAGAATAACTAACTCATGACCAATTTGTTTCATACTCCAAACCAATTTTTTTTTTCCTGATCTTGTCGACCTGAATTTCATAGATGTATGCCTTACACACCACTTTCTTATTTTACCTACTTCTTATGTGGCAATTCTCTAGTCCAGGTATTTTATTAACCATAGAGTTTCTAGGGCCAACACTGGGAACTTCTCTTTTTTTTCCAAAAAGAAATCTTTACATAACACTTTGTATAAACAGTTGAAGGGGCCAGGGGTGGCAAAGTTACAAGTACTTAAAAAAAATGAAAACAATTTAGCACCATAGGTTAGGACACGTGGCCTGGGGACTGACTCATCTGTGTCCTTTGCTTTTGGTCATGTTCCCCTGGCCATGCCATTTCTTTTGTTTAAACCCCAATCTCCTAATTTACAAAGTGTGGATACTTAATCTACCTCATTGAATTCTTGTGAGGATGCCATTACATAGTATATTTTAAAGCCGTTTTAATATTGTGTAGTTTGTATGCACATTTAAAGTCTTGTACTTCCCTGGTGGGCCAGCGGTTAAGAATCCACCTGCCAGTGCAGGGGCTGCATGTTTGATCCCTGGTCCCAGAAGATCACACATGCCATAGAGCAAATAAGCCTGTGCACCACAACTGCTGAAGCCCCTAGAGCCTGTGCTCCACGAGAAAAGCCACTGCAGTGAGAAGGCTGGGCACAGCAATGAAAAGTAGCCCCGGCTCGCCGCAACTAGAAAAAGCCCGTGTCCAACAAGGAAGACCCAGTGCAGCCAAAAAATAAAGTGAATCTGTTAGGTAGGTTAAAAACAAACAAAAAAAGCACCCCAGTGTAGTTTGCTTTGTATGCCTTTTATTCCGGTGAATTGCATCTCCCGTCATGCTTTTAAGAGGCTTGTATCTTCTGCTGGCAGTTCACTCTCCCGGTCTGATGATCTTCTGCGGGGGCAGTCAGGGATGGGGTGTGGTCATCTGTCTCTGACTCTCTGGTGTCGCTTTCACAAACAAGCTTCTGGGGAATGAAAGACTTAAGGACAAACATGGGGTGGCAATTTGTGCTATCAACATTCCAGAGGTTGGGGTTGGGGAGACGGGGGGACACTGGAGAGGCGTTTCTGTTGCCCTTCTGCCCTGCATTTGGGAGGTTGACCTTCAGGGGACTCAGGCTGTCCTCTTCCTCCATGGTGCTTTTGTTGACACAGGCAGCCTCGTGCTCCTCCAGCTTCTTGATGGGGACCACGTGGCAGGCGTTGTATTTACAGCTGGCCATCTTTTTGGCTTTCTTGGGGTTCTTTCTCCGACATGATGCCAGGTGGTACTGAAATCTGCTGAGTGGGATTCGGTGGTGAGGGTTGTAAGGGCAAGTTTCTAAGGCTTCTGGCTCCATGGGAACTAGTTGTTGAAGCAGGGTAGCCTGCTGCCCAGAGTCATGATGAAATGCCCTTCATGGAAAAGGCCTTTGGCAAGAAGGATGGAGCGGTCCTCCGTGCCAGTGCTGCCCCTTGGAACTCTGGAGCCACAGGTCTGAACAACTCGGGCTGCCTATTCTCGGGACCACGAGCGGTGGGTCGGAGGAGGGACAAGGGGCTGATAGGAGCAGCTGTACAGACAGCAGGCGGTCATCAAGCGGCATGTGAGACGGAAGGACCACACAAAGCAGATGCCGGAGCCCAAACCACAGTGGCCCTGCAGGGAGCTGAAGAAGGGACGTGCCAGCCAGCCCTTGCCTTTAACTCTCACTTATGTGATGCTGCCAGGCAGCTGTGGACGGTCACAATGGGCTTGTGAGTCATCAGCCGAAGTCTTGTTGTCCTTTATTTTCAAGGCATGAGCTGGGCTTGGGGAAAGCTGCCATGCGCAACGACTGGTGACCCGTCATCATTTACCTGTCTTTCTGTTTGTTTTTTTTTCAATTGAAGTTTATGTTAGTTTCTGGCATACAGCCAAGTGATTCAGCTACACACACACATATATCCTTTTTCATATTCTTTATCATTATGGCTTATTACAAGGTGATGAATATAGTTCCCTGTGCTGTAAAGTAGAACCTTGTTGTTTATTTTACATAGAACAGTTTGTTTCTGCTAATCCCAAACTCCTAATTTATCATTTACCTGTCTTTAAACGTACATGTTTAATATCATTTGTGATATAGTTGGGTTTAAATCTACCATCTTTTATGCTTGGTTCATTGTCTTCTATCTTCCTTTAAATAGACTTTTAAAAGCTCCATTTCTTTCACTAGTTTGTAAGTTATACATTGTAGAACTAATCGTTTCATGGTTACTCTACAAGTGAAAACAAAGATAATTTATCAAGGCTTAAAGTTAATAAGTATTAGCTTCTTTCTGGGTAATACAGAGCTTTTTCTTCATTTACTTCCGTCGTGATTTATTATGTTTTGTTCCCCGTTTTTTTTTTTTTTTTTTGTGGCCGTACCACATGGCATGTGGGATCTTCCTTCCCTGACCAGAGATCAAACCTGTGCCCCCGGCAGTGGAAGCACAGAGTCTTTAACCTCTGCACCACCAGGGAAGTCCCTGTTGCCTGTATTTTAAGCCTAATTTTTTAAAAAACTTCGCAAGACAATATTGCTATTATCAAAGTTTGATTACACTTGTGTTCACATTTATTTCTCTCTCCTTTTGCACCTCGACTCACTATGTGGGATCACTTTGTTTCTGCTGGAAGTTTTCTATTTTTAGAATTTCCTCTTGACACACTCTTCTGATTTCATTTGTCTGAAACCATCTTTATCTCACCCTCATTCTTTTTTGCCTTTGTATTTATTTTGACTCTGCTGGGTCTTCACTGCTGCACGGGCTTTTCTCTAGTTGCCGAGAGCCAGGACCACGCTCTAGTTGCAGCACGGGGCCATCTCACTGTGGAGGCTTCTCCTGTTGGGAAGCACGGGCTCTAAGGTGCTCAGGCTTCAGTAGCTGCAGCTCCCGGGCTCCAGAGCACAGGCTCAGTAGTTGGGGTGCTTGGGCTTAGTTGCTCCCCAGCATGGGGGATCTTCCCAGACCAGGGATTGACCCTGTGTCTCCTGCACTGGCAGGCAGATTCTTGACCACTAAGCTCTCATGGAAGCTCGCACTCTCATTCTTGGAAGGTGTTTTTGCTGACGGTAGTGGTGCTATTTCTTTCTTCGTGTTGAATCAGAGCCCAATTTCTTCTAACTTCCGTGTTTGAGAATTCAGAATCCCAGTTACCTCACTTCTTTTGAAACCCATCTGTGTCTTTTCATAGGTCTGTTTCAAAGAACTTTTACCTTTGATTTTCCTACGGTTTCACTAGGTTGTCGACCTGTGGATTTCTTTATACTTATTCTCTCCTTATATTTATTGGCCGCACTTCTGGGTTAAGTGTCTTTCATTCGGTTTGGAAAATGCTCAGTCATTGTCTCTTCAAATAGCTCTTCTACTTTATGCTTTTACTTCCACTGAAATGACAACATTTTCATTCTACTGACATTTCATGTCTAAAGTGAGTTTCGTGGCCACACCTAACTTCAGGGATCAAGGAAGTCCAGGCTTCTCGCACGCATAGGAGGGGGAGAATAGGAACTTTGGCAAGAGTCGTGACAATGTCCCCATTCTGTCTTTTTTTGTCACCAGTAATTTTTCCCCCTTTTCTCTACACATGCAGAGTATGCTACCTCCTCCCCAAGGGAGAAAACCCCCAGACTGGGAGAAGATGCTCAGCCAGTGCCCACCGGGACCTTCCCGGGTTCCATGCAGGACCTCACACTGCATGGGTGGGAATTCTAGTGCCTCCAGCTAAGCTGTCCCCTGTGAGGAATGAGAGGCTTGCAGAGTTTTGTTCACTGTACCCCTGCCACCCACTGGAACGTCCTCTACACAAGGACAGCTCCTGGTATATTTTGCTGAGAAAGGGTCCTTGGAAAACTAACTTCCATACCATTTATGCAACAGAGAGTCCATTTTCTCTAAGCCTGAAACCCAGCGTTGAAGGAGCTATCGGGCCCATGGGGAGTTAACAGGTGGTTCAGCATATGCTCTGATGTGTCCCCAAAGCCCAGCATGGTGTTTGTTGATGATGCTGACAATGTTTTGTTTTTTTTTTCCCATTCCCATAGCCTCTTTCATGCCCAAACCAGAGGTGGCTGAGGCTCGAGTGATTTAAGCATCTATAAGTCTGTGAATGGAATTGATAATGAAAGCATTTCTTCTGTCACTGAAATCCACATAATAGGGAACAGGGCATTAGCTGTTGTAGGTTTCTTTGTGGCCAAGAACGCATTAGTGGGGCAGGCTAATGTTAATCCATTACGGAGAGAGGGAAGACCAAGCTCATTAATGCTTCTAATGGACCTCTTGAATGGTCCTCCAGCTTTCAGCCTTCTCGAAGCATCTACTTCATGTCCGGGATCTGACAGGTCACTCACCATAGCAACCGGATGGGGGAGAGGGATGCAGATCCACCTGTCTGCACTTCTCAGGCACTTCTCAGGCCTGTACATGTCAGAGACCAATAATGCAAGTGAGGTCAGATCTGCCTTCTGCTCCCTCCCTCCCCACTCTGATCATCTTGAGAGATGCTGCCGACAGCTGGAGATGCAGGCATGGAGAAGGTCACAGAATGTGCAGAAACAGTGGTTCCTGAGAAAGAAAAACTATGTGTCCTGGGCAGCCAAGTCAGCAATCATCATTATGAGGTGGGATGGAGGATCAGAGTCACCATAAATCCGAATCCTTCAGCCTCAGAGAGACTTCAGGTCAGCTTCTCTCTCAGGGCTAACACCCCCTCCCAGGCATCCCTGAAGGATGATCACATAGTGACAGGGAGCTCCTTGTGACCTTCCCCGCCCAAACATTCCCTAGTTAGCTTTATCCTGCATGCGTGTTCACTTACTCAGTCGTGTCTGACTCTTTGCAATCCTATGCACTGTAGCGACATACAGTCCATGGGGTTGCAAAGAGTTCGACACGACTGAGTACACGTACACACAGTAGTCTACTAAATGTGCAATAGTTACACGATTATGTCTAAAGCAACAATCTACACACTTTAAAATTACTTTACGGCTAAAACATTTCTAATCGTTATCTCAGCCTTCAGCGAACTGTAATCTCTTTACAACAGTAACATCAAAGATCACTGATTACACAGATCACCAAAGGATATTTAATAATAACTTAAAAATTCAAAACACTGCAAGAATTGCCAAAATGTGACACAGGGACATGAAGTGAGCAAATGCTGTTGGAAAAATGACTCCAAAAGACTTGCTTGGTGCAGGGTTGCCAAAAGCTTTCAATTGGTGAAAAACACAATAAGGGCTTCCCTGGTGGTCCAGTGGTTAGGAATCCCAGTGGTTAGGCCTGCCAACGCAGGGGACACGAGTTTGATCCTGTCTAGGAAGATTCCACATGCCTCGGGGCAAATAAGTCCGTACAACTTCTGAGCCCACTACAAGAGAAGCCACCACAATGAGAAGTCTGCACACTTATATAGAGAAAGCCCTTGCACACCTGGAAGACCCAGCACAGCCAAAACACAAACAAAACAACACAATAAAGCAAAGTGCCGTAAAAGTGAAGCATGCCTGTACCAGGACACTTCATAAATAGTTGACCCTCAAGAAATAAGAGAAAACATTAAAATGGGATTTCCTGAAACATGGTCCATGGAAAACTAGCTGCTCGAGGCTGTATGAGGAGTTGGGAGCAACGGCTGCACTCTGGAGACACTGAGCCGATGCAAGGTCCACAGTGACTCTGCCTGAGGGCTTCCTGGGTCCCCGATGGTGGCACCAGAATCCCCGGAGCTACTCGCAGGATCCATGCATCAAGGAATGTCAGCTTGGAAAGAACAAGCTCTGTGTCATAAATTAATACAAACGGAAAAGACATTTCATTCAAGCATCTGTGAGGAACTGAGAGAAACACACCATCCTAGGCCACAGAGACAACCTCTGAGGTGCTGACAAGCTGCCTTTTTCTGGCCACATTATCTGACCACAAAACAGAAATTAAAAACAAAGGGACAAACAGAAAAAAATTAAACCACTTGGAAATTGATTCCTAAATAATTCAAACAATGGAACAAAACTGCAATTATAGGCCATTCAGAACACAACAATTGGAACGCCGCATAGCAAAACTCGTAGAATGTAACAAAAGAGTCCCAGGGCGCAAATACTTGTGTTATTACATGGGGAAGACTGAAAGTTAATGAAGCGTCCAACTCAAGAAGCTAGAAAATATGCCACAAGATAAACCTAGGGAGAGAATTAAAAGTAAGGGTAAAAATTAATGAGACAGAAAACATAAAAATCAGTACAACTGGTAAATCTAAGACTCAGCTACTTACAAACTGGTATAAGACCCCTAGACTTATAAGAGCTTCCTAAAGGGAGGGGGTGGAAGCAAGTGAGAGAGAGAACATGAAAGGAGAAAGAGAAAGGAAGAAAGAAGGGAGAGGGGAAGGGAGGAAATTAAAAAAGGAGAGAGGGAGAGAAGAAGGAAGGAAAGAAAGAAAGAATAAAGGGAGGAAAGAAAGACAGGAAGAAGGGAAGAAAGAAAGGAAATGTAGCCAAAGATGCAGAGAAGAGTTTTCACATTAGAAGAGAATACTAAATACATATTACTAAATACTAAATTTAATAAATACTAAATACATAATACTAGTTAATTTGGAGCATTCAATGGAGAATGCATGTCAACTCAGGCTGCCATAATAAAATACCACAGAGTTGGACATGACTGAAGCGACTTAGCGCACATGGGGGATCTGGTTCCCTGAGTGGGGATCAGACCCCTGCATTAGGCCCCCCTGTATCAGTAGTGCAGAGTCTTACCACTGGACTGCCAGAGAAGTCCCTGTCTCATTCCGTTTTACTATCTGTAAGTGAGCATACATACAAAGGGATGTATGGGTGGCTGAAAAAGCCCAAGTTCATTTTCTCATAATTCTGGAGCCGAGACATCCAAGCTCTA
This sequence comes from Bos indicus, assembly GCF_029378745.1. Classification (NCBI taxonomy): domain Eukaryota; kingdom Metazoa; phylum Chordata; class Mammalia; order Artiodactyla; family Bovidae; genus Bos; species Bos indicus. The sequence goes on from NC_091772.1 coordinate 72,282,192, forward strand.
TGCTTAAGGGGGTCTCTGTTTGCTCAAGCAGCCTGAAGTCAGCCAGACCCCTTCCTACACCTGGACACAGAAACAACTCAGACCTCATTCCATCATCGGTGTGACACGGGGCTGGGGCCGAGGTGCTAGGAGCCAGCCCTCCTGACGCTCCCCAGGGGTCACATCAACTCTGAGTGTGAGTCGAGGACAGCTGCCCTGTGGATTTGCTTCCCTGCTCCCTGCTGCTTGGAGCTCCCCAGTTTTATGGTTTCCTCCCAGGGATGTGACTCTGTCTTCATCTGGCTTCTTCCAGAAGCAGAGCCTGAAGCAAGGATTCAAGTTCAAGTTGTTTACTCTGGAAGTGCAGGTAAGGTTGGGGAAGTCAGACACCTTTGTATGTATGCTCACTTACAGATAGTAAAACGGAATGAGACAGGGACTTCTCTGGCAGTCCAGTGGTAAGACTCTGCACTACTGATACAGGGGGGCCTAATGCAGGGGTCTGATCCCCACTCAGGGAACCAGATCCCCCATGTGCGCTAAGTCGCTTCAGTCATGTCCAACTCTTTGCAACCCCACAGACTGTAGCCCACCAGGCTCCTCCGTCCGTGGGATTCTCCAGGAAAGAATACTGGAGTGGGTTGCCACGCCCTTCCTCTAGGGGATCTTCCCCACCCAGGGATTGAAGTCTCCCCTCTTAAGTCTCCCGGATTGGCAGGCGCCACATGGGAAGCCCAGATCCTCCAAGCCACGACGACAGATCCTGCATGCTGCAAGGAATACTGAAGATCCTGCGTGCCCCAGCTAAGACCCAGTGTAGCCAAACAAATAAATTAATATATATATATATAAATAAAAGACTGAGACAAAAATGACAGCAGTTTATTCTCTGTACTTTTTAAAAACTTCCATTGAGTATATTTTTTTCATAACAAGAAGAGACCAAGCAAAAATCATACTTAGAAAAACATTTATGTAAACGACTGGAGATTTGCAAATACTTTAACAAGTATTGTAATAGGGTTAGGCGAGCGCACAGCTGTTAGCGTGAGATCTTTAGCATTCGCTCATCAGCGCGCCTGTTTGCTAGTTAGAGTTATCGCGAGACCTTTAGCGCCAGACCCTGAGTGCAAGTTTCGGGGTCCCGCTCTGCCAATGGTCAGCTTGCATGGGTCCTCGAGGCAGAATGCATGAGGGATGGATCAGAGCCTTCTCCCGGGTCCCTCCAGGTCCTTCAACCTCAGGGCAGCAGATGAGCTGGGGTCTCAGGGCCACGCTGAGGGTTGTGTCCCCCAGATCTCCTGCATCCTCACCTCACCACTGCCGCCCACCAGCCAGGCCCCCAGACCCTGAAGCAGGAGGGAACCCCTCCTACATCCCCACCTCTGTGACCTTATGGCGGTGGCTGTATCTGTGGGTCACGGTCCATAGAGGCCTCATCAGTTGGAGTATATGGACACCACCATTAAGGTACTAGCTTCAACCAGCTTCAGTCTCTCCACTCAAGTTTCCAAACTTGGCCCAGCATAGATCAGTTGCCTACTCCTAGGAGGTGGCCAGAGGTCACGGTTAAGTTGCAAGGACACTGTACAGAATTACTTAAGGTCCACCTCTGTGGTCGGGGCTGTTCTCAAAGGAGGACAATTGTGATGAGCTGAGTGGGGAATGAATCTGCTTGGTATCTGTTACATGTATTTCTCTGGGTCCCGTACAAATGACTCTCTCCAGGTTAAATGGCAAGCCCGAGGGCAGGTGGGGTCCTGGGCGCCTGGCTTCCTCGGTGATGACGGCTGGGTGGGGTCTGGAGAACCTAATCCTAAGGGCACCGTCAGCTGAGATCGGTCACCTCACTTGATGTCTGAGCACCGACGGGAGGATGCAGACAGGATGCTGGACGAAGCCTCGTGGGCAGGGTAATTGACCCTCGCAGGAGCCCCGTCTTTTTAGCCCAGGCCTAGACCTTGAAGGATGAGAGTTGAACTTTGGGACTGTGCCCTTTCTTGTGAGATTAGAGAATAACATTTGTTTGGTGGAGGCTTCCAGGAACATAGGGATCTGACCTCCAAGAACAAAGAATCTGACACCAAGAAGTTTGCAACAACTAACCACACCCCTCCATCACCTTTCCTATGAAAGGGCTTTGCTGAAAGTTTTCAGAGATTTGGGGTTTTTTTGTTTTTTTTTTTTAAGGCGTGAGCCACCCTAATCTCCTTGCGTGGTCCTGCAGTACACGTTTTTGTGCTCCAAACTCTGACGTTTTGGTATTGCTTGGCCTCACCGTGTGTCAGGCACATGGACTTGCATTCAGTAACGGTATGGGTAATCAAGCCATCTCCCTCCCTCTGACGGCCTTTGGGGAAACTTATGGGAAAAGGTATAAAGCACAGAACTCAGAATTACCCCAGCCAAGGGGTAAGGAGTCTGGAACGTGTGTACACCAACTTCCAAAACTCTCATTTGTTGAGGGACTGTAAGTTCCTTGACACTTCCAATCTGCCAAGTGTGGGCAGTTTTGGGAGCAAGACACACCCAGGTCCCCCACTCCCCTCTGTAAATGCAGAGACTGAGGTGGAAGCTGGCCAAAACACTGAAAAGTCCCATGGATATACAAGAGGCAGTGATCACTTCCTACACAGGAATTTATTTCTTCTTATTCGGTGACTTATTTCTTACTTGGTAAGCTGGTGGTCCCCACCAAACTCAATTTTTTTTCTGATTTGTAGCATCTGCCAATTTCCATGGTGTAAACACTCCTGCTAAGGCCAGTTTCAAGCTACCAATGGTTTAATAACCAGCTCCCAAATTTCAGCTCTTGTGAGCGTCACCCAGCTCACCAGCCGTCAGTTCTTCCTTCCCGTATTACATTTCACCGCAAGGTTGTGAGCATGTGGTTTGGGTTCCTTCCTGGTTTATGTGCTCATACAGATTTTCCTGGGTTTTCTCTTTGATCACTTCAGTGAGCATCTGAATACCACTGTCAGTCACCTGGAAGTCTCTTCACTTTCAACCTTTAGGTGGCATTTCATGGATGTGGACTTTTCGTAAACTGCATTGATGTGAGGACAGGGAGGAAAAGTTGCTGCTGCCCAAGGCTCTCTCTGACTTCTCAGAAGGAAATGCCAACTTCACTGGCGAGACCGCAGATTGGTGAGTCCACTTCTACTAGTGGGAAGGTCACCGGCTCTTCCACGTGCCCTTTCATGTGACTGGGTGAATGCCATCTCCTCTTTCCTGGACCTCATTTTCTTTTTAATTTATTTTAATTTATTTTTTGGCCTTGTTGTGAGGCATGCTGGATCTTAGTTCCCTGACCAGGGATGGAACCTGTGCCCCCTGCAATGGAAGTGTGGATTCTTAACCACTGGATCCCCAGGGAAGTCCCTGGATCTCATTTTCTAATACACCTGCTCTGGTGTGCTGGGTTGCCACGTAAAATACAGGACACCCAGTTAAACCTGAATTTCAATTAAACAATGATACTTTTTAAGCTCAAGTTGGGCTCCCCTGGTGGCTCAGACAATAAAGAATCTGCCTGTAATACAGGAGACTTGGGTTTGATCCCCAGGTTGGGAAGATCCCGTGGAGAAGGAAATGGCAATACACTCCAGTATTCTTGGCTGGAGAAATCCACAGACAGAGAAGCCTGGCAGGCTACAATCAGTGGGGTCACGAAGAGTTGGACACGACTAAACGACTAACACTTTCGCTTCAAGTCCCAAATATTGCATGGGACATACTTATGCTGAAAATATATACTTATGTGTCCAAATTGGATCATGTTTCAATGCATGGTGGCTGAATTTTCCCCATGTTAGAAGGATCCTAATGAGAGGATCTTTTTTTTTTTTTTTTTTAAGGTCTTCGAGGTGTAGCTCAGAATCCCCAAGGATAGAAATTTATTACCCCACAATGGGAATGGGATGTTAGCCTCAGTCACACCACAGGGGCTGAGGTAGCTGTGAGATTCTGGAAGCTTAGACATGCAAGCTTCCAACAACAAGTAGTTAAAGCTGATGCAAGAGCAGATAAAAATAATAAAATTAATTTTTTATATTCATTAATAAATGCTATTGTGCCTGGAGATGATCTATCATATAACATGTCAGTTTGGGGAGGTTTATTTTTTTAATTTTTTCGGTCATTTATTACATGACATATTTCTCCAAAGCTAAGTAAATATTTTTATTAAAAAATTAAGAAACAAGAAGTTCTTTGGTGTTTATCTAAAATTCAAATGTACAGGGGCATCCTGTATTTTTACTTGCTCTATCTGACACCCCATGAACTGGTGACCTTGCCCTTGTCCCAGTCCAAGCCTAATCATAATAGTGTGGAAACTTTGGGTTTGTATTTTCTTGTTTGGAGAGTCTGTCTCTTGGGAACTTCATGAGACGGGCTGGTTGGCAGAATAGGAATTAGTATTCCTGGGTCCTCCAGCAAAGCACCACCAAACATCATGAAAACCTTACTTTGAAGTCTAATAATTTGGATTTGCATTTGGGATTCAGCTTAAGTCTCTGATGAATATAACCTGTGAACATTTAATGTCTCACCTACTTTGTTTGGCTTAGTTCTGTCATTTTGTTTCTAATGAGCCATGTTCTCTCTGGTTAGTTTTCTTTGGTGGTTTAGAAGTCATACCTCTTATTTTTATAATACAAGACATTATTCTAAATACAACAATCTAGATCTCCCATCATATGCTTTTTCTTCCTCTCATATATCATACTTTCTGGGGAAATCATTTGGGATTTTTACAGGCAGATGATTATGATCATGGTTATTCAAAATAAATTATTTTAACATATTATATATCTTAAGCTTTAATACTTATTTCTGATAATTGGGAATAAGTTGCATGCATCGCTATTTATAGTCAGCATATTTATAGCCTACTATAAACATAGCAATATTTATAGTCATCTTTGCATTGTGGTTGTTAGTTTCTATTTTCTTTGGACTGTCTTTATCCTACCCTTGAATCTGCTGTTTGGATTCTTCAGTCTTTTTTTTGTTTAATCACGTATATGTTTTTGGTTGCACTGAGTGCGTGTTGCTGCATGCGGGTTTTCTCTCATTGTGGTGAGCAGGGGCCACTCTTCGTTGTGGTGTGTGTGCTTCTTATTGTTGTGGCTTCTCATGCTGCAGAGCGTGGGCGCTAGGGTACAGGTGCTGTCCTTGGGGTGCACAGGCTGAGTTGCGCCGAGGCATGTGGGATCTTCCCAGACCAGGGATCGAACCCGTGTCCCCTGCAACGGTTGGTGGATTCCTAGCCACTGCACCACCAGGGAAGTCCTGGATTCTTCAGTCTTATTCTCTGCCACTGGGCCACTGAACTCGAGTCCCCTGGGCTGTTTTCTCTTCTCTCTTCCTGTCTGTATTGTGGACAACTCACCATAAGCAGCTCAAGATCCAAACCACCGCTGAGTGCAAACCCACGAAGCCACTTTGCCAACTGATGCCTCCCCTTGGACGTCTCATGGGACCTCACACCTAGACTGCCCGAACTGTCTGAAAACCACCTTCCGCCCTACCAGGCCCCGTGTTGAAGCTTCTGTCTCAACTGACCATACCGCCGCCTGTCCACTTCCATCCACTCAGCAGAACAGAGGCTCTGATCCTTCCTTTCCCTCACTTCCACCCCCACGTCGAATCTATCGCCACGTCCTGCCGCTGTTAACTTTGGGGCAACTCTTGAATCTATCCAGTTTTCCTCATCCCATCACCGGTGCTCTAATTCTAGGGACGACTGTCTCTGGTCTGGTCTGAGGTTTCCTAACTGGCCTCCCCACCACCCCTCTGGCCTCTTTCTGGACCAGACCCAGAGGGGACATCCAGAAATCCAGATACACTGCCCCTCTTCTGCTTCCCACTGCGATTAAGATATTGGGGAGGGGCAAGAGAGGGGTCGAGAATTAAGGGGTACAAGCTGCTATGTATAAAGTAAATAATCTGCAAGGACATATTGAACAGCACAGGGAATACAACCAATCGTTTATACTAACTTTAAATGTAGTATAGTCTGTAAAAGTTTTGCATAGCTATGTTGTATACCTGAAATGAATAGAATATTGTAAATCAACTGTACTTTATAATAATAATAATAGTAAAAAGAATTCTGATACAGTCAGGATTCCTCAGGTGCCCATGAGACCCTCCACACCCGGCTGGGCCTGGAGGATGTTTCTGCTTCTCTCCTCTCAGCCTGTCATGGGCTCTTGGCATCTCCTGTTTTGAAAATCTGATTTTCTCTTTTGGTGTGATTACGCTCCTACTCGCCCTTAGAGCTCAGCCTCCCCTGAACTCCCTGCGAGGTTAAACTCCTCTATTCTTTGCCCTCATAGTCCTAGTGCCTTTCCTTCACGGCGCTTTATGACGCTGTTGCTTTATGATTCATTACTGTCCCTCTTCTGAGGAGCACCTCCCTCCCCCAGGAGGCTAGAAGCCCCCAGAGGCACGGATCGTGTCTGTATCAACTCCCTACTGTGTCCCCAGTGCCCGGCAGAGCACCAGGTGCCTAGTGGTGCCCAAGAAATATCTGTTAACTGAATGAGTAAGTGACTGATGTGCAGCTGGTCACAAGCGACACTGAAGGTCACCCCTAGTACTAACAGTGTAGCTTGCGGCTGAGACCCCAACGGAGGGAAGATCCCTGAGAAAGCTGAGGGACTGAGAGTCAGATGTTCAGAGTTTTGAGTTCCAGAGGGCTCTTGAAAGCTTTGGCTTTTGATTACAAGAGCCAGAAGCAGAAGAGAGAGAAATGTTCCTGTTTGCTTGTTTTTGTCATTGTTCTTGAAGCTTGGCTTGGCATATGGCACACAAAACTACAGGAACCCCAAAGCACTATAATTTACACCATAAACCACAGGGTGGGGAAGAATGGGTGGCGATGAAGACCATTTCCCTGCTCTAGAGGAGATGAGTTGAATGAGCGAATGTGGAAGGAACCGGATGAGAAGGCTGGGTCAGGGTTTAGAATTATTGGGTTCCCCGAGAAGGTGTCCCGCATTCTGTCCTCCAAGGTGAGAGCAACCTCAGTCAAGGTGGTAGGGATCCCAGAAAAGGCCTCATAGAAAGTCCAACATGGCGCCTGACTACTGGCGCCTGGTGGTCAAGGGAAGTACAGCAATGGAATGATCTGAGCACAGACAATGTCAGTGAGACCAGCGACCCCAGCACAGCATAGAGGAGCAGGCTGGAGTCCTCAAGCCCCCAGAGAGGGTGTGTATGTGGCTGACAGTGGACAGAGGCTGTCTGAGTGGGTTACAGCTGCTGCTGCTTAGGCACTCAGTCGTGTCAGACTCTGTGCGACCCTACGGACTGTAGCCCGCCAGGCTCCTCTTTCCTTGGAATTCTCCAGACAAGGCTACTGGAGTGGGTTGCTATGCCCTCCTTCAGGGGATCTTCCCAACTCAGGGATTGAACCAGGGTCTCCTGCGTCGCAGGTAGATTCTTTACCAGTGAGCCACCAGGGAAGCCCCGTGGGTTACAAGGTCCCAAGAATTATAAGGGGCCCATGGCCGAATTGTAGTTCCTGCAGCCGGAATCGAGGGGACCCAGACTCAGATGCCAGTGAGGGCTGAGGGCAGCTCGAAGCCACATAGCCCTCCCAGATGCTGGCGCGGTATGTAACCCCTTCCCACCCCAGCTTGGCTTGCCTCTGGGTGGCGCATGCGCACACGTGTGAAACCTGAAGACACGTGGCATTTACTGAAAGAAAAGCTGAGTGAAGTGGCTCTTCTGCTTAGTGTTTGTCACTTTGCTTCCCCACCTTCAGTGGAAACTGGAGCTTACAAGCTAGAATGAATTTAAATAGGAGGAAATAGGGAAATTAATAGATTTTTTTTTCTTTTTCTTTTTAATGTTGGAATTGCTTTTATGGGATGAGCGCAGCAGACCTGCCCATGGACGGGTTAGCGGCTTGGAAGCAGCTGAATCCCGGAACCTCCACACGCCACCTACCTGTGTTAGTGGAACATGCAAAGCTCAGTCAGAGGGTAGAGGTGGGGAGTATTAATAGGTTTTTAATCTCTGAGGAATGTGGTCAGGGAAATTTATACTTACTACATAGACTGACCAACGCCTGTGTTACTTGAGCTTCCAGCAAGAAACAATCCAATTCAGGTGGACTTAATGAGGGGAGTAATACTGGGGAGTGGATGGAGTAAAGGGACCCAGTTACCTGGGCGTCAGGGTCCCTTTGGAGAGGGAAATGGCAACCCACTCCAGTATTCTTGCCTGGAAAATCCTATGGATGGAGGAGCCTGGCAGGCTACAGGCCATGGGGTCACAGAATCGGACACGACTGAGCGACTTCGCTTTCACTTTTGCAGGATCCCAGGGATCCCAAGGAAGAGCAGCAGTGAGGAGCCTGGGGGAGCGGGCAAGGGCAGGGGGTTCCACTGAGAACTGGAGGCAGAAAGTAGGGGCCACTCAGCAGGAGCTGTGGTCATGTAGAGGCTGAGCTACTGCCAGAAGGGAGACCCAAAGGAGGGAGACAGCAGGGAAGAAATATTGCCATTTCTGGCTTCTCCCAGCCTCTGGGATCTGGAGGCCAGCCAGCAAGGGTGTCAGGGTGGTACAGTCCACAGGGGCCAGTTTTTTGGGCACAGAGCAGGGTGGGAAGATGGGTAGGTTGGAGTGGGGGTTGAAGAAAAGCTAGCACACCCTTCGGATTGACTGGATGGGGAGACTGAGGCCCAGGCAGGGGAAGGACAGAGGACTGTCCCGGGGACCTCATTCTCCTATTAGAGCTCATTGTCCCAAACTGCTCTGCTGTATTTCCTTAACACACAACTGAATTTTCTCATTTCCAAACCTTATTATGAAAAGGAATCATCAAATGCAAAAACGTAGAAGAACATATCCATAACATTTTGGTGTCTATTCTTCTAGATTTCCTCTGTATGCTTGAACACACACATTTAATAAAAATGAGAGTGGGCTTAATAAGGCGGGACAAGGAGGGGCCGGCACTCAGTGAGTCAGCAGCTGGTGTCCTTGAAGGTGAGGAAGAGGAAAACGGAAAAAAAAAAAAAAAAAGCCAAACACAAAAATCCAGTGGAGGGGAAGAATGGTGGTTTTGGGGTGGCCTCAGTTTCCCCAGCTGCTCCTGGGCAGGGGTGTTGTGAGGATTAGAGATGAAACAAGCAAACAGCAGAGCACTCATGAGTACCCCCGGGGAGTTCCTTTCACCCTCTGGGCCTCAACTTGCTCAACCATACAGGGTCGTCCCAGCTCCCACGTTCCTCTGGCTTGGGCTCTGCCCTGGGGATTGCCTGGCCCTGACATTTGCATCCTTAGAGTTGCTCTGGGAGGGGCCAGGTAAAGCCTCATGTGCCCCATCTATGGGGTCGCACAGAGTCGGACACGTCTGAAGTGACTTAGCAGCAGCAGCAGCCCCAAAACTTGGTACAGGCCCTATCGGAGGTATGTGAGTGATGTGTGATGGTGTTTCTGTGGGTAGTGCTTCCCTTAATAGTTACATACAGGCTTTAATGAATGTCAGCAGGGCTGATCATAAACATATTTTTTAAAATATTTATTTTTGGCTGCACGGAGTCTTAGCTTGTGCACAGGCTTTCTCTAGTTGCGGAGGGTGGGGGCTGCTCTCTAGTTGCGGGGAGCGGGCTTCTCATTGCGGCTGCTTCTCTTGTTGCAGAGCACAGTCTCTCAGGGCACTTGGGCTTCAGCAGCTGTGCAGCACAGGCTCAGTTGCCCCACGGCATGGGCGATCTTCCTGGACCAAGGACTGAACTGGTGTCCCCTGCATTGCAAGCTGGATTCTGAACCACTGGACCACCAGGGAAGCCCCCATAAACATGTTTGACAGCTGGCATGACAATCAGGATGGACTGTGTCAGTGACTCGAGTGTGTCTCTGGTTGTCCATAACTGAAGCAGAGCAGCCGGCCTGGTGACTGGGGTGCTGACTGTCCCCCAAGAGTGGTTCACGTTGTTTTCAGCACGCAGGCTCCAAGATCCTCAGACAGCAGTCCTGGGCTCCAGACCTACTCCAAGCTTTAGCTCTGATCACAGCCCTGTCTGCCCCCTAGGAGGTGGGGAGGGCAGGAAGGGGTTTGGGGTGGTGTGGAGAGCCTGGGAGACCCCTTGTTGGTCAGCCTGTTTCTGGGGCATTTATCCAAGTGGGGCTTCTGGTCCCACCCAGCTGTTTTATCAGGAGGCTAGGGCCTCTTCAGAGGGTTCTAGAGCCAGGTAGAACCCCCGCCCCCCACCATCGCCTACTGCTCACTGTCATTCCCCTTATCTTCAGGTGTGGGTTTGTAAATTACTTGTGTTTCACTGCTTTTTTTCAGTTTTCATCAATTTTCAATGTGGGATAAAAATACAGAAAAAAAAATACATCCAGCTCGTAGGTTCAGGTTTATATGATTGTAACTGCTTCCTGGAACCCCCTCCATCCTTTCCCAATTACAGCCTCCTTCCTTCTCCCAGAGATTACCCATATCCTGACCTTTAGCATAATAATTTCTGTGCTGTTCTTTATAGTTTCACCACTTGGGCAAGTCATTGTTTATATTTGTTTGTAGAATGATAATCTTTATTTTAAAAAAGCCTTGGAAATCCTTGTTTTCTTTTTTCCCCCACTCCATGTTTCCCCCTCCTCCTATTTATGGTAAATGAATTTTTTTCCTCCTTTCTACAGTAGGTATTCAAATTTCTCTTTTAAAATGAGTATTTTATGTACAAATATTTAGAGGGAAAAAAACAATAGTTCAAGTGTCATATGAAATGGGAAAAATGGTGGTGTTACCCAAAGGACCAAAGTTTGGGAAACACTGTGTTCCATTTACAAAGGGAGAGAAGTCCTGGAGAGGTCATTGTAGAGTCAGGGATGGAAGGAAGGGGCACATCCGCTACGGACCCGGTCCTTCTGGAAGCTCAGCAGCTGCAGCGCCACCATGACCACCAGAGGGCAGCACGGCCCCAGTTTCTGCTGCCCTCGCAGCTTCGCTCCCGGGCAGCTCAAGGGGTGGAGGGCTGGGTGGCCCACCCCATCCCCACCCCTCCTTGGGATTCACCCGAGTCTAGAGACCCTGAAACGGAGGTCTGGGACACACGCCCTTCAAAATTACCTGGGCATCCAGAAATTATTATGTTAACAATGTAGATTTGGGGGCCCTCTGGAATCCATTGAATCTGTACCCCTGGAGGTCCAGACGTGGGAAGTGGGATGAGGTGTGTGTGTGTGTGTGCATGTGTGTGCGTGTGTGCGTGTGTGTGCGTGTGTGTGTACACCTACAGTCTGCTGCTGCTGATGGCAGTCGCTGATTACCACGTGGAGCAGAGCAAGTTTGACAAGTTGGAAGCTTTGGGCTTGCGTTTTGGCCCCATTTCTTATCCCAATGGATGGAAAATTTTGTTTCTTAGTATTTTGTATTCATCCATCATCCATCTGTCCATTTATCCATCATCTGTCCAATATAGTACCTAAACTCTCACGAGTCCCTTTTAGACACTGAGACAGAATGATGGCTTCCACCTTCCTGGAGCTCATGCTTTTGTGGAAGGGGCTGCTGCTGCTGCTGCTAAGTTGCATCAGTTGCATCCGACTCTGTGCGATCCCATAGACAGCAGCCCACGAGGCTCCCCCGTCCCTGGGATTCTCCTGGCAAGAACACTGGAGTGGGTTGCCATTTCCTTCTCCAATGTGTGAAAGTGACAAGTGAAAGTGAAGTCGCTTAGTCATGTCTGACCCTCAGCGACCCCATGGAATGCAGCCTTCCAGGCTCCTCCGCCCATGGGATTTTCCAGGCAAGAGTAGTAGAGTGGGGTGCCATTGCCTTCTCTGGTGGGAGGGGCAGATAATAGCAAATAATCCCACAAACATGAAATTACAAGTTGTAAATAGCTGCTTTGAAAGGAGAGGAAGGCAGGTGTGATTCGAGTAAAGAACTATGGGACCATGTGGGAACGTGGGAGGAGCTCTTCCTTTAGGAAATTAGGCTTGAATTGAGATCTGAAGGGAGAGTAGGAGTTAGGTAGGCAAAGAGTCAGGAGGAAGAGTGTTTCAGGTGAAGGGCTCTGTGTGTGCAAAGGCCCTGGGGTGAGAACGAGCTCACTGCTTTTGAGGAACTGCAAGGGGGCAGCAGGGAGAAAGGAGGAGAGGGGCTGGACAGTAGGTGGGGATACTCAGGCTCTAAAATGGGGCAGTAAGGCTCGTCTTGGGTTCCCAGGTGGTGCTAGTGGTAAAGAACCCACCTGCCAGTACAGGTAGTCATAAAGGACGTGGGTTCGATCCCTGAGTCAGGAAGAGCCCCTGCAGGAGGAAATGGCAACCCACTCCAGTATTCTTGCCTGAAGAATTCCGTGGACCGAGGAGGCTGGCCGGTTATAGTCCATAGGGTTGCACAGAGTCAGACACAACTGAAGCGACTGAGCATGCATACGCACACGCAAGGTTTGTCTTGCAAAGGTGATTAAGTGTAATAATGAGTCCAAAACATCTTGTTTAGTACACAGCTGGTGTCATAGATGTGGAAGAGTGTGAGGGGAGGGCACCTAGAGGGCACGGCCAGGTTAAAGACTGAGCTGTGGGAAAGCCCCAGGCAGGTGTGGGCACTGGAGGCGTCTCGGTTGATGATTCGTGGCAGGGCACAGCTGAGAAGCATGTTTTCACCACGGTGAAAATTACCGTTGGCATCATTCTCTTGCTGAAAACAAAGTGAAATTGGAGAACAGGCTGTTGTCTTGAACTAGGCCAAGATGACTAATTATTAGATTCGTTTTCTGAAGGTTACCATATACAGACATGTGATTGGGAGGAGAGAGGAGAGTTTGGAAACCTGACTCATTCTGAAACTCCGATTACATGGAACGCGTGCGAGGTTTCTGAGCAGAATGACTGTGAACATTCAGTTTCACTCAGCTGTCACCACAGGCGTGACACAAAACAAAATGTTTGCATCAGCTCCAGAGAGCATCTTGGGGTAGGTCGCGGCAGCACCTGGGGGAACCTCGGCCAGGTTGTACAGGGTGTGAATGTGGGGCCGGTATTGAGTTTAGGGAGGGAGCACCGGACCCCCAGTCCCAGCCATGGCTTTGACCCTTAGTGACCATGCGGCCTTGGCTAACTCTCTCTTTTCTTTTTTAAATATATTTTTTGATTGGAAGATAATTGCTTTACAATGTTGCGTTGGTTTCTGCCATACAACTCGAATCCGCCGTAAGGATATGCATGTTCCCTTGCTCTTGAACCTCCCTCCCTGTTTCATCCCCATCTCACCCCTCTGGGTCGTCACAGAGCACCCAGCTGAGCTCCCAGGGTCAGATGGCAGCTTCGCACTTGCTGGCTGTTGTACACATACTATGTCAATGCATTTACCAAGTTCACCCCCCCTCTCCTCCCCCACTGTGGCCGCAAGTCCGTGCTCTGCATCTGCATCTCCATTCCTTCCCTGCAAACGGGTTCGTCAGTACAGTCGCTCTAGATTCCATATGCGCGTTAATATGTGATATTTGTTTTCCCTTTCTGACTTGCTTCACTCTGTGTAACAGGCTCTAGGTTCATCCACCTCAGTTCAGCTGATTCACGTTTGTTCCTTTTTATGGCTGTGACCCGCTCTTTTCTTTGGAGCTTAATTCTCCATCTGGGAAAAGGAGGGCCAGACCAGCTGCACGAGCCCAGCGTGGTCCAGTCTTTTGAGATGCACAAGTCCACTGGAGTCCAAATAGTCCCAGATCCAAAGGGCCCCTCAAGGCCCTTGAACCCCTTCAACACTCACTTCCCAACCCTGGGACTTGCGGTGGAGTATTCATGAAGTATCAGGGTTGAACATGGCCGAGGGCTTTCTAAGTGCCCAGTGCAGTACTGGACACTCAGACATACCTGGCCTATTGTCCTCTTCACTTGGCTTTTCATGTGCAAGGCCTTTATTCCTAACTTTGAGGCTTTATTCCTAACTTTAAGGCCTTTATTCCTAACTTTGAGGCTCAGAGGGGCTAAGCAATTTCCCCAAGCCCCCCACTGAATATGGGGCAGAGGTGGCTTGTTCCTCAAGCCAATTTGATTCCAACCCCTTCCTGATTTTGGAAACTGACTCTACCATCTCATTTAATCCTTACAACAACAAAGCCATGAACAGATATCCAGGTTGAAAGGCTTCTTAGCAAAACAGTGGAGGAGACCTTGCCTGTGAGCAGGAGGCCTGATGGTTTCCACACCCTTCCTCCACTTCCCAGCCTAGGACATGAAGGCAGAGAGGTTTCATTGCCCATGTGGCATGAGACTGTCCATCTGCCCCTTCCTGTGGTCAAACTCAATGGTGCCAGAGCATCACTGAATAGAACTGAAGCCATGTTCAGTTCCCTGGGTTGGTTGTCTAAATAATCTTCCAATGGTGGTATTAAAAACACACAATTTTTGCCTTAAACCTTGGCTTCATGGCTAAGTCTTCAAGTCAGATATGTCTTACTGGGTACTTCCTGAATGTACTTACTGCCATCTATGGGTATCTGACACCAAGCAACTAATTGGCTGTGTCTGGACCTGAATCTCACCACCCAACAATGGGATTGCCCAAGAATCAGTCACCCTATAGACCCTAAGCTTGTCATTCTTATCAAGATGAGAATGGTGCTAAAAATGAACACGAGCCACTATTCATTATCAGCAATATATTTAAGAATATAATGCATAATTTAAAGTAATTTTTAAAGATTTTTCTTGATGTGGGCCATTTTTAAAGTCTTTATTGAATTTGTTACAATATTGCTTCCGTTTTGGTTTTTTGGCCTTTAGGCATGTGGGAATCTTAGCTCCCTGACCAGGAACTGAACCTGTACTCCCTGCATTGGAAGGCAAAGTCTTAACCACTGGACTTTCCCACAACCGGGGAAGTCCCTAAAGTAATATTTTAAATCAATGTAAAAGGCTCAACACAAGTAAGTTTCTTGCTCCAAGTAGATACCTGATACCATCTAGGGATGGAGGTGACCCCCCTACTCCCAGCATCTGAATATGGTTTTTTATACTGTTTCCCAAATCTGACCATTTCCACGTTACCACCTTTGGTTATTGCAGGCGTCTCCTCACTGGTCCCCCTCTCCCTGCACCACCACCACCACACCCCCCCACCCCCGCCGCCGACCTTCTTTCCCTGCAGTTATTCTCTGCACAGCAGCTGAAGGATCCTGTTAGAAGCTGGAGTCAAATCACCAGTCTCTGGTCACCGCACTCAAGCAGGGTCAGAGCCGAGGTCCCTGTGGTCGCCTGGTGGCCTCAGATCTTGCCCTGCTCCCTCTCTGAGCTCGTCTCCTGCTGTTCCTCCCTTTGCTCACCTTGTTCCAGCCTCTCTGGCCTCTGTGTTCTTCTTCCAAGGGTCTTCCCACCTCAGGGACTTTACACTTGCTGTTCTCGTGCCTGAAACGCCCAAGCACAGTCCCCCAGGTATGTGGCTCCCTCCCTCGCCTCATTCAGGTTTCTGCTCAACTGACACCTTCTCAGAGACTGTCTTGGCCACTCGACCTAAAATACCAGCTCCTGCACTCTCTCTGCCTGCTCACTTTTTCTTCACCATCTGTCTGCACCTGACGTAGGATGTATTCCTTTATTGTCTTCCTCAACTAGACAATAAGTTTCCTGAGAGCAGGGACTTTGCTCTGCTCACTCTTACATCCGCAAGGCCAAGACCATTGCTTGGGCCGTAGCCGGACATCAGTAAAATTGCTTGAATTAAATGAAGGATCAAACAAATGAAGGATCAAATAAACTGAGCTCCCATTTGATGAGCATTTTTGTCTGTGAAGGAAGCACGTTCTGAGTTTCGTGAGTCACGTTTTCTGATTTCCATATCGAATGTACTACACTGAAGTCATTCACGGGGTCGATTTGAGCTACGCTATGATTTGATATTCCCTTTCAGTGTATATAACTCTACATCTTCACTTTCTTGGATGCCGTCCCTTTTTCCCTTCTATTACCAGCATAAGTAGTTGGATTTATTTTGGAAGCATTTCTCAAAAAAGCAAAGTTCCATTACCTCTTGGGAGTCGTTGGGGGACACCAAAGGGCTGAGAGGGAGCAACAAAGCCCGTTGAAATGCACTGGGGGCGGACTTGGCTCACCCACTTGCCAAGGGACTCTTCAATAACTCCTACACCCAGCTCTGCAGTGTGCGTACTTTGAGTTCAATCCTCAAGGAAATAACAGGTAATCGCATGTTATCCTGTTTGAGGATGTCTTGCAAATAATTCACAGTGACTTCACAAATGCCAAAGAGTCTACTAGGTTTCTCTATTCAATCTCTGCTCAGCCTTGGTGTCTTCCAGGCTTCTGTGACTCCATCACATTCTGAAGTTCTCTTTGTTTACTCTTGGTTCTAGACTCCCAACCACCGGGCTTCCATCAAAATCTCTCACTGGGAGCAGAGAGATATGTCACTAGCTGTTAGGCAGTAAGATGGCTGTGTTTGGTCTCCCAGTGTTCTAATGAACTAAGCTTTTAGCCATGTCCTCCTTCTCCCTTGATTTCTCTCTTACATTGTAGAAAAGTAGACAGTAGTCAGGATTGAAAATTCTGAGATGCTTTTTTTTACCTTTTAAGCTCATGGAGGATTTTACCCTTGGCCTCTTAATATGTGATCCACTGTATTCCAGCTGCATATATTGAGGGCTTGTGTGAACCATGGCCCTCCATGGGATAGAGGAATGAGCAAGATAGAGCTCTTGGTTCTCAAGGATGTGGGGTCCAGGAAGGGGGTGGAAGTGGCATGGCAATGCTTGTGGAGTCAGGAGAGTGACATGCATGCCCTGGAAGGGAGGGTGTGGAACTGTGACTATAGTTAGAGTGGGGCCAGGGAAGGACTCATTGCTTTCATAAAAATAGTGCATAGATGTTAAACTGCAAAAATACAGACGGGTACAATAAATGAAAAGACTGCCTCCAGCCCCCTCAAACCATCAAACTATGTTTCTATATGGAGTTTCTAGGTGGAGAGGTAGGTAGCAATATTTTTGTGAAATGGGATACTTTTGAAAGTAAGTCATTCAGCGTAACTTTACTTGACTGTGATAGAAGAAAAGGAAACCAATGAAACCAAAGGAATTTCTTTTTTTTTTTTTAATTTGTTTTTATTTTTATTGGGCTCTAGGGGATGGGATGGGGAATCCAAAGGAATTTCTGAACCTCAGACAGATATTTCGTCAGTCATTACCAAAGAAATTGTTTCCTAAAATATGCTTCCAAGTTCAACAAGAGATTAGGGAAGACATTGTGGTTGGAGTCATTTTTTAAAAATTCTCTGTGCTTTTTTGTTTTGTTTTGTTTTTGTTTGTTTTGACCGAGCCTTGTGGCTGGCTTGTCGGACCTACGTACCCTGACCAGGGATCAAACCCAGGGCTCCAAGCAGCTCCAGTGCCAAGTTCTAACCAGTGGACTTCCAGGGAATTCCCCAAATCTGTGTGTTCTATCATGAGCACAATTAACAGCAGTACTCCCAGATAAAATATTCACTTAAATTAGTTCAACAATGGAATTTTTGAGACAGCAACATAAAATTGCCCATTAAATCAAAAGACATGGCATATTTTGTGAAGAGCCTGTGACTACTGTCTGCGTTCCTGTCCTAATGCATTTTTCACAGAGCAGCGTAGAGTCAGTGCTATGAGTTTTAACAATTGCGTGGTCGTGTAGTCACACCAGAGTCAGTCAAGCTGTGGAATGGTTTGTCTCCCTGCAAATTTCTTGCACCCCTTTGGTCCACCCCTTCTTCCACACATGGACCTTGGCATCCACTGATCTCTTTTCTGTGCCTGTTGTTTTGCCTTTTCCAGAAAACCATGTAACATGTACAGAACATGCTTTTCAGTGTGACTTTTTTCACTTAGCATATTGCGTTTGAGATTAACGGGGGTCACTCTCCTTCATCGCTGAGTCCATTGCATTGCCGTTTGCGTGTGTGTTCAGTTGCTGAGTCATGTCTGACTCTTCACCACCTCATGGATGACAGCACACCAGGCTCCTCTGTTCTGCACTCTCTCCCAGAGTTTGCTCCAATTCATGTCCATTGAGTCAGTGATGTCATCCAATCATCTCATCCTTGAGATTTGAGTGTTTTTAAATGACGTATTTGCATGTTAGGTAGAATGGAATGTCCTATTCTATAGGATATTACACTGGTCTTCTTCTATTTATTTCCTACTTCACTCCTCATCTTCATGATTATTATTGGAATTTAATTGCTTTACAATGTTGTATTGGTCTGTTCTGTACAATGAAGTGAATCAACTATATGTATATATATATCCCCTCCTTCTTTCATCTCCCTCCCCCATATCCCACCCCTCTAGGTCATCACAGAGCCCCAAGTTGAGCTCCTTGTGCTATACCACAGGTTCCCACTAGCTGTCTATTTTACACGTGGTGGTGTCTATAGGTCAGTTTCAATCTCCAAATTTGTCCCACCCCCCCTTCCCCTTTTGTGTCCACAGATCCGTTCTGTATACCTGCATCTCTATTCCTGCCCTGGAAGTAGGTTCATCTGTACCATTTTTCCAGATTCCATATGTACGTGTTAATATATGATATTTTTGCATTGATACATTTTAGAACATTGATATTTAAATGAAATAACAATTAGTGTAAACTCTAATTTTGGATAGACTCATTTCTCATGCTTAGTCCTTTTGCTAGGATGTCCCCCTCTCTGAGTTTTCTATTTTTTTATTTATCTCTTCCTTGCTAGATTTTGTTATTAAGTAGTTTTTCCAAGAGAAAGTCATAAGTAAAGTAGACTCTTAGTTAGCTGATGCCCGTTGCCTTTGTACTTGACCAACATCTGTACAGGACAGAAAGACCTTGGCTCACATGTGTTTTAAACTGAAACACTGTTTTCCTAAATCTTCTGGCTTTGACTGTTGCTGAGTGGAAATCACAGTCCAGCCTGAGGCCTTTTCTCATTTGTAGATGATTTGCTTTTTCTGCCTGAATGCTTGAAGATTTAATGACTCGGAAGTTTATTTTTCTAAAAAAAAAACCACTTCATTTCCTTAAAAAAAAAAAAGTGTAAATGCACATAGTTTGAAAAGTCACATTGTTTTCCCAGTTTTATAAGGAAAATCAGCTCTCTCCTACTTTTCTTCATTCTTGCCAACCTCCTTCAAGTGTAAGCTATTTCTTCCTAGTCTTACTTCCATATTTCTAAATAACATCTTACATTGCTCTCATTATTGTTTTTATTTTTAATTTACTATTGAGTTACCCCCGTAATTATAACTTTCCCTTTTCTCATCCTTCCTCAGTTGTGTTGGGCTTTTGGAAGCTGTGTTCTGTTTGCTTTGTTCTTTATCTTTCAGGTTTCAAGTTTTCCTCCAACTGTCTGGTGATCCCTGGCTATCCACTTGAATTTAAGAGGAGGGCACCACAAGGCTTATTGGAGTCTCTGAGTGAGTTTGGGGTTGGGGTGGTGTTTGTTGGCTGGGGGCTTCACTTTGGGGTAAAGAAATGGGATTGAAAAAAAAAAAAAAGAAATGGGATTGAGATGTGCCCTAGGGAGACCTGAATGTCAGTATCTCTAAGTTTTTTCTCTTGGGATAATTTTCTCTAAGAGGAGGCCTTTGCTCTCCTGCCTCATGGCACCAGGCTGTCAGCCAGTGTTCTGGGGCCAAGCAAGGATAGGACTTCCATCTTCCCCTGTTTAGTGTACAGTCTTGTACTAAATTCTAGTCTTTTCATTAGAGCACCCCATACCAACTAGTTAGCTGTGATTGATGTTCATACGTGAGCCTCTGACTTCAACCTTTCCAGGGAGAAAATGTCTCACTTTCTTCTGCTGCTTGGTGGGAGACACCATCACCTGGATTTGCAGGGTCAGGAAAGCGGGTCTGGAGCTCTGAATGCTCAACATACAACCTCCTGGCCTCTTCTGTTTCAGTATCTGCTGCACCCCAGCCTCACTGGTACTCTGGTCGATGCAGAGTTCTGTGGCTTCATTCAGTTTACTGTTGCAGGTTCTCCGCCCGGCAGGCACACACACATACAAATCTCAATTTTCTCTTTTTTTTGGGTCAGTTACTACTTATCCATTCACTTTTTAACTCTTCAAAATTTTTATGTCTCTGTCATTTCTTCCATTATATTTGTTATTGAGAGTTTATGCTTTTAAAATATTTGTATTCTTATTTTGTAGTTTCATAGTAGCATTTTGGTAAATTTTTCTTTTGCTTTAGCTTATATTTTCTTCTAGACTGGATACTTTAGATGACTTTTTTCTTGGGCTGTTGGCTGAAGTATGTTTGCCTTATGTACAGGCATTTCTCATTTCTATCTAGATTAATTATTATTATTATTCTGCTGTTATATGGAGTGGCTTTGGGACTCAGTGTTCAGTATATCTAAGACAGGTTAGTTTCCTTGGTCATAGTTTCAGGTCTTGATATTTTGTGTTCTGAACACTTGAAAAAAGCCTGACGTGGTGGGATGAGGGGCAGGAAAAAAATGAGAAAGCTCGTGCAGATCAGCGTATAGCCTTTGGAAGAAATAGCTGGGGTGGTTCTCTCACTTCTGAGATTTTTGCTGGCACGTTATGCTAAGTTTACAACCCCTCGGGGAAAAGGATAGCTTTTCTTTACAATCTGGGATAGTTAATACTCATTGCCCCCAATTTTGTAGGGGGTATAGAGACTACAAGTTGCATCTATTAGAAAATAAAATTTAACTGAGTGAATCGAAGATCTAATTGGCTTTATTAAACAATTTATGAGTCAGGCAGCATCTCATCTGGCAACAAGGAGATACACTGAGGGGTTACACAACATGGAAGCCTTTTATAGCAAGGAGGGCAGGGCAAAGAAAGGAAGTCATCAGCAAGGAAGAAAATTCAAGTTCATTGGAGGAAAGTAAAAGTTTAGGTGAGCACAGTCTCTTATTGGCTGGACTTGTTGCTGGGCAGGAAGGAAGTCTTCCTTCCTCCTGTTGGGGTAGTAACATAGTAGCACTTCCTGTCAGTGCAAGGTAGGTATCTTCCTGTTGGGGTCAGTAACTGAGGTCTTCCTGTTGGGGGTGATTTTTGTCTTCCTGTTTGAGGTCATTGGTGATGAGTCTGAATAGGAACTAAAGAGCCTCTTGATTGTGAAACAGAAGAGTGAAAAAGCTGGTCCAAGGAGATCAAACCAGCCAATCCTAAAGGAAATCAACTCTGAATATTCACTGGGAGGACTGATGCTGAAGCTGAAGCTCCAGTACTTTGGTCACCTGATGCGAAGAACTGACTCCCTGGAAAAGACCCTGATGCTGGGAAAGATTGAGGGCAGGAGGAGGTGACAGAAGATGAGACAGTTGGATGGCATCACTGACTCAATGCCCAGGCGTTTGAGCAAACTCAGGGAGATAGTGAGGGATAGGGAAGCCTGGTGTGCTGCAGTTCACGGGGTCGCAGAGAGTTGGACACGACTTGGCAACTGAACAACAATGAGTAGGAAGGCACTATCTACAGGCCTTCCCGACTACAAGTTTAGTTGCGATTTCCCTTTATCAATTTTCATACACCCAATATCTGAAACAAATGAAGGTGGCCAGTGAACCCAGTGGGGCAGCTGATGGCTGAGTCAGGCTGGTCATTTGGAGTGGTTAGGACAAGGTCCCCCGAATCTGGAGCATCCCTGGTCTCCTTAATGGCCATCATGAGAGTAAGCAAGTGGGGCCAGGTGGGACGGCCCAGTCTGCAAATGGTTGTAGTGGACAAGTGCCCCCATGGCTGCTTTTGGAAGGTCAGGATCAGAATCCTGTAGTTGAGAATCTAGAAGGCTCTGACCCAGTGGCTAGAGGGTCCAACTCCATAATAAGGTCAAATCACCAGGGACCATTTTTTGATGTTTCTAGGGAGAAATAAGAAAGAATATATCAATTGACTAAGATGATGTTCGTTTATTACATCCATGACGTCTTTCAAGGCTTTGAAAAACACTCTTCTTTTGTCTAATTAGTCATTGTGACCAGGTCTCCATGGAAACCATTATGTTTGTATCCACAGTAGACACGCGTGCATCCATTAAAGGGACATAGTTGCCAAATGTGAGCCATGAGCCCAGGGTGGAGTGGCTTTTTACAGCACAGCCATCAGAGCTTCTATGAGAAGTGTCAAAACATGAGCAAATAGCTGTCCCTGTCCACAAAGAGAGACGCTTTCTCTGGTGTCAGGCCCTGAATTTAGAGGAGTGTGAAACTCAGGAAAAGCGAGTGTTCATGTTCATGGTGTGAGCCCACAGGACAGATTATCTTTTTTTTTTAAACAGTGTTAAAAGATTTTTTAACCCATTAATTACTGAAAAAACTAATAAAGTGTTAAAAACTGGTTCAGAAGAGATTCCAGAGAGCAGATATGAATATAGGAAATTAGGAAAGTGGAAATGAATTGGTTAATAGATGCAAAATTGGCTTCTTTCAACAGGGGTAAGGTGAGTGGAGAGAAGGTTTAGGTTTTCATTAAAAAATATTGAGGGAAAAATCCCTGGCAGTCCATGGGTTAGGGCTCTGTGCTTTCACTGCTGTGGGCCCCACATTCATTTCTTGGTCAGAGAACTAAGATCCCACAAGCCATTTGATGTGGCCAAATAGATATTTATGTGTGTGTGTGTTTGAGTGTGTGCTAAGTTGCTTGAGCTCTGTGCAATCCCAAGGACTGTAGCCCGCCAGGCTCCTCTGTCCGTGTCTGGGATTCTCCAGGCAAGAATACTGGAGTGGGTTGCCATGCCCTCTTCCAGGGTAATCTTCCTGACCCAGGGATTGAACCTGGGTCTCCCATACTGCAGGCAGATTCTTTACCATCTGAGCCACCAGGGAAACCCATATATTTACAGAGAGAGAGTGAGAGCCAAGTACCCAGTTGAGGTAAGTGAGAGCTCTGATGGAGGGAAGGATAGGCTGGGATGGAGGGCTAGGACGGGACCATGCTACCCAGACCTGAACTGTCCAAGAGGCCTTCACAGCACAGAAGCAGGAGGCCGCTGGGGGAGGAGGCGGAGTGGGTCCCATCCTGCTTATATCATGCACTCAGTGCAGGTCCAGAATCAGGTAAGTGCACCGCAGACCTTGAGACCTGAGTGGGTGGGGCGGGCTAGCCCAGGAGAGGGGAGCTGGAACAGACCCATGAAAGCCCAGGATTACAGGAGGCCAGCTCGGCTACAGAGTCAGGAACCAGAGCCTCCCAGTATCACTTCAGCACTCATTTCTGCCTCAGAGCCAAGAGCTGAAGAGGCATTTGTGTTCCTCTTGGCTGCTTTGTCTGATGAGATTTCAGGACTACAAAGACCTGAGCTAACTTGTCAGGCACAGACCATCAGCACAAGCTACAGAAATACTACAGGAGTGAGGTCCTCAGACCCCAACCAGAAAACTTTTAATTAAGGCATTCAAAATGAGAAAAAATGTACTGGAGAGGCCCTTGGCTTATCTAGATACTTCATGTCTGTAGACCTAGGAAACAAGCAGAAGTGAAGCTATCACAGATCTCACTGTCTGTAGACCCATGCGAGGCAAGCCCTTATTCACAGCCATTATCTCTTGTTTTGCACACAGTTCTAATAACCCCAGTATTTTTGGCTTCCTGGTCATAATGGATTAGAAGTAACAAGAGCTTTTGGTGTGGTGACTGGCAGGCACATTGACATCGGCAGGAGGGAGCAGCTGAGAGCCTGACAGTGAGGTCAGGAAGCTGAGAAATACAACATATTTTATAAAATATAAAAGCAGTTACAAGAGGCTGAGGGCTAAGGATGCTGGGACCATTTCAAGTTGGAGTAAAAAGCCCCCTCCTTACCCCTAGCCTGGTCCAGCTATTGACTTGCTAGCGATAGCCTTGAGTCAGCCAGGAAAAAGGTTCCTGACAACAGCAGGAATTTGGAGATCATTCATTTCTGAGTTCAGTTCCCTACTTATTGTTTGTGGGACTCCAGGCAAACCACTTAAGATAATGGTTTCATCTTAAGAGTGTTGGGAGGATTAAATGAACTTACCCAGCACATAGTAAATGCTCATTAAAAACTACCCACTGTTAGCTGAGAGGTGGGTGATGGCCAGCTACCTGCCACGATGTGGACAAATCTGAAAAGCATTGTAAGGACTTCCCTGGAGGTCCAGCGGTTAGGACTCCATGTTTCCACAGCAGGGGGCACGGGTTCAGTCCCTGGTAGGGGAACTAAGATGTCGCACGCTGTGTGGTGCGGCCAAAAACTAAAGCAAAACAAACTCACACAAAAACACCCCAGAACATATGGGAATCCCCTGGTGGTCCAGTGGTCAGGACCCAGCACTTTCACTGTCCAGGTTCAGCCTCTGGTCAGGGAACTAAGATCCACAAGTCAAGTGGCCAAAACGAAAAAGACAAGGGGAAAAAGTCACACATGAAAGGGAAGCCCCTGTGTGGGTCCATGTACAGAAATTACAAGAACAGGCAAAACTAATCTATGATGTTAGAGGTCAGGACAGCAGTTGTGGGATTTAGTGACTCTAAGCAGGCCTTGCCCCTCCTGATGTAAAATAGAGCAGATACAGAAATCCACCTAAAACAAATGTGTGGCATCATGATGGATTCTTGTAAGGCCACCAGGAAAGCTGGTCCTGCTTACAGCTCCCTTCTTCCCTCCAAATGTTTTGTTTCTTGATCTGGGTGTTGGTTGTGTGTGTGTGTGTTTAGTTGTGTCCGAATCTTTATGACCCTATGGACTGTAGCTCTGTCCATGGTATTTTCCAGGCAAGAATACTGGAGTGGATTGCCATTTCTACTCTAGGGGTTCTTCCTGACCCAGGGATCGAAACTGAGTCTCTTGCATCTCCTGCATTGACAGGTGGATTCTTTACCACTGCGCCACCTGGGAAGCCCAGGTACTGGTTACCCAGGGGTATTCAGTTTATAGAAACTCAAGGAGCTGTGTACTTAAGATCGATGCATTCTTCTCTATGCATGTTATTGTTATTATTTTGGCCACACTGCATGGCTTGTGGGATCTATGCATATACTTCGATAAAGAATTTAAATGTCGGTTATTATTATTATGGTATTAACTACTATAAACCTCAAATTCTTTATCTGTATCATGGGGATGATGATTCCTTTCTCTGCAGAATTGTTACAAGGCATGGTGTTTCCAGCACATTCATCCATTGGTCCATTCAACAAATATTTTCTGAGCCCCTGTAGGCCCATGCACTTTTCAACGTTCTGGTGATGAAGCAGTGAAACAGACAGACAAAAATCATGACACTTATGTGCTAGTGAAGGGAGAGATATGTGCTCGGCCTTCACTTACAGCACCCTCTAGTTCAGGAAACAAAATTCTGGAGCATGTCTCCACCTCAGCCGGTTAAGATATTTGTTTGGTTTAGTTTTGATTTGGCTCCTTAAGTCATTAGCTTCACTTGTTACGAAACCTTGGTTAGAACAAAGTCAGACTGAGAGAGGCTTGTGTGTGCTACACTGAGAATTTCTGCGTGTTCCAGAATTTCTGGGTGCAGTCTAATTGTGACTTAGAGCAAACCACCCTTCGTGGGCTGGGGGATGGATCTCCCAGCAAAAGAAATGTCTTCTGCCTCCTGCTTTGAGGAACTTACGTTTCTAGGCCCTGAGCCCCGCAGGCAGGAAAGTGTTAAGAAAGAAATGTGCATTTCCACTGAACAAGAAAATCAACTTAGAAAAGAAATGTGTATTGGAAAATATCTATTTGCCTGCAAAATAATGTAAAAATAATGAGCTCCTATTCCCCTTTGATGTGCAGCGCACGCTTTTAAGGGAAGATTCTGCATTTCTGAGATACTGGGCCTGGCGTGTAATGAAGTGGTTGTTATGGCAACAACTTTCAAAAGCAAGTATTTTCTGAGAGATGTGCTCCACACAGCCAGCGTGAGAGAGGAAAACATGAAAACAGAGTCAGGGAGATGAGATGAGCCCCACCGAAGGCATCAGATGCCGGAGCTTCTGCTCTGTGCCCGAGGGGGAGGGAAGGGGGCCCCCTCACCTCCACCCCTGCCTGGCTTGGCGAAAACCTGTCGGGGAATCTGGGCCCCTGCCCTGGAAGGAATCCAGGTGGGGGCCTGACCAGGGGAGGTCAGGGCTGAGACAATGTCTCTCACCTGGAGATGCAGCTGAGCCTGGGGGCTCCATCACCAGTCCCTCACCCTCTTCCTCCAGGCTGGCCTCCCAGCCTCAGTCTCTGCCCTTCCATCTTTCCATCTGCTCCCTCCTGCTCCCTTGGCCCAAGAGCACCAGCACCCCTACCTCCATTCATTCCAGAGTCCCGTCTTCTCACTAGCACTCAGGCCTGCCAAGCTGGTGTCCAGTGTGAGCAAATATGGCCCCAAGAGCTGGCGTTCATCACCCCCTGTCATCTTCACAACAGCCCCAGGTGCCCAGACACTGCCTGGCACAGAGTAGCTGCTCCCCTCTATTTGCTGAGTGAACGTATGGTCCTTCTGTGACAGTTCTATACTATCAACCCTGTTTTTTTCTTACGAAAAAATTTTTTTTGGCCATGCCACACTGCAGTGTGAGACTTTAGTTCCCTGACCAAGGATTGAACCTGTGCCTCCTGCACTGGAAGCTCAGAGTCTGAACCACAGGACCACCAGACAAGTCCCTAACATCCCCATTTTTCACGCAAGGCAAGGGAGGCTCAGAGATGTTCAGTGATTGCCCCTGCCCCAGAGACAGTGAGCGCTGGAGCTGGGCTGCCCACACGCCTGCCTGGCACTGTCTCTTTGTGCCCCCACTTCCCAGACTCTTGTGTTGATTCATACTGTGTCTCTGCCTTGTACACCCTCTCCTGTGTCCTGTAAGGCCTGGCTCAAAGGCACCTTGACTATAATGTCTTGAAAAGACCACCTCTAAACTAGAGTCCTGGGGCTGTCAGGGTCCAGGGACCGGGCCCTCACTATCAGCTGGCGTGTCTGGGCAGGGGTCGCAGGAACAGAGCTGCTTCTGGGGGACTGTGTCTGTCTCCTTCACTTTCTTCCTCCCAGCAGTGCCTGGCATACTCAGTAGCCCTTTGTTGAAGGAAAGAAACTTTGGAGCCCGGACAGTTCTGGACAAGTCCATTGGGCCGATCACTAGGTTTCTGAGATTCCAGCCAAAGCTTCTTTACGGTTGGGAAACTGGGTCATATGCTGTTCAGGTTAACATCTGACAGTGAGGAGAGGAGCCTATGGATGTGTAAGTGCACATGCGTGTGTGTACATCAGCCTTTCCAAAGGGAGTTTACTCTAGAGAAGAGTCTGGGGCCAGGTACTAGCCAGCCCGTGCTTCCTAGTCTGGGGTAAGGGGATGGGTGTGCACTCAGGGCTTCAGATCTGCTCTCTAGAGGGGTGTGTGTCTAATCAGTGCATGTGTTTCAGGAGGAGCGAGAGTGTGTGCATGGCCTTGACTGGGGGGACTTACTCTGTAAGAGAGCGTGTGCTCACACGCTTGCAAAGTGTGTGTGTGTGCTTCATGTGCATAAGTGAGGGTGTCAGTCAGTGCATGTACATGCTTGGCCTTGATGTAGTGTGCGTGGGGGCAGTGCGGCAAGGGGACACTGTACAGATGCGTGTAAGGAGTGTGCCTGGGAGTGTGTGGATGGATGTGTGGGGAGAGGGGCGTTTGCATTCAGGGGCTGCTGTGTCTGCCAGGTGCAGGCAGAGGCAGCCTGGTGACCATGTGCGGGATTTTCAGTTCAGTGCCTGGCGAGAGCTCCCGCCAGCGGCTGGCTGACCTGCAGTCACCGAAGGAAGACTATGCCATCGGACTCTCCTCTGGATCATAAAAGATAATGGTTAGAGCTGGAAGCAGCTTCTACCCCTGATGGCCATGCCTGATGAGAAACAGAGGGAGGTGTGACCTCCCAAGATCACACAGTGAACTCAGGATAAAGCTGGAACTCGGACTTGTACCTGGGTCTGAGATGCCTTCCTTAACTCCGGTCCTCTGCCAGGCCCCTGAGGAGGAGGGAGGAGCTTAACCACAGAGTAATTAATATCAGGCACCAGAGTATTATAAAATTTCATTCCCACTTTAATTAGGGAAAGTTTTTTTTTTGAATAGAAGTCTTTGTTGTGTCAATTAGTTGATTGACTATCATTGGTTTCTGGGTTAGGGAAACTTGATCCGAGGTGAATGAATTTGTTTATCAGGGAAAAGGAGCCAGGGGATGGAAAAAGAAATTCAATTAAGTGTCAGCCTGCTGAGTGACAGGTTGCATTTGATAGGACTTTTAGCTTAATTGCTTGTATTTCATT
Source organism: Bos indicus (assembly GCF_029378745.1). Lineage (NCBI taxonomy): Eukaryota > Metazoa > Chordata > Mammalia > Artiodactyla > Bovidae > Bos > Bos indicus. Next base: position 72,310,389 of record NC_091772.1, read on the forward strand.
AAGAGATTTATTTATCAAGAGAATTCTTCATTTTAAAATCTCAGGCGGTGTCTGAGTGGCTTCTGGCTATCTTTTCTGCCTTGATTGAGGATGCTGAAACGTGGACCTGAAGAATTACCCGGCACCTCAGAGATATTCTTGTTTCTACTAAGATCCTGCCTTCTCTTGACTCCTAGGACTGGCAGTCCCTCTCATCCTTCCTGTCCCAAAGTTTTACCCAAAGTTTGGCAAGTGTCTGCATGTCTCTGGGGAGAAAAGTCCAAATTTCTCTTTAGATTTCCAAAGAGATCTGAGTCCCAAAGAAAGTAATACTCAGCATGCTGACCACCTTTTTTTGTTGTTGTCGTTGTTGCTGTTTCTACCCCCAGAAACAGGTTCGATTTCATGCAGATTTGTAAAATTGTATGTGAAGGCAGTGCTAAATATTGCTAATAACTAAATGTTCCTCTGCATTAACAAAAGTGACTTTCAAATTAGTATCCTTGAAAATAAAGTCATCCCTACAGGATTTATTTAGCTAATTTACTTTTAAAATGTATTTATTTAAAAAATTTTTGGCTGTTGCTGAGTCTTTGTTGCTTTGTGTGGGTTTCTCTAGCCGTGGCTAGCGGGGGCTACCCTTCGTTATGGCACATAGACTTCTCACTGTAGTGACTCCTTGTTGCGGAGCACAGGCTCTAGGCACACGGGCTTCAGTAGTTGCAATGTGTAGGCTCAGTAGTTGTGGCGCATGGGTTTAGCTGCTCTGAGGCATCCCTCCAAGACCAGGGATGGAACCCGTGTTCCCTGCATTGGCAGGTGGATTCCTGTTCCTATCCATTGTGCCACCAGGGAAGTCCCAAGATTTAATTTAATTGGAGAAATTGTTGCTACTTAAAAAAAAAAAGTCATATAACCTCAAAAATGGATGCATTCTAAATCATATGGGTCTTGATGTCCTAGAAGTAAATAAACTGTGTGTAATGTGACTTATTTGAGCTATTCGTCTTTGAAGACTTCTTGATCCTTCTCATGAGGATTGCCCAATGTATAATTTATAATAGTTGTAGGGAATGTCCACTTTGTTTTATAAATGAGATAACTGAAGCTCAGAGAGGGCAAGAGGTTTTTCCAAGGATACATAGCCAACCAGGAGCAGAACTAGGATCAACACCTGTTCCCCCAGCTTCTTTTCCAACAATCTGGCTCTCTGTGGGGCCTCTGGAATTGCTGAGCTTTGGGTCTATAGGGGGCAGTTCAGCTTCTTTTCCTTCTGATAGAAAAGGGCAGGAGAGCAGAATGGTTAGGACTGCCATCATCGCCTGGGCCTAAATCTTAGATCTGCTATTTGTTATGTGAGCTTAAGCAAGTGCCTGCCTGGTGATTTCTCTGGTGGCTCAGTCGATAAAGAGTCTGTCTGCAATGTGGGAGACCTGGGTCTCTGGGTCGGGAAGATCCCCTGGAGAAGGAAATGACAACCCACTCCATCATTCTTGCCTGGAGAATCCCATGGACAGAGGAGACTTGTGGGCTACAGTCCACGGGGTCGTAAAGAGTCGGATATGACTGAGTGACTCACTTTCACTTTCAAGCAAGTGCCTCAGCCTCTCCAGTAGTTGAGGGATAGTCGGGTTATCTGTTTTACTGCGTTGTTGGGAGGACTCCATGCAATGTGCTTAGACTGTACCCAGTACATAGCAAATGCTTAATAAATATCAGTTGTAATTATTATTGTGCTTTTCAAGTAAGATTTTACTGGGAAATAGGTTTCCAATTCTTAAAACTAATTGAGGACCATTGTTCTGCACTGTGTTAACTCCACTCCCACCCTCATCCTATAAGAGGAAATAATTTGCTCCAGAAGATGAGTGTCCATGAGGACTGGTGGTGAAAGCAGATTTCCTGCCTCCTCAGGCATTGCTTTTCCTTGTGTTCCCTGGTACCAGAATATTTTTATTTTCTTCTCTATGGTAAATATTTATTTGTGGTTCTCCCTCTCCCTTCCTTCCTACCTTCTTTCTTTCTTTTAAAAAGAGTCTTTATTTATATTATTTGCTGCATCAGCTCTTAGGAGTGAGATCTGTTGTGACTCGCGGGCTCTCTAGTTGTGGCACTCAGGCTTAGTTTTCCCAAACGTGTGGGATCTTCATTCCCTGACCTACATCCCCTGCACTGCAAGGCAGCTGCATAACAACTGTACCACCAGGGAGTCCCCCGTCCTGCCTTCTTCATTACTTCCTCCCTTATTTCTCTTCCTTCCATCCATCCACTCCGGTACAAGAACTGTCTTCTACAGACTTGTAAATGCCAGTTTTGCACCTCTCTTTCCAACTCTGGATTCAGGGTTGTCATGTTGGTGGCCAAGGTATCAATATTCATACTATGGAAATTGGGAAACTTGTCATAAGGGCTTTTGGGAATCTTTTTTTTTTTTTTTTAATAGCTATTTCCCAACATATGATCACTTCCATCCACCCCTCCTTCAATCATCCATCTCTTTGTACATGCAAACCTCCACCCACCAAACCATCACCCACTGAACTGTCCACCCATCCAATATTTATTAAACAATTTAGGTGGGCTGGGCCTATGTAAGATCTACAGGGAGGGCAGAATTGGCCAGAGCCTGCTCCCTGCTCTTTAGGAATTGACAGTCTAGTGGAACAGACACCTTACATCTGTCTCACATTCAAGGACTGTCTGGACATCATTTCATTTGATGATCATGGTCAGCACTGTTACCTCAGTGAAACAATTGAGGAGATTAAGGCTCAGAGAGGTTAAGTGAATTGCCTGAGGTCACAAAGCTGGCTCTACATTCATTTGTTTACCCGTCTGACAAGGCATGATCTTCAGCTTACTGAGCTGCTCAAATCTAGCCAGAATGTCAAGGTGAAAACAGATTTTCAAATCTGTCCTTCAGAAATAAGCCTTCTTTTAAAAAAAATAAGTAAAAAGAAAAAAAAAAAGGGAAAGAATAGGGAAAGTTATTTTTCTATCTTGCTTAGAAGGGGACAGTTTTGAATTTATTTTTTCGGATTGAACAATCGTTCCTCAAATGGATAGTGATAGGTGATCTAAAAAATAATCTTTAAAAACGTCGCCGAGTTGGGCATTTCCTCCGGGTGACATAACTCACTGTGACAGAATGCATTTAAATTCTCGGAACAGAAATTGAAAGGAGTGGAGGGTGTTGGTGCAAACTGCCAGTTTCTTAACCCTCTGCGTTCACCACCCTCGCCCCTCTCTTCCGTCTCCCAGAGGCCTGTGGGCACGACCATTCTCCCCTGCTACCTTCAGCTACATGTCTAGGATGCATCGAACACCAGAAGCACTTCTGTGGATCGCAGGTTCCAGGATCTAGCCAGGGGTGTATCTCCTGGGGCCAGGAAACAGGGTGTGGATTTCCTGACGGGCCAAAGAAAGGGGTGCTTGGACGTCTTTGAAAGATGATGCTCTCACACTTTCTCTCTAGATTCTTATCTGTTCCTTTTGCGTTTCTCTCTCTCTCTCTCTCTCTCTCTCGTAACCCCTTTGCTTTTATAATTCCCCCAAATGGCCACCACAGTAAAAAGGAGTGGGTTTTGCCCTGGGAAGGCAATGTGAGGCCAGAGGTGGCTCAGGGACAAGGATCAACTTAATGCACAGTGTCCATGGAATCCACGTCACAAGTCCTCCTGGTTTGGTGGGCGGCCTCCCTCCAAGAGGCAGAGCTCCAGGGCCATGCTAGGGTTCCTGGCAAGAGTTTTGATGGACAGCATGGCATTCAACACTTTATAGTCTCTTTTGTGCAATATTTTCATTGCACTTCCCAAGGCATTTTTTTTTTTTTTTTTTTGCTATCTGCAAGCTGATTTCTGTTTTTCTGCATCCTGTCTGCCAATACAGCTCTGGAAAAAGAAGAAAGCAGGTGCCACCTTGAGAAAGAAGAGGCGGATCTGATGTAAGGGAGGGTCTTAGATCAGCTTCCTAGAATCAGAGCCTGAGATGGGGCTTCTTATGAGAGTGATTTATTGCAGAGTGCTCTTACAGAGACACAAGGGAACATGAGAGAGAGGCCAGCTTCAGCCTGATCCCACAAGGAGCTCTGAGCATGAATTGTGTCACCAGAGTTGGTCTCCCCTGGAGACTCGGGGGCTGGCATTTGTACCTCCATGCCATCAGTCAAGGGCCACTCTAATGTCACTGGTTGGCTGGGGAGAGTAACCTCCTAGGGGATGCAGATCCTGCCGAAGGTAAGTGTCCAGGGAAGGGGATAGTAGTATCCTTAGCAGTCAGTTCTCCCAGGATCTGGGGCTTGGGACCACTCATCTGGTAAAAGGGTTCAGCTTGGGAACCAACAGCATCAGTGCAGGGAGAGTCCCAGTGAGACAGGAACAGGAAGCAGAGGGGCGGTTCCACTTCCTGCCCTGATGGATTGTGTGGGGAGATGGGAAACAAGAGGACAAGTAACCAATGAGGCGCTATGTGTCAAGACCCATTGTCTTTGGCTTAGAGATAGACAGGATGGACCCTGAGCCCTCCTTCAGGAGGCATCTGCTTGGCTTTCCATTTGGGCTGCCAGGAGGAGGGAGCTATGTAGGAGGCCCCCCAAAAGTGAGGCTGGCAGTGAGGTGAGGTCAGGCAGAGAGAAGGCTCCAGCCATGCGGGTTCAAGCCAAGAACCTGTCACCAGGGCAGCTCTGGTGAGAGGTAAGAGGATCTTACAGTAAAGGCTCGAGGGCAGTCTGGTGATGCTGCTGTGCTGGTAAGAGTTGAAGGGAGGGGTGGAGATATTCAGAGAAAACCCCGGCCTGATGCCTGCTGGAGAATAGATCACAGACTCAGTGAATGCTGGAGGAATGTCTAGGATCAGGACCTGGTGGAGACAGCTAGTGTTCCACCTACCAGTCCTTTGTGCTTTCTTTCCCATAGTGTGAATTGTTGCTAGGGGGCGGCTGCAGACAAGGACTGTATTTCCCAGTTAAGCCTGCATCTATGTTTGGCCATGTGACAAGTCCTCAAAACATGAGTGAAAATGGTGTGTGTCCGTTCCGGGCAGTAGCTTTTAAGAAGTGGGTGGGACTTCTCTCTGTTATTCTAGGGGCTAGAAGAAGGTTCTGTGGTCTGAGAGGTTGGTAGAGACAAAGATGGGAGGGGCCTAAGACCTTGAATCACCTGGAGGACAGCTGTCCATAGAGGACAGTGGTGCCTGTTTGTGTCTGGTGAAGATGCCTGATCGGGCCTCTAATAACAAATAAATCCCCAAATCCCACGGGCTTAACACAATACCATTCCACCGCCACCCCCCCCACCCCCCAACCCCCCCACATTGCTCACATAACAGTCCAATGAGACAGTTTCCAGTCTATGGGCAGCTTTCTTCCATGTGATGATTCAAGGACTTAAGCTCCTCCCATCTTTGGCTCTGCCAAGCCCCTATGTCTCTCAATGATCAGGTTAAGATATTCATTGAATAAATGTTTATGAAGTACCTACAACATGTCCTTCACCAGTGAGCAAAAACTCACCCCATGGCCATTGATCTTCCTTTTTCTCCAGGTCAGCCCCATTGCTCAAGGGCTCATGCCCAAGTGGCCGTGGCAACAGGCATGCACCCAACACTCAGACTTCCTGGGCTGCCCCCATTGCTCCGTGTCCAATGTTCCATCAGGGCTTGTTCTAGTCCAAGCCCTTACTGAGGAACATGACCACATTGAAGGGACCTGATAGTTGATGGGTTAATTGGCCTCATTTGCTATGGAAGGGAAGGGGTCTGTTCTTATCAGAATAGACACTGGATTTCCATTTCCAACAGGTTCTGGCAGCATCACCATCCACAAACTTGTACACTCGACTTCTAGTGCCCAGCAGCCTCTCCAGATGGTCCTTCTTCACTGTGTCCTGCGTACTACCTACCTTCAACTGGAACTTGAAAGGTATGGGGAGAGGTGGAGAGACTCAAAGGAAAGGAGTCGCTGATTATCACAGCAGCTGACACCTAGAGCTTCTGTGTGATTGGCCACAGTTTCTCCCAAGGTTGGTTTCTGTTATTTCTTATGATCCAGATATTTGGTAACACACTGAGTGTTAGAGAGACCAAATCTGTCTCCTTTTGAAACAAGAACTTGGGCACAAGGCGAAGGCCCTTGAAAGCTGTTTTCTCCTCTGCTGTTGCCAAGGGTTCCTTTCTGAGTTCATCTTCATTTGGGGCCATTGAGAGGGAAGAATGAAGTTATAAAAAGACTTGCTTCCAAAGCATATCATTAAGGCACCTCTTTGTTCGCTGGCTTCTTCTGCTAGGTTTTTAATAGTGGTCTTTGCAGCATTTGAGGGACTTGCACCTGAGCTCAGAGAGAGGCCCCAGGCACCCTCATGGCTCTGAAACACTCTAGGAAACCCTCTCCCACACCTTAACAGGTGGGTCAGCTGAGATCCATAGATGTGTGATGGGGTTTTGGATAAAGAGGGAAGCCGACAGTTGGCCACTTGAGGAGTGGGGACAGATGCATTGGGCAAGGTTGTTGGTCACACCCTGGGGGATTGCTCTCAAACTAGGAAGATGTTTGGTTGGTAGGGAGCCAAAAATCAACAAATCAATTCTGATTGCCCAGACAACAGAAATTCTTTATTTTGTCATGTAAGTAAGATAACACTTATTCTGATCATATATTTAAAATGTGAATTCTGGTTTGCTAGTACAGAGCTTTCAGGGAGAGACAACATTGTATACCAGGTCACGAAGGCTCAAAGAGCTAGACGGGATTGCAGGAAGGGCTGGATCAAGAGGACATCCTGAGAGAACTGTATCGTCGACTCTGCACATCTCCAGGAAGTCACTTTCTAAGCCTCAGTTTGCTCTTTTGTAGATAGAAGTATTGGATTAGAATTTCAAGGGTTCCAAACTGTCAGAGGTATTTCTAAGGGAGCATTTTTCTGTACATCAGCCCAGACTTGCTGAAGTAGAATCTAATCCTTCTGGCACTGGCATTCTGCAATGCTGGGTTTTATGATTATGTAGCTTCTCTTGGGCTTAGGTGAGAAAAGTAGCCAGATTGTATACAGGCTTTCTTTGGGTTCCTGGACCCAATTCCAACATGTGTGGGAGAGTTGCCCCTCACTTCCAACAGGCAATTTTTGGACACCAGCAGTGTCCAAGAATTCAACTAGGTCCTCACACTATCCAGCCAGAGATCACATCAGATTCCACAGCTTAAGGGTCCAGTCCTATAAGACTGCCCCTCCCACCTCCAGCTTACCAACTGCAAGTCCAGGTTGTGATTTGTGCTTCTGACTGACTGGCTATAAATCAGAGGTTCCCACGACCCTTGGGTGTGATTCATTTGCTAGAGCAACTCATAGAACACAGAGAAAACATTTTCCTTACTGGACTACTGGTTTGCTATAAAAGGATGCAACTCAGGAACAGCCAGATGGAAGAGATGCCCAGGGCAGGGTGCGGGGAAATGGCCACAGAGCTTCTGTGCTCTCTCTGCATGCACTGTCCCCAAATCTCCACGTGTTCACCAGCCCACAGGCTCTTGGAGCCCTGTCTTTTTGGTTCTTCATGGTGGCTTCCTTATATAGGCCAGATCGGTTAAATGACTGGCCATGGCTGTTGGTCTGTCTCCAGTCCCTCTGAGCTCCCTGGAGGTTAGGAGGTGGAACTGATCACATGGCTGGCTCCAGGGGCAACCAGTCCAGGATTCTTACATGCTTTCCAGAAATTACTTCATTAACATAACAAAACAGACACCTTTATCACTCTCAGTACTTAGGAGATTCCAAGGGTTTGGGGAGCTATGAGTTAGGAACTGTCAACAAAGACCAAATACAGGTGAAAAGTATATTTTGGTCATCTGAACGACCAAGTATGCATTTTTTCTTATAAATCACAGGCCTTTAATGAGCTTTTCTTTTCTCTTAGATGGGAGCCAGTGGAAGGTTTTGAGTGAGGAGTGGTGTGATTTGACTTAGGCTACTACAAAAGGTTCCTTCGGGCTGCTATATTGAGGATAATCTGGAAGATGATCGGGCAAACAAAGAGGCTGTCACAATGGTCCAGGTACGGAACGATGGTGGCCTGAACCAGGGAGTTTGTGCAGAGATGAAACACTGTAAAATAATCAGTGTAAGAACTGACCAGCTTAAACTGCTTAGCCTCCTTAAGTATCAATAGGTTGTGGATTAATCAAGCCTTGAGTTATTTTATAGAGACAGCACTGTGCATGTGCAAGAAAGAAATCCATGTCTCCCCAATGACTCCAGAACCAAGAATCTTCAGTCTATGGAACTCAAAAAATAGAAATGTTGCTGTAGGACCCCTTAAAAAGTGAGAAATCCTTCAATAAGGAAAACCTGACTTCCAGCAACTAGAATAGCTTGTATGGACAGATTTGAGACTAGCCAGTCAGCTTCCAAGTTTGAAATTTTCCTGACACCTTAAATTTTACCCCAATCTTGGGTTGAGAAGTCAGATTCTAGAACCTTGCCTTCTATCTTTTTTGCTGATTAACCTCGCAAATAAAGCACTTTCTTTTCTCAAAAGCCAGTGCCAAAGGATTGGTTTCTGTGTGTGTTGGGCAGCTAGCCCTTTGCTCCGTGAGAGAGGTGGTGATGAGGGATTGAAAACTGAATCTGTTTTGATATCCCCAGATCTGCTATCTATAAAAGAAAGATGTCAGGGACATCAAGGTCTTAGGTCTGAGCAGTGGGAGAGGTAGAGCTATCTCTTCCTGAGATGGAGGAACAGCTCTGGGGCACAGAGGGGCAGTTGGAATCAGGACCTTGGTTTTGAATGTGGTGCACTTGAAACATCAGTTGATACCCAGGTAGAGATGGTGGTGGTGGTGGGGATTGTTGAATATGCACCTGGAATTCAGAGGTGAGTTCTAGGCTGGAGGTGTAAGCATGAGACTCTTAGGTGTACATGAACCTTTTTAAGGCCTCTGAAAATAATTGTCAAATTCCTTTTCAGAAAGTTTCATAAATTCACACTCTCTCAAGAAGATATGGAAATTCCCCAAGGCTGGGTGTTACCTTAAAAAAATCCATACCAACCTGATAAGTGAAAGATAGTGTCTCAATATTCTAATTTGTGTACTGTGGATTTCCAGTGAGATGAACTTCTTGATGTTTTTTGGCCATTTCTCTTTCATCTCCTATGAACTGCATGGTCTTGGTCCTTTTGTCCATTTGAAAAATGAGAAGGATATGTCCTTTTCATATTGATTTAGAAGAAATCTTAAATATTATGTTCTTTTATGTGACAAATAGTTTTTCTGAATTTCAGTTTTGTAGTGCTTCCTGATATATACAAAATTGACGTTTTAATATAGTCAAGTGTATCAATCTTTTCGAGTCCTAACTTTTGCTTTTTTCTCCTTTTGCTTAGAAAGCCATTTGTCTCCTAATATAAGAAAATATTAATCTGTATTTTATTCTAGTTTTTTATGGTTTAATTAAAATAATAACTCTATGCTTCATGAAACTTATTTTGACACGTGGTGTGAGGCCTTGAATTTTTTCCTGGCCCCAAACTGTTAATGAGTTGTTCTTACATCATTTATTGAGCATTCCACAACATTTCTCATTAATTTAAATGCCACTTTAATCGATACTAAATTCTTGCATAGAGTAAGGCCTGTTTCTAGCTTTTAATTTTTTTTCATAGCAATGTCTATTCTTCTATACTGTTTTAATTATTATAATTTTATGACCCATTTAATATCTGGTAGATAAAATCATTATTTATTTATATTTTTGAAAATTTCCTGTATTATTCAGTCTCTTTTATTTTTCTACTCAAACTTTAGACTAACATTTTTAAGTTCCAGAAAGTTTCCAGCCAAGTTTTAATTGTAGTTCCATTAAGCTTACATATTACTTTGAACAGAATCAGTAGATTTATAATATTGCTTTCCTATCCTTGAATCTGGTGTGCTCCCTAATCATGAATAGATCTTCTTTTCTGTCTTTGATACAATTTCATTGCTCTTTTCAATACTAATGCATATACATTAATGGCTTCCCTGGTGGCTCAGTGGTGAAGAATCCGCCTGCAAATGCAGGAGACACAGATTTGATCTCTGGGTCGGGAAGATCCCCTGGAGGAGGAAATGGCAACCCACTCCAGTATCCTTGCCTGGGAAATCCCATGGACAGAGGAGCCTGGTGGGCTGTACTCCATGGAGTCTCAGAGTCAGACTCACTACTTAGTGACTGAACAACAGCAACATATATCTTAATAACTTTATTCCTAGGTAAAAAAAAACTCAAAAATCACTTCGCATTCCCCCTCCCCAGTCTAATCTATCTTCTATCACAGTAGTTCTCAACCAAGAGTGATTTTGTTCCTCAGGGGACAGTTGGCAATGTCCGGAAATATTTTTAGCTGTCATGAGGGGGAACAGCTTCTAGTGGGGAGAGGCCAGGGATGCTGGTAAGCATCCTACAATGTCCAGGACAGTCCCCACTGGAAGTAATTGTCTGACTCCAGGTGTCAGTAGTGCTGTGGTGGAGAAACTGATCTGTCTGTAATGTGCAAAGAGTCTTTTCCCAATAGGGTGTTCCTACTGGACTAATGGAATTTTCATCAGTACCAGATGTGACTCTACATAAAGTGTCAAAAGGGGTACGCTGTCCTCTGGGTATCTACTCTGTGTCCTGAATTGAGTAGCCTCCCATGAGAGGCTGCACCCCTGGCCTGCATGGCGGCCAAGAGCACTGAGGTGTGTGGTCCTCAACCGTGGCTCAGACTGCCACGGGTCTGTTGGAGAGACAGCCAATCGGCCGGTCTTTGGAGGGAGACCAAAGAAGGCTTGCAAGGCAGCCCGTGGTTCCTTTTTTCTGGCCATGCCGCAGGGCACAGGATCTTAACTCCCTGACCAGGATGGAACCCATGCCCCCTGCATTGGAAGCCCAGAGTCTTAATCACTGCACCTCTGGGGAAGTCCCCTGTGATTCCTTTTAAATAAACTTCAAGAACTGGTAAAAGTCACCATTGGTAGCAAAGCAGGGAAGTGGTTGCTGGGGGTGGTAGGGCCACAAGGGAACTTTCTGGGGATTATTTCTGGCACATTGGGTCTGGTTCTCAGATGAAGAATGTTTCCCCCACTCTTTCCCTTTTTATTCCTTAAAAAATGTACACCAATAACTGAGGCCCCTGGCCTCCATCATCTCATTTCCCTTTCTTTCTCCCCAGAGGCAACCAGCATCCCAAAGTTGGGAGGAATCTTTCACATTCATATTTTTGTATTTTCCCAATAGCATAGTTTTTAGTGTTTTTTTAAACATTAAAGAACCACACTGTGTATATCATCCCGCATTTTCTTTTTCATTTAATATTTTTATATTTACTTATTTCATTTTAACTGCTGCATAATATTCTACTGGGTGTGTACACTTCTATTCATCCAATCTCCTATTATTAGACATTTAGGTGCTTTCCAATTGTTCTTTCAGGTCAATGCTTCAGTGAACATCGTTACTGGTGCCGGTATATTTATTTTGTAGTCCATCTGAATATTGTTTTCAGTTGGCCCTCCTGAGTTCTCTAGAAAGACAATATTATCATGGACTAAAAATGATACTTATCTTTCTCCCCTATAGTTATGATTCATATCTATTTCTTGTCCTTTTATATTGCTTAGCAATTTCAGAACAATAATAAATAGCACTGGGAACGGTAGCCATCCTAGTTTAGTTCTCGGCATTAATGAGATAATTAATTCAGTGTCCCTGTTAAGGATGACTTGGGCTTTTGGTTTGAGGTAGATATTTTTTGTCATATTGAGGTATCATCTCTTTTTATCTGAGCTTATTAGGGATTAATATCAAGAATAATTGCACTTAATAAGCTAATTTCAACATTATGATTTGCTTTTTCTGATTTGAAATAATGTACAATAGTAATAAACTTCTCATATTGAAACAACCTTGCCATTTTTTTAATGTATTATTCTTCTAATTTATTGTAAGATTACCTATATTTTATATAGTATTTTTGCATATGCAACATATTAAGTGTGATTAGCCTGCTCTTTTCTTCGCGGTTACTGAGTTTTTTTCCTAAACATGTATTATTGAAGTATAATTTACATACAGTAAAATGCACAGTTCTGAAGAGTACAACTTAATGAATTTTGGCAAATATACACACCCCAGTAACCATCACTCAGATCAAGGTATAGAGTCTTCTTATGGCCCCAGAAAGTTCTGCTGTGGCTCCTCTAGGTATTCCTCCATCCCTGCCCCCAGCAAACTCTTCTCTAATTTTTATCACCAGACATTAGTTTTGTTCATCCTTGAACTTCATATAAATGGGGTCATAGTTTATACACTGTGTCTGGCTGCTTTCACTCAACGTAATGTTTTTTCAGATTCATCCTAAACATCATGTCAATAGTTTTGCAAGCTTTGGAAACTACTTTGAAACTAATAAGACTTCCATGTTTTTCCATACACTGAAAGGATTTATGTTACAGGGAAATTGTTTGTTCCGTGGAAGGTTGAAGTAATGCACCCACGCAATCAGCTGAAGTTGGAAAGCATTTTTGAAGGCAATTCTTTGACAACTTTATAATTTTTCCTTTGTTATTGGTCTATTGAGGTAGTCTAATTTTTCTGATAGTCTAACATTTTGGTATAGTTTCCCAGAACATAATCCATTTCACTGAGGTTTTGAGAGTATTAGCGTATAATTATGCATAGAGTCCTCAAAGAGTTTTTTTTTTATTATTTTATTTTATTTTTTAACTTTACATTAGTGTATTGGTTTTGCCATATATCAACATGAATGCGCCATAGGTATACACGTGTTCCCCATCCTGAACCTTCCTCCCTCCTCCTCCCCCGTACCATTCCCTCTGGGTCGTCCCATTGCACCAGCCCCAAGCATCCAGTATCATGCATCGAACCTGGACTGGTGACTAGTTCCATATATGATATTATACATGTTTCAATGCCATTCTCCCAAATCATCCCACCCTCTCCTTCTCCCACAGAGTCCAAAAGTCTTTTGGACTCTAACAGTTTTAAATCATTAGTCTCCCTTTTTACATTTATAATATTTATTTTTGCTGCCTCTTAATGGAAACAAAGCTATTTCATGAACCAATCCTAATATTTATCTACTAATTCTACTGCTTTTCTGACTATTAAGATTATTAATCAATGAAGCTTGCTTTAACTGTATTTTCCAGGTTACTTGTAGTTATTTTAAATTTTATAAAAAACCAAATCACTTAAATGAATGTTTATTTTATCTACTTTTATGCTTTTATGATTAACCATAAAGACATTTAAGGTTATGAATTTGCCTGTGAATCAGCTTTGTCTCATTCCATAAGATTTTCTGTGATATTCTCTTTCTTGTTTTTAAATATTCTGTTTGCAGTTTTGATTTTTCCTCTTTAACACAAACATTATCCAGGAAAACACTTAAAGATAACCTAAGTGATCGAGTTTTTTGGTTTGTATGCTAGGGAAGAAATATTTATTATTTTGAATTCCTTATTGCTATCTAGGGAGGGGATGGTTTGGCTCTTTTGGTTTGTGTGCTAGGGAAGAAATATTTATTATTATTTTGAATATTTTACTGCCTTCAAGGGAGGAGGATGGTTCCTGGCTTTTCAGGGTTCTTTGCCTAGTACAGAGATAAAGAAAAGTGATCTTATCAAAAGATAAGAAAACTAGAGAACAGACCAAGAGGGCCAGTGTCCAGATAACAGGAGTTCAAGAATGAGAAAACACAGAAAATGAAAGGGAAGGCATCATAAAAGAAATAATTCAAGAAAAACTGCTAGAATTGAAGGATGTGGAATTGTAAATTGATAGGATCCCTCTGCCGCTCAATAAAACAGACCTACATCTTTGAAAAGTTAGCTTTTTCAAGGACGGTGCAGCTGAAGTTTCTGGTTGATATGGAAGATAAGTCATTTCATGTCATTGGTTTCATGTTGAGAAATAGATATTATGGAAGAATTTTGTAGATCAGAATGAAGCCCAGAGAGGTTAAATGAACTGTCCAAGTTCATAGAGTTTGCAGGTAGCAGATTTGGGATTTAAAGAGTTTCCCAGTTCTCTTGGTCTGTCTCTTGCAGTCACCTGGAGGTCACAAGTGATTGAAGAAGGTCACAAGATGGCTGAAGAAAGAGAAAGCATAACAAACCAAGGACAGAAAGGTCTTGTGCTAGTCGAGCCTGCCCTGCCTTTAGTGACATTTCATTGAAGTTTAACCAGCAATGTCTTCTTACCTATCATTTGCTAGATGACATTATGTGGTCATCCCTCTTGGCAAAGGAAACTAAAAAATATAACATTTTAATTTGTTACATAGCTCCTCTGGAACCAAAGTTCTGGTAGGAAGAGAGAAGGAGATTTGAGTAGGCAACCAGGAGTCCCTGGAAGCCAGGAGCAGAAGCGGCCATGTGTCCCTTCCTTGGGGTACCTGGAAGTTACTTACATGGATGAATGAGGGTTTCTTCCTTCTTGACTTTGGATGATGTGCAATATTTTCATGGACTGGAATCAAATTTTCAATATAGTTCATGTATTTAATGTTTAAATACCACAGGTTGGCTGGCCTTTTCCTGTGCTCATGACAAGATTATTATGATGGTCCTAAATCCTGTTAAGATTTAATCTCAGTTGTTCTGCTCATAACACAAAGTGATAGCATTTAATGTTCTAAATACCCTGAAAGTGGTTCCTTGTAATTTTCTAGCTTTTCTTTCTGTTCTGGACTATTTCCTCTTTCCCCTTCCCTACTTCCCATTCTCCTCCTCCACCAATTCAACTGCTATCACCTCTTCCTGAAACTTCAGCTCGTAGAATGTCAGGTTGGAATACCCAACCCCTTTTCCCTAGCACTCACAGACAAAGAATGATCTGGCCATAAAAAGTGACCACAAAGCTTCGCATCTAAAGTGCTGTTGTTGCAGTGACAGGAAACTAACTTTGTAGTAAATGTTAAAGTTGGGTATAGCATGTTCATCTGAAAAAAATGACATCTATCATTTACAGTTTGTAAAAAATTCTAAAACAGTAGTGGCCAAAAGGTGAAAGATACGTATTTTTCTGATCTGCACGGCTAATGCTCAATTCGTCTTCTTCCAAAATATCTTATAACAACTACAATTTATGTAATGCAAGCATCCATGTAACATAGCATTTGGTTCCCCCAATACCTTTGTGATGTGGGGAGTAACTCACATTTATCCAGGACCTGACATTTTCTAACATACTTAGATTACCTCATTTGATGCTTATATTCCCAGGGCTCACTCCCTTGCAATTCAAGCTCCAATAAAATTCAAGCTACTTTCAGTTTGAACACAATGTCCTGTTCTCCCTAAGCCTTTGTAGTTCACCTTATGCATGCCTATTTCTCCTTCAAAACCCAGTTCAGACCCAAGAAAGGTCTTGGTTCCATTGCAGGAAGAGAGAGATGAGCGTAGACACTAAGGTCTCTGAAAGGATCCCAGCTAAAGGACAAAGCACAACCTCACATATGTCACAGACACAGTATTATCTGCTGGCCTGGGCTTTTCCAAGCTCCCTTGCTTCAGGGAAGAAAAGAAAGTCTTCGCCAACTGTATTTCCTTTGCATATTTTCAGGGCATAGGTTGGGAGTGGATACACATTAAATTGCTCATTGCCCATCTTTATCAGTCAAACCTCCATTTGTGGGCAGTTGTCAAATTATTTATTTTGTGGTGCAAGAGGCTCAGGGGGGTGATGATGGTGGCTGAGGGCTGTCCCAACGGGGAATGTCCCGAGGCTCCAGGGTCTGGATAGTCTGAGGCTCTTTTGCTGGACTAGGGTTTTGGGAAAGATTCAGTGTGCTTGGCTGGACCTGAAACTTTCTGCAGTTAAGTCTGGTTGAGTGGAAAGGGAAGTTGGGTGACCTTCAAGCTTTGGAGACCCCAAACACAAGATGTATACATAGGAGCTGTTTCTGGAACCTCTTTTGCACATGCCCTGGGTTGTCCCCTCTGTCAGGCCAGGAAATTGTTGGCATATATGGGTCACGGGTACTCCCTCTCATGCCTACACAGCCTAGTCTGATGCCTGCAACACGGAGAGCCACATCAGATGTCGGTGAAATTGAAACCGCAGTCGACTCCCCCCTCTTTTCCTTGCCTCCTGCCCCAGTTACCAAGCCATTGCTCCATAGCCTGTCACGTGACTGCCTACAAAAACAGATAAAGAATCCCAGGTGACTTTGTGGGTTGAAGAGGTTTCAAA